>NC_141320.1:22397642-22707642 GCF_037954235.1 Aulostomus chinensis | reverse complement strand
GGATCATGTGATCAACTCATGTCTGTCCTCACTGCTCCACAGGTCTGTCAAATGTTCTGTAAAATAGTTGGACCCAGCAGAGCTGCTAGATTAGGAGTTGATGGAGTCGCTGCAGATACCAGGGTCCAAAGTCCAGCTTGAACCTGGTTTGTGCAGTTCTTTGTCAAGCTAACAGCCATTCTTGTCACTGCCAAGCTAAAGTGACGTCTGTCAACAAAGGTCAACATACAAAAGGATATTTCTACTGGCAGTTCAAGATTTTGATCAAACTCCTTCTTCAGAGCTGGAACCTTCCTCTTGTGTCAGCTTCCTGTTCCCATCTCTATGGTAACGGTCGCTTTTGAGCCACGTCTCCAATCAGCTGTCAAATAAACTAAAACAGTTTTCTATCCTCCAAGTTGTTTCCATCTCTTGGTGACCTTGTCAGGCTTCCTTATCCATGGAAATATTGATTGATTGATTGATTGATTGATTGATTGATTGTGTGTGTTTAGATGCATGTGTGACACTTCTGTGTGTTCTCTGCAGAGATGTTTCCTGCAGTTGAAGCACAATCCATTTGTCCTGCTGTCCTGACTGCTTGGGCAGACCTGACACCTCTTTCTTCTGGAACCAGATCCTGAGTGGGGTTGTGGCTGTGGCTGTTCTGGTTGGTGTTGAGGCAGGGCTGCTGAGGAGGATGCTGTTGCACTCTTGGTGGATGTGGGTCCACAACACAAATGCATTCTATGCAGACACATCAAGGATGGTCTTTGTTTGTTGTGTTGTTGTGCAGGTCGATGGGAGAACGAGGCTGATGAGAGTCCCTGAAGCTCCCATGACTGGGAGAGGAGCTGCTGGCAGTGTTGCTGACAGTGCACTTCTGACTTCAGGTTTGGCTCTGACTGTTGCTTTGTCATCTTATTTTGATAACTGGGTCTAAACCAATCCTTATGATTTTATAATTCAGTGAAAAACATTTTTTTCTTTTATTTTGTTGAACTAGAGGTTCCTGACAAAGTCAAATATCCTTGATACAATAAACAAATTGATGTGGTTCTTTGATGCATTTAAATCCTAAAACAGGTCCCACAGGAGGAAGGTTAAATCATGTGACCATCATCATAACAGCTGTTGACCTTGTTTAACTAGTTGGTGGTGCTAAATACCACCAGCTTGCTAACGTTAACTAGCTAACGTAGCCAGCTAGCTAATATTATTTTCTAACTTCAGGCCTAAATTTGGGATTGACTGTTAAAATTGTTCCCCTCACCTTTGTAACACCAGGTTGTGTCTTGATGATGTCACTGTCACTGCCTTTCTGATTCTAAAATATAAATGCATCCAAAATAAAAATGTCAAACTGCCCCTCCATGGAAACATCATATTTAATATACTGCAATATTCTTTTCCAGTGTACTACACTATATTTTTGTTTTATCAGAGAGGCTTTAATGTCTGTCTTTGATCTCTTAACTCTGACTCTGATGTCATTGGTGGTGACTGAATTCTACCCCCTGACAGACTGGGAAGGCTCATATTGGCGATGGATCCATGAAGGAATGAAGGTCTTTTTTCAAAGTAACTTGTTATTTTGTTCTTGGTTGTCATGGTGACTCGTGGTATCGGGGCTCCATTGATGATGTCATTTTGTGGTGGTTGTGCACTTGTGACACTCAAGGTGAACACACTCACAGCTGATTGGACCAACTCAGATCAGCTGTTCTGAACCTGATACTCAGAGTTTCCATCTCAGTGTCAACTCAGGAGTGACTGAGGAGAAGAGTTTCAGAACAGCCACAGTTGGGGGACTTCCATCCAGCAGCCATTTTCTATCCCTGTAAGGGAGTGAAGGGATCTGGAGCTGCTGGGTTCAGGTGGATCCAGAACACAAGATGGAGGTCAGTCAGGACCCCAGAAGGAGACCAGCATCTGGAAGGTGAAGATGCTTTAATCTGACACCATCGTGTCAACAGTTCTGAAATCAGAACAAAAATAAACAGTAGTATTTCCACCTGCTACTCCTGCAGATATTCAAGTGAACAGGAACACAGATTCATGCTCAACTTCTCCTGTGTGTTCATCCACAGTCACCAAACAACAACCAAACCAGACAAAAGGGGGTTTGCTAGCATGGCGATCAGCTGTAGTTCACCCATCTTATCCAGGTCACATGGCTCAGGGATAGCATGGCCATCTGGTAACAAAAGTGGGCTTGCTAGCTTGGTGTGCTGAGGTAGAATGGCTCTGTTTAAATTGAGTCCATTTACCATTTCTTTCCCGGCTTCCTCTAGCGGTGCTGTCATCCCTTCCTGTGACTGCAGGAGGGAAGGGGTCCCCCTTCAGAATCAGTTTGATGTCATTGTTACTTCCTCTTCAACATTCCTTTAGCAGACCAACTCACTAACTAGCTCAGTGAGGCGGTGTGGCCGAGTGGTCTAAGGTGCTAGCTTCAGGCTCCAGTCTCTGAGGAGGTGTGGGTTCAAATCCCACCACTGCCATCATGTCCCAGGGCTCTGGAGAGGTGTGGCAGGTCTCTCCCAGCCTCTCTGTGCTGGAGGTGTTGGCTGCTTTTATCACTCTGGGAAGAAAATGTCCTGAACTTGAAGTGTTCTCCTCATCTTGAACTCTCCAAAACAACAATGTGCAGTCACGCTGAGCTGCCTTCAAGCCAACAACATGGGCACAGTGTACCCAGAGCCAAAGGCTCCTCCCAGTATATGCAGCACTGCCAGTGACCTCTGCTTCAGTGTAACGGTGACTCTCCAAACTGAAGCTGATCCAGGACCAGCTCAGGAGGAGCCATGGAGCAGACAGGCTCTCTGATTTAATGCTGCTGTCTGTTGAGAGGAACATCCCAGTTGACTCCAACAAGGCTGCTGATGTCTTCAAACCCAGGACCAGAAGAAGAACCCTCCTCTGAGTCCACAGACCTGAGCACCGCTGCTCTGACTACCAGGTTACCTCCTGGTTATCAGGGTGAAGTCATGGTGAGGTGGTCAGTTGTTCCTGGTGTTTTATTCTAGAGGCCTGGCAGTTAAACACTGAATTAAATCATTTTAATTCTTTACATGAAGTTTCCTGCTGTTTAGCTGGAAATGTTTGACAACTTCCTCCATGCTGGTGCCCCATCACACACAACAGGTGCACTTGTCCTCTTTTCACCTCTGACCCTCAAACATTCCACCAGTGAACGTCCAGAAATTGAAGCACCAACAGTTCAGCAACAATGAATTCTTCAAATCACTTCTGAAATAAGAGATGAATCTTTACCTGCTGAGGCTTCAGAGCCAAATTGTGAACCTTCAACTCTCACATTCCTGTTCTTGTCTCAATCCTGCTCTCCTAAATCAAGACCTGTTTAATAAATGGTAGAGCAGAGAGGAGCAGAGGAAGAGAGCTGGGACCAGAACCAAAGACATCAAGAGGGGACGAGGCTGATTGATACTCTAAATTGACTGTAGGTGTGACTGTGAGAGTGAATGGTTGTCTGTCTCTATGTGTTGGCCCTGTGATGGACTGGTGACCTGTCCAGGATGAACCCCGCCCCTCGACCAATGTCAGCTGTGATAGGCTCCACCCCCCCTATGAACCTTAACAGATAATCAGTATAGAAATGGAAATTTAGCTGCTATGTTGAATCAGAAAAACCTTTTGAAGTCTACTTTTGCTTCAGTCAGAAAGGAGACTGTTGTTAACTCACAATGGTTTGTGATTCTGGAGGAAGACAAATTTCCTTTTGAAATCCTTTTTAACAGACACACATTCCTAAAGGTAAGGGTTTATTTTGTTCCTTTCTTTGAGCAGAGGATGGTTTTGATCCATCAACCTCTGGGTTCTGATCCCAGCTCTCTTCCTCTGCTCCTCTCTGCTCTACCATTGACTGAACAGGCCTTGATTTAGGAGACCAGGATTGTGACAAGAACAGGAATTTGAGTTTCAAATGTTTCCCAGTTTGGCTCTGCAGCAGGAGGTCTTGTAGAAACAGGGACTGACCTGACACCAGCTCCCTCTGGAACAATGGTTCATTCATTCATCGGTGCCAGGAGGCCTAAAAACACAGGACACCAATTAAATCCAGGACCTTGGAGCCTGAACTGAAACTCCATCACACCGTGGCTCTGCTGGGGCTCCCACAGGTGAGTGAGGCTGAGCTCCAGTCTGCTCTGAGGAGGCAGCAGACATCTGCACCACTCAGAGGTTTGGTTGGTGGCTTTGACAAAATCCCAACAAACTAAAATCCTGTTGAAGCAGGAAGTTCTAGTTGAACTCTCATCCATGTCACATGACCAAGAAAACCTCCTCTTTCATTCAGACCAGAACAGACAAACATAGAAACATTGTTTCAGCTTCTGATCAAACAATAACATGTTCTTGATTGTTTGTCATGTTCTATTAATCAGACTGATGATCTCTGGATGTTCTAGGAGGGGGGTCTGTTTCTGATGAAGCCTGTTTGGTCTGGGGGGGTTAAGATGGTGGGGCTGTTTCAGTTCTAGTGCTGAAGGCTTTCACCATGACAGTCAGACTCTCCTCTGTCCTTCATGGTCCCTCAAATGTGCAGTGTGGACCTCACACACTGAATTTAGCCTGAAAACTCTTCATGAAAAGCAGGAGACTCAGAGTCTCTGTGGTGCAATCGGTCAGCGCGCTCGGCTGTTAACCGAGAGGCTGGTGGTTCAAGCCCACCCAGGGACGATGAACAGGCTCTACTGGTGCTTAGGAGTCGCTGTGTTAATGATCTGAATGTGGATGGACAGATTGACCCTCCACAGTAGACACCTGTGACAGATCTCTTGATGAGAAGTGTTAAATTTAGTCGTCGTGTGTCATGCAGTGTGGAGGAGGCCTGCTGGCTGTGGGTAAAGTGGGGCTCAGAGTTTGTGGAGTCGGCTCTGGAGTGAAGGGGGTCACTGTTTGGTTCTCAGATGCTCCAGCTCAGGTTAGCGAGGTGGTGGAGAAACCAGTGAGAGCTCTGCCAGCTGGAGCCTCTTGGGTCACGG
This sequence comes from Aulostomus chinensis, assembly GCF_037954235.1. Classification (NCBI taxonomy): domain Eukaryota; kingdom Metazoa; phylum Chordata; class Actinopteri; order Syngnathiformes; family Aulostomidae; genus Aulostomus; species Aulostomus chinensis. The sequence goes on along the minus strand of NC_141320.1, from coordinate 22,702,660 downwards.
GAGGCTTCACTCCTGGAGGTGGAAATGATGAGGAGTTTTAAAATCTGCTCCTCTTTCACGCTGACTTGTTTTCTTGGGTTCCCTCTTTCATTCATGTGTGATTTTAGTCTCAGCTCTCTAAACCTGAACGGAGCCAGAACCCATTTTAAAAGAGCTGCTCTTTTAAACTCCTGGAGATCAAGAGGATCCTGCCATGTTTGTCCAGGAGACCCACAGCACAACAGTCAGTGAATGGGGATGCAGGCAGGCTTTTAATGGGGGTCATTTGAAGTCCCAAGTCCAGTTGGAGCAGAGGGTGGAGTTTGATTCTCCAGGAGGTTTTTGTTGTTGTTTTTTTACCAGTTTCTTTTGGTTTGGAGGAAATCATTCCAGGTGTTTGAAAGAAGGTGAGAGCAACTTTGGAAAATGTTCAACTTGTGTTTTTAAATGTCTTTGCACCAACAAATGGTGGACAGGACAGCTTTTGAGACATTTTAATGCCACTGTTCAACAGTGAATCTGCTGGTTTCCTGTTTTTAGGAGCTGATGGGAGCTGCACAGAGAAGCTCTTTGAGACAGGAACCATTCAGAGCTCCACCCTGCTTCTTCCAGCAGGATCCACAGATCCACCAACACACCAGCTGTTTGATGTGTGTAGGCTTTTGACCAGGATTCCTGGACAGCACAGCTGGACTCACTCAACAGCTAACTTGTTAGCACCGACTAGACAGGAGCGCTTCTATGGTTTTACTCAGTGGTTCAATGTTTTTAAGAGATGTCCCATTCAGCCTGTGGGTTTGAGTGATCACTCTTCAGTCTCCTGTTCTGTTTTATTAAAATATTCATTTAAAAGCTCCTGAGAGAGAGGGGGGGGGGGAGATAGAGGGAGGGGGGGAGACAGAGAGAGAGAGAGGGAGAGGGGGGGTAGACGGAGAGAGGGGGGAGACAGAGAGAGAGGGAGAGAGGGGGGAGACAGGGAGAGAGGGCGGGAGGGAGGGAGAGAGAGGGGGGAGGGAGAGAGAGGATCTAACTGATCTCAAACTTGACTTCAAAATTCTCTGATTATAATCATTTTTACTCCTTGATAGATTCATCACTACAGTGTCATAGAGGGTCCATTACTATTGCAGTATATTAAAGAATATAAGAACGAGGTTACCATTCATGTAAATATAATATTTCATGTATTGCAGTATATTTTCAAAGATATGACACTTTAATTTTTTTAATAAGAGAGACTTTAATGTGAGACTTTAATGTCTGTCTTTGATCTCTAAACTCTGACTCTGATGTCATTGGTGGTGACTGAACTCTACCCCCTGACAGACTGAAGGCTCCTATTGGTGATGTCATCATAAATACATGAAGGTCTTGTTTCAATGGTATAACATTAAAGCTCATCTTAGTAAAACAATCAAGTTACCTGAACTAAATTCTTGAAAAAATGACTGTCACTGACTTAAATGAATCAAATCTACTTCAAAGTTCCTTCTGTTGTTATAAGTCGGCCATTTTAAGTGTACTTGTAGGTCCAGAACATTCCAAGAGGAGATGATATGAATCATTTTGTTAGATGAACTCAGTTCCTCTGCTTTGATGTTGGTGGACCGAGGGGAGTTTGCCTGAACCTGCTTGGACCTGCTGGCTCCTGCTCAGTCCCTCACTCAGCCTCACTCAGCCTCAGCAGCACCGCTCCACTGAGGCCTGATTCAGGTTCCTAGCAACCAAATAGGAGGAGAGCTGAACCTTCTTGCTGGGAGGCCACAGTGCTGACCACTGCACCATTGTGTCCCCTGAAAATGCCACCATGTTGTTGGGGTTTTCTGTAACAGCAAGCACACATGAACATAGCAGCTTCTTCACAGGGCTGGTGGTGCAATGGATAACGCGTCTGACTACGGATCAGAAGATTCTAGGTTCAACTCCTGGCCAGCTCGCTTTGAACTTCATACTGAGAAGATGAAGTGAGAACCACTGATCAGAGTCACTGAAGTCCTCCCAGGTTTCCTCCTTGTCTGCTGGAAACATGAACACATGAATGATCCTGCTACCTCTCATGTTCAGCTGCACTTGACAGTGACAGCAGGAGAACAAAAATCCCAGTGTGTCATCAACATTTCCTGTCAAATCAATGATAGAAGCTGTTGAATTTCAAAATGAGAAAAAATGAACACCAGAGCACTGGAGAGGAGCACAACACTTCTTTGCTTCCTGGCCACTCTCATGTCTGTCTGTCCATCTGGAGTTGGGGGGAGGAGCTTCACATGTTTTTTCTTTTTTTAAAAAGGGAATGTCATGACTTCCTCTGTATGTTAGAATATGAATGACTAAAAATGTTCATCCACAGTTTAAAGTTAGAATTCAATTTAAAGTAAGAAAAATCTTCCCTCTTCAATCCTGTCACTCAGTGTTTCAAACAAATTCTACTGTTCAACAGTTCAAGTGTTTCTAATGAAGCTGAATGTTCTCCTCTACTTTCCTCAATTGTGTTTCTTTAATGTCCTCCTGAGATCAAAGACAGAATTCTAGCTACTGTCAAAGCCCTGATGACATCATCAGGAATTCTGACCTGTCCAGGGTGAACCCTGCCTCTTGAACAATGTCACCTGGGATCGCCCCCCCCCCCCCCCCCATGACCCTTAAAGGACAAGAATAGAAAGTGGATGGAGGGATGGACTCAACACTGAAATCAGCTGATCTGATCCACATTCTAATGTTTCCTGTCCCTCTTTAGGAGTCAATGAGAATAGTAGTGTATATAATAAGGTATATCCAACCTTGTAGTATCTTTCCAAAGCTTTTAGTATTTCTTCTTGTTTCTACTTGTAGTTTTAGTGTCTGGATCTTTTCTTTTGATGTCCTGCTGTCTGCTCTTTGCTTTTGGAGCTTCCTTCAACAACTACCAGGCCTCCTGGGTACTGTAGGAAACATGGTCAAGTTCTTCTGACTTCTCCAGGAACGTCCTGCTCACATTGGTCTGTCTTCATTTTGACTCCTCCCACTGCCACAGTGACCAGCCTTTATACTCTTGGTGACTGGGGCCCTGGTTGCTGCAGGCCTCAACACCAGCCTGTGGTTGTGAGCAGGGCAGAACAGAACTGACAGTATCTCTCATGGAGGACCTGGGTCAGCGCCTGGTGCCAGCTGGGGCACCGCTTTAACCTGGACCCCTGGAAGATCTTCTCCAGGAACTCGCCTTTTTCAATCGAAACAGCATGAAACTTCAAGTAAAGAATTAAAATTATTTAATTCACAATGAAGCCTCTGTCAAAAAACAAAGGAACAACTGACTACCTCACCATGATCACCAGGAGGTAACCTGGTAGTCAGAGCAGCAATGCTCAGGTCTGTGGACTCAGAGGAGGATTCTTCTTTTGGTCACAGGTTTGAAGATCTGAGTGGAAGAGAGAGGAGAGGCTGTGAGAGACCTGCCACACCTCTCCAGTGACCTGGGACATGATGGCAGTGGTGGGATTTGAACCCACGCCTCCTCAGAGACTGGAGCCTTAATCCAGCGCCTTAGACCGCTCGGCCACACTACCTCACTGAGCTGTTCTCTGAGTTGGTCTGCTAAAGGCATGTTGAAGAGGAAGTAACATAATGATATCAAACTGATTCTGAAGGGGGACTCCTTCCCTCCACGGTCACAGGAAGTGACAACAGCGCCGCTAGAAGCAGGAAAGAAATGGTAAAAGGACTCAGTTTGTACAGAGCCTTTCTACCTCAGCAGCACTCAAGGAGCTGAACAATGTCCTCTCATTCACACACACTCACACACTGATGCTGAAGGCTGCCATGCAAGGAGCCAACCTACTCATCAGAAGTATTTAGGGGTTCAGTCTCTTACTCAAGGACACTTTGACATGGTCACTGGAGAAAGTGAGGATCAAACCAGCCACCCTTTGGTTGCCAGACGGCCACGCTACTCTTGAGTCATGTGACCTGGATAAGATGGTGAACTACAGCTGATCGCCATGCTAGCAAACCTCTTTTGTTTGGTTTGGTTGTTGTTTAGTGACTGTGGATGAATACACAGGAGAAGCTGAGCATAAATTTGTGTTCCCTGTTCACTTGAATATCTGCAGGAGTGTGAGGTGGAAATACTACTTGGAGGAGAATGAGAGTTCAGTCTCAGCGCTATGACCTGTGCTGACACTAAAACATGTCAGCCACAGAACAAAGATGGCAGTCCTCTGGGAGAGCAGGTACACCACACATACATGAAGAAACCCTACAGGAAACAAATATGTTGCCAGAGACTTTTACTCTGTTTTTGTTGTTTACCAAAGTACAGGATTGGAGGGAGACTGATGGTCGCTGTTTGGGTTTTTGGAAAACAAGGAGGCTGTGGGTTCAAGCTGGATTCTCAGAGACTATTTCCCCAACCTCTACATTGGCATCTACACTGTCATCCAGTCACGTGACAGAAGTCATCCAGTCACGTGACTGAAGTCATCCATTCATGTCAGTGATGTCACTTGACAGGACTCTCATTGCCGTCTCATTCCAGAAAAGAATCCAGACTCCACCTGTGGCTCCATGATAACTGAGGGACCTCTGGTTGGAGGCTGGACGATGATGTTTGGACTGGAAGGAAAACTCCTTGTCCAAATTCCATTGTGTTCAAGTTTAAAGTCCCACAATAAGAAGTAGCTGAATCTGACAGGTGGAGGTTTGGAACTACAAGATGGTGATGTTTTCTTGACTTGATGCTCTGACTGTCAGGGTGGATGACAGCTTCTTCTGCTGCTGCATCTGAGTGGCTATGATTGGAGCTTTTACCCTCCAAGGTTGTTTGGTTCCAGGGGAAATTCTAAAATTCCAGTCCCCAACCTGGGCTGTTCTGAAACTCTTCTCCTGAATCACTCCTGAGCTGCAGCAAGAACAAATACCAGTGCCAACCAGATCAACTTCATGGCTGCTAACAGCCTCAGACACTTGATTTCCATCAATCTGGAGCCAAGAAGGCCCTCACTTGTGGTTCTCCTCCAGGAGGGTCCAGGTTCTGCCATTGGGGCTCCTGGTGCCACTGCCAGAGAGCCTCAGCTGCACACTGCAACATTTCAAAAGGAGATTGACATTCCTTCAAATGTCCTGACATCTGATTCCAATGGTTCTGTTCCATCTTTATATTTTAAAATGAATCACACAATGAAAGCTGCCTCAGCTGGTTTAAGAGAGAGAACAAGCTAAGAGATCTGAAACCAGTAAAATATGCTTTTCTGTGTGCAAACTAGTGAGGGGCATGGAAGGATATTTTACCACCAATACAGAACCCAGACTTTAGTCATGTGATGAGATGGCGACTCTGATTATGAAGTTAATGGACAAAATGTGAATTGAAAGAAAACACATTCCTTCAGCAGACTTTGATCCAACATTGAAGTTAGAGTTTGGTGGCTGCTCCATGTTGGAGGAAACCAGGCGATGTTGGGACATCACAGGGAAGCTCCTTTGCCTCCTCTGCTGCCAGTTCAACCACTCACTCCCATCAGTGAAGAGCAGCTTCAACTGGGTTTGGAATTTACCATTGTGGATGCATAGGAATGTGGAGAAAATGTCCTTTGTCAGAAGTGGGATTCGAACCCACGCCTCCAGGAGAGACTGCGACCTGAACGCAGCGCCTTAGACCGCTCGGCCATCCTGACAGACACTGAAAGTTGCAGACTTCAATATCAAATGAATTCATTCACTGACAAAGTAGAATTTTTTTCCACAGGAGCTACTGGCTCCTTAGTTGTTACATTTATTGTTAACATTAAACACACAGTCTGAGTTCATGGCAGTAAGAAATGAACCAGAACATTTGAACCACGTAACATCTCTTGATCAGTTTGTTACATGGGACACACTCCAGACAGGAAGGTCCTTCTGAGACTTGAACTCTGATCACTGGATCCAGAGTCCAGAGGGCTCACCCTTCCACCATGGAACCAAACACAAGGAGGACGTTCCTCTAAATACCACTTGACATCACCTGCAATCAACCTGTTGCTATTTGGAGGTTCATCTTGCTCTTGTTCCAGACTACATTGGCAAAAGGAACAAGAACCACAAGGAAATCATGGAACTCCAGATTTATTCAGGACTTTCTAACTCCATTGTATGACCTGGGAGCAAAGACTGGCCAGGCCTTCCTTAATTTATCAGTTAATTACTGCTTCAACAAACATGCCACTTAATTAAGTCACCAGAATTTCTCTCATTGAAAAACCCACCAGCCTGATTTCTTGACATGACATGAAAAATTCTCCAAGAACCCACAGTTGGGTGGAAAGATACCAGGTTAACCAGGAGGAGTCCTGTTCCTGAACCATGGATGGAACAAAGTCCACTGGAAAACTCAGCAGTTCCTGAGTGCCAGATCCATCCGGGAGCTTGGGTCTCCCCTTGACTGTGGTGATCCATGAGATCAAGGAGGACAGAGGAAAGAAGGATCCTGTTGGAGATCTCCTCCCTTCTTCCTCCACTTCACTACTACTTGGATGTCAGGAATATGAGGTACTTTACTCAAATGAGGTATTAGGAGTTTCCTGTTTGACAAGAAGGAAGTCAGAGGTTCATACCTCACTTGTTGGTGGTGCCCTCAACCTGCTGAGAGCATCACTTAGTTCTCTACAGAGAAACATGGCAGCTCTGCTGAAGGCTGCAGGAAACCTGCTGGAACTGAGACTTGGACTCAGGTCACTGGATTCAAAGTCCAGGGTGCCAACAGCTCCACCAGGGCATCTGTGCTTTACTTACCGTGTAAAAAAGGACCACAGTGGTGGTCTGGTTTTAATTTAACAAACAAATACGGTTGAAAACTTTGAGACAGTGACACAGGGCTCTTATTTGAAGGGCCATATTAAAGTAGGAGATGAACACATCCAGGTTAGCATCCCTCTCAGAAGCTGCTACTTTAGCTCTTCAGAGTACAGCAGCCTAGCATAGCTTCATCTGGCCAGTTAGTGGCCCACTTTGATGTCTGGGATATCAGGTTCAAGGTTCTTCACAGCTCTGAATGAAGGCTTTCTGAAGTGTTAACCAGTACTCCAGTTGTAAAAAACAATCAGGGGGGATGGTAGATTTTGATGTTTAGGAACAGATCATTTGTGCTGATGACAGCGCATCAGGTGAGAGACCAACAGTGTACCCTTACTCCTCTCAAACAACAAGCATGCTATGGATATTACCTGTCTGCTACTCCTGTCATTGATCTTGACCAAGCCCCCAGGCTGACACTGCTACCACTGCTCCTACATAGTTAGAGTCAAATGCAGAGGACATTTTCCCACCGGGTGCAAGTGCAACTTCATACTCATGCTACCTATAAATCTGCTAATTCATCTATATTTTGAAACAAAACATTCTCAAGTCAAGTCCATTTTAATTAAAGTGCAAGAGCAAAAGAATGAAACAAATGTACTGTGGCAGGATGGCGCTACACTCCCCACCATGAGGGGCAGTGTGGCAGACGATAGTGAGTGGTCACCTAGAAATAGACCTGGTCAGACCCTTCTCCGTCCTTTCCACTTCCTCTCCCTCCTTTACGGAGCCGACAGCCGTGCGTGGTGGCGTCTCGCTGGTCAGCAGATCGGTTACAAACAAAGGTACCTCAAAACCTCAAAATAATGCTACAGTGATGTCGGAAGAATTGCTAATGAACTCAAAATGATGCTAACAGTAATGGAGGAAGAGTTGCTAATAAACCTCAAAATAATGCTACAATGATGTTGTAAAAATTACTAATGATCTCAAAATGATGCGACATTGATGTCGTAAGAATTGCTAATGAACTCAAAATGATGCGAAAAGAAATGTAGTGAAAGTTTCGAATAACCTTAAAGTGATGCTGACAGTCATGTAGTAAGAGTTGCTACGAACCTCAAAATAATGCTACAGTGATGTCGGAAGAATTCCTAATGATCTCAAAATGATGCGACAGTGATGTCATAAGAATTGCTAATGAACTCAAAATTATGCGAACAGTAATGTAGTGATAGTTGCTAATAAACTCAGTGATGCTAACAGTAATGTAGTAAGAGTTGCTACAAACCACAAAATAATGCTACAGTGATGTCGGAAGAATTGCTAATGAACTCAAAATGATGCTAACAGTAATGTAGTGATAGTTGCTAATGAACTCAGTGATGCTAACAGTAATGTAGTGAAAGTTTCGAATAACCTCAAAGTAATGCTGACAGTGATGTAGTAAGAGTTGCTTCGAACCTCAAAATAATGCGACAGTGATGTTGGAAACATTGCCAATGATCTCAAAATGATGCGACAGTGATGGAGTGATAGTTGCTATAAACTCAGTGATGCTTTCAGTAATGAAGTGAAAGTTTAGAACAACCTCAAAGTGATGCTGACAGTCATGTACTAAGAGTTGCTACTAACCTCATAACAATGCAACAGTAATGTAGTAAGAGTTGCTACGAACCTCCAAATAATGCGAAAGTGATGTCGGAAGAAATGCTAATGATCTCAAAATGATGTGACAGTGATGTCGTAAGAATTACTAATGAACACAAAATAATGCAACAGTAATGTAGTGATAGTTGCTAATAAACTCAGTGAGGCTTACAGTAATGTAGTAAGTGTTTCGAACAATTTCAAATGATGCTGAAAGTCATGTAGTAAGAGTTGCTACTACCCTCAAAATAATGCTACAGTGATGTCGTAGGAATTGCTAATGAACTACAAATAATGCGAAAGTAATGTCGGAAGAATTCCTAATGATCTCAAAATGATGCGACAGTGATGTCGTAAGAATTGCTAATGAACTCAAAATGATGCTAACAGTAATGTAGTGATAGTTGCTAATGATCTCAAAGTGATGCTGACAGTCGTGTAGTAAGAGTTGCTACTTACCACAAAATAATACTACAGTGATGTTGGAAGAATTGCTAATGAACTCAAAATGATGCGAACAGTAATGTAGTGAAAGTTTCGAATAACCTCAAAGTGATGCTGACAGTCATGTAGTAAGAGTTGCTACTAACCTCAAAATAATGCGACAGTGATGTCAGAAGAATTGCTAATGATCTCAAAATGATGCGACAGTGATGGAGTAAGAATTGCTAATGAACTCAAAATGATGCTAAGAGTAATGTAGTGATAGTTGCTAATGATCTCAAAGTGATGCTAACAGTAATGTAGTGAAAGTTTCGAATAACCTCAAAGTGATGCTGACAGTCATGTAGTAAGAGTTGCTTCGAACCTCAAAATAATGCGACAGTGATTTCAGAAGAATTGCTAATGATCTCAAACTGATGCGACACTGATGGAGTAAGAATTGCTAATGAACTCAAAATAATGCTAACAGTAATGTAGTGATAGTTGCTAATAAACTCAGTGATGCTTACAGTAATGTAGTAAGAGTTTCGAACAACCTCAAAGTGATGCTGACAGTCATGTAGTAAGAGTTGCTACGAACCTCAAATAATGCGACAGTGATGTCAGAAGAATTTCTAAAGATCTCAAAATGATGCATAAGTGATTTAGTAAGAATTGCTAATGAACTCAAAATTATGCTAACAGTAATGGAGTCAACGTTTCGAATAACCTCAAAGTGATGCTGACAATCATGTAGTAAGAGTTGCTACGAACCTCAAAATAATGCGACAGTGATGTCGGAAGAATTGCTAATGATCTCAAAATGATGCGACAGTGATGGAGTAAGAATTGCTAATGAACTCAAAAGGGTGCTCACAGTAATGGAGTGAAAGTTTTGAATAAACTCAAAGTAATGCTGACAGTCATGTAGTAAGTGTTGCTACGAACCTCAAAATATTGCGACAGTGATGTCGGAAGAATTGCCAATGAACTCAAAATGATGCTAACAGTAATGTAGTGATAGTTGCTAATAAACTCAAAGTGATGCTGACAGTCATGTAGTAAGAGTTGCTACAAACATTTAAATAATGCAACAGTAATGTAGTAAGAGTTGCTCCGAACGTCAAAATAATGCGACAGTGATGTCAGAAGAATTGCTAATGATCTCAAAATGATGCGACAGTGATGTCGGAAGAATTGCTAATGAACTGAAAATGATGCTTACAGCAATGTAGTGATAGTTGCTAATAAACTCAGTGATGCTTACAGTAATGTAGTAAGAGTTTCGAACAACCTCAAAGTGATGCTGACAGTCATTAAGTAAGATTTGCTACGAACCTCAAAATGTTGCGACAGTGATGTAGTAAGAATTGCGAATAAACTCAAAATGATGCTAACAGTAATGTAGTGATAGTTGCGAATGAACTCAAAGTGATGGTAACAGTAATGTAGTAAGAGTTGCTACGAACCTTTAAATAATGCAACAGTAATGTAGTAAGAGTTGCTACGAACCTCAAAATAATGCGACAGTGATGTTGGAAGAATTGCTAATGATCTCAAAATGATGCGACAGTGATGTAGTAAGAATTGCTAATGAAGTCAAAATGACGCTAACAGTGATGTACTTAAAGTTGCTAATCAACTCAGTGATGCTTAAAGTAATGCAGTACGTGTTTCGAACAACCTCAAAGTGATGCTGACAATCATGTAGTAAGTGTTGCTACGAACCTCAAAATATTGCGACAGTGATGTCGGAAGAATTGCGAATGAACTCAAAATGATCCTAACAGTAATGTAGTGATAGTTGCTAATTAACTCAGTGATGCTAACGGTAATGTAGTAAGTGTTTGGAACAACCTCAAAGTGATGCTGACAGTCATGTGGTAAGAGTTGCTACTAACCTCATAATGATGCTAACAGTAATGTGGTGATAGTTTCTAATGAACTCAAAGTGATGCTGACTGTAATGTAGTAAGAGTTGCTACTAACCTCAATTTAATGCAACAGTGATGTCGTGAGAATTGGTAATAAACTCAAAATGATGCTAACAGTAATGTAGTGATAGTTGCTAATAAACTCAAAGTGATGCTGACAGTAATGCAGTAAGAGTTGCTACGAACCTTTAAATAATGAAACAGTAATGTAGTAAGAGTTGCTACAAACATTTAAATAATGCAACAGTAATGTAGTAAGAGTTGCTACGAACCTCAAAATAATGCGACAGTGATGTCGTGAGAATTGGTAATAAACTCAAAATGATGCTAACAGTAATGTAGTGATAGTTGCTAATAAACTCAAAGTGATGCTGACAGTAATGTACTAAGAGTTGCTACGAACCTCAAAATAATGCGACAGTGATGTCGGAAGAATTGCTCATGATCTCAAAATGATGCGAAAGTGATGTAGTAAGAATTGCAAATGAACTCAAAATGATGCTGACGGTCATGAAGTGATAGTTGCTACTATCCTCAAAATGATGCTACAGTGATGTAGGAAGAGTTGCTACGAACCTCAAAATGATGCTACAGTGATGTAATTAAAGTTACTAATGATCTCAAAATGATGCTGAGAGTGATGTCGTAAGATTTGCTAATAACCTCAAAAAATGCTACAGTGATGTAGGAAGAGTTGCTAACGACCTCAAAAACAATGCTACAGGGATGTAGGAAGAGTTGCTAATAACCTCAAAATAATGCGACAGAGATGTCGTCAGAATTGCTAATGAAATCAAAATAATGCTAACAGTAATGCAGTGAAAGATTCGAATAACCTCAATGATAATAATGAACTCAAAATGATGCTGACAGTGATGTAATGAGAGTATCTACTAATTTCAAAAAGATGCGAAAGTTATGTCATGAGAGTTGCTCCTATCCTCAAAATGATGCTACAGTGATGTAGTGAGAGTTTCGATGAACCTCAAAATGATGCTCCAGTGATGTAATGAGAGTTGCTTAAAACCTTAAAATGATGCTGACAGTCATGTAGTGAGACTTGCTACTATCCTCCAAATGATGCTACAGTGATGAAGTGAGAGTTGCTTAAAATCTCAAAATAATGCGACAGTGATGTGGTGAGAGTTGCTTCTGTCACGACCCGGCTCAGAAATCGTGACATCGAAGGAGGGAGACGCGGACTAAACGTGACACACAACTAATAATTTATTATTAGTAACGCAAAATCAACACAAGGCAAACCATAACGTACAGTGGAGTGTGGTTATCAGTAGTGTCAGTGGTGAGTGCGAGTGTGTGCATGAGTGTACAGGGGGTGTATGTGTGCGGTGTGATGGATGCAGAGAACTAAACAAGACATAACTCAAGAAACACAACCATCGCTCCGACGTGGGCCAGGAGGAGTGAGCGAGAGACAGCCGGCCAGGTTGGCCGCCTGCTTTATAGCTGGGAGACGCCGGGCCCAGGTGCTCCCAATTAGTCAGCAGCTCCGCCCCATGAAGCTCGAACCCGAGAAGGGAAGGAAGTCAAAAATAATGCAACGCCCCCATGCCCGTGACCATGGGGACGTGACACTACGAACCTCAATATGATGCTACAGTAATGTAGTGAGAGTTGCTACTAATCTAAGAAATGATGCTCCAGTGATGTAAAAAGAATTGCTTCAAACCTTAAAATGATGCTGACAGTCATGAAGTGAGAGTTGCTACTTTCCTCAAAATGATGCTTCAGTGATGTTGTGAGAGTTGCTTAAAACCTCAAAATGATGCTACAGTGATGTAGTGAGAGTTGCTACGAAGCTCAAAATGATGCTACAGTGATGTAGTAAGAGTTGCTAAAAATCTCAAAATGATGCTTCAGTGATGTTGTGAGAGTTGCTAAGAACCTCAAAATGATGCTCCAGTGATGTAATGAGAGTTGCTTCAAACCTTAAAATGATGCTGACAGTCATGAAGTGAGAGTTGCTACTTTCCTCAAAATGATGCTCCAGTGATGTAGTAAGAGTTGCTTAAAACCTCAAAATGATGCTAACAGTAATGTAGTGAGAGTTGCGACGAACCTCAAAATGATGCTACAGTGATGTGGTGAGAGTTGCGAAAAACCTCAAAATGATGCTACAGTGATGTAGTGAGATTTGCTACGAACCTCAAAATGATGCTACAGTGATGTGGTGAGAGTTGCTACGAACCTCAAAATGATGCTACAGTGATGTAGTGAGAGTTGCTACGAACCTCAAAATCATGCTCCAGTGATGCAGTAAGAGTTGCTTAAAACCTTAAAATGATGCTGACAGTCATTTAGTGAGAGTTGCTACTATCCTCCAAATGATGCTATAGTGATGTAGTGAGAGTTGCTACTATCCTCCAAATGATGCTACAGTGATGTAGTGAGAGTTGCTACTATCCTCCAAATGATGCTACAGTGATGTAGTGAGAGTTGCTACTATCCTCCAAATGATGCTACAGTGATGTAGTGAGAGTTGCTACTATCCTCAAAATGATGCTACAGTTATGTAGTGAGAGTTGCTTAAAATCTATAAATGATGCTACAGTCATGTAGTGAGAGTTGCTACGAACCTCAAAATGATGCCAAAGTGATGTAATGAGAGTTGCTACTAACCTAAGAAATGATGCCACAGTGATGTGGTGAGAGTTGCAACTAATCTCAAAATGATGCCAAAGTGATGTCATGAGAGCTGCTACGAACCTCAAAATGATGCTAAAGTCATTTAGTGAGAGTTGCTAAAAACCTAAAAATGATACTGACAGTAATGTAGTGTGAGTTTCTGTTAACTCAAAATAATGCTACAGTGATGTAATGAGAGTTGCTACTAACCTAAGAAATGATGCTCCAGTGATGTGGTGAGAGTTGCTAAAAACCTCAAAATGATGATTACAGTAATGTATTGAGAGTTGCAACTCACCTAAAAATGATGCTGGAGTGATGTGGTGAGAGTTGCTAAAAACCGCAAGATGATGCAACAGTAATGTCGTGAGAGTTGCTACGATGCTCAAATGATGCTACAGTGATGTAATAAGAATTGCCATTAACCAAACAAATGATGCTACAGTGATGTAGTGAGAGTTGCGACTAACCTCAAAATGATGCTGATAGTGATGTCATGAGAGTTGCTCCGAACCTCAAAATGATGCTGATAGTGATGTCATGAGAGTTGCTACGATCCTCAAAATGATGCTACAGTGATGTGGTGAGAGTTGCTACGAACCTTTAAATGATGCTACAGTGATGCAATGAGAGTTCTACGAACCTCAAAATGATGCTCAAGTGATGTAATGAATGTTGCTACTAATTTGAAAATGATGCTAAAGTGATGTAATGAGAGTTGCTACGAACCTAAGAAATGATGCGACAGTGATGTAGTGAGAGTTACTAGGATGCTCAAAATGATGCTGACAGTAATGTAGTGAGAGTTGCTTAAAACCTAAAAATTGACGTTAAAGTCATGGAGTGAGAGTTGCTACGAACCTCAAAATGATGCTACAGTGATGTAGTGAGAGTTGCTCATGACATCAAAATGATGCTATCAGTCTTGTGAGCTTCGTAAAGACCCAGGCCACTATTGGGGGTCATGCATCATTGTGGCTGACCAATGGTCCAACTTCATCAGTCAGTCAGTCAGAGACATTAGCACTTGTCGGCCTGGCCTGCTGCCAAAGACTAACCCTGCTTTAGTTGATTTACCTGTGCAGCCATGTCACGCTCCTCTCGGCCACCTCCACGGTCAGACGCCAGGTTAAACCAGCCAATGGCGGAAGAATCACTCTCAGAATCTGAAGCGCTCGTAGCTGCAGGGTTTTTCCACACAGCTTCTGTTGAGAGACAAAGTCCATCACTTGATTAACTCTCACCAACAGAAATGTGCAGTTTTCCACTCAGGACAGCTGCTGCATGCTGCTGTTTGTAAAAAGAAGGTCCAGTGGATCCGTTCAGTTCTACATTATTCAGCAGAGAGATGTCACCATTGAATAATGACCATATTTCCTAAAATTATAGCTCAACCACAGAGGGACCAGGCTACTAGAATGACCTCTGTTTACTAGAAGTGCTTCTCCTATGGTGGTGAACTCCTCAGCTGTCAGTGGAGTCAAATCTGTCTTAGAGAGGCCAGAGGTTCCCACACTGGTTCCCTCTCATCATGCAGCCCTGACAGCTGTGTGTGCTGTTCCAGCGTGTTGGCACCTCACTGATGAGTTTCAGGGTTGGCCCTCCCATCTGTTGCTGCACCTGAGCCAGCTTCTCCTTGGCTGTAGTGCTGATCTGAAGGATGTGACAGTGTTCCTGGCTTTGTGTCTGATGATGGAAGTGGGGATCTGATCACAGGATTTTCTGACTCCTAGATTCAGACGATGTGCAGTGCAGACTGAGTGGTGAATTTGGAGCTGTCTAGTGGATGCTGTCATGTTTGGTGCTGCGTCGCTCACAAGACACTTGACTTTGTTGGTGATGGCCCAGTCCTCCATCAGGCCTCTTTGGACTGGGGCCACACTGTCAGCAGGGTGACTTTGTGGAAAGTCTTGCACTCCCAACACATTCATTCTCATGAATGCAGTGACAGGTCAGAGCCAAGGGAGCCTCCATGTCCACAGATGTCCACATGGCAGCTGGACTTCCTTTTTCACTCCTTCCCGTTCCTCCTGGTACTTTTTGGCCACCGTTTGTTTGATGGTCTGAAAATGACACCCAGAGTAAATCAATACATTGAAATTAGAGATGAAATAAACTGGAGATATCAACTACTGCTTTAGATCATTTCCACACAAACCTTTCTGGTTGGCAAACATATGAGGCTCAAGGACCTGAACCAGTTCCCTGAACCCTTCCCTCTCAACAGTGCTGAGGGGCTGGCAGTCCTTCAGGATCAAATTCAGCAGAGCCTCATCCAGCATCTGCTTCCTGGAAGCTGGATGGTTCAAGATGAAGGAGAGAAGAAATGAATAGGAATTAATTCTCAACGAAGCAACTGTGAGTCAGTTGGAGAGTGGCTGTATACCTGAGTTCATCCTGGTGGATCTGGGACTTCATTCTCATGCCTGGCCCCATCATGCCTCAGCACTGAAGAGGTGCTTTTGTTGAGATGAGACGCTTCTGTCCAACAAATGCGACATTCAACCTGCAGAAAATAACACGAGTACTCAGCTAAAAGTTCCTTTCTTCATGGTGACTGGTGTTTCTTAGTCTTAGACCACCAGGTTTCCAATGAGGTGTATCGGATACGTTGTTGTGTGCCGCTGAAATCCGTCCAATTCCAGCGTTGTTTCCTCATGAAATATGTTTGCCTTAAAGCTCATTAAAGTGTTGAACCACAATATCGTTCACCATAACTGAGTCAACTTCAAGATAACCTACTTCTACATTCCAGTCCCGGCTGCTCCTGTTCTGCTGCAGTCCAGAAAACAACAACCCGATACAATTGGCGCTCCTTCCCACAGCTCCGGCCCGGATCCGCATGGTTCCGCTGACTGACTGTGAGACGCGCTCCCTCCAGAGTGGCACAGCCCGATGGGGGTCCTTATCTGGCACGGGGCGTAAAACAGGTGCGACTGGAAAGCCTGGTTTATTCTGCGTCGAGGGAACGCGTTGCTCTGCAATTCACCGCCAAGCCGCTAGGGGGTGTGGCTTTGTCTTTGTATTGTTTACGGGGCTCTTGTCGGATTCCTTGGTTTTCTTCCGGTCACAGACAACAATTGTTGGCCATTTGTCAGTCTTTGTAGTGCCGCGAAGAGGCGTTGTAGAGGTGGTCGTACTTGAGCACCTCCTCGATAATCCTTTCTTCAGCTTGGTCCATTTTTTCTTGGAGCTTTTACCACAGAAACTTTGAAAATGGCGGTGTTGTGCTGCGACTGAACCGGAAATGACGTTTGGGCGGACCAATCACAGTCCTCGACGTAGACGTCACCACGCGTCGACGCGATGCGTAAGCAGGATTTTTTGGAGGCGCGTGTCAGGCTACAGCGTCTTTAGGGGTCTGCGTCGACGGCGGAGGTACGAATACTACTCGTGATAATAATTATTAATAATAATAATAATAATACTACCCTACTACTACGTAGGGTTCGCGTGGACGGCGTAGGTACGGCGACTACGCGACTCAGAAGCATAAATCAGGCTTTACAGTCGAAAAGGAAGTTAGCATGTCAGGGATGAGACACCCTCATCGTCCAACAGGAAGTTAGTATGTCAGGGATGAGACACCCATATAGTCCAACAGGAAGTTAGCATGTCAGGGATGAGACACGCTTATCGTCCAACAGGAAGTTAGCATGTCAGGGATGAGACACCCTGATAGTCCAACAGGAAGTTAGCATGTCAGGGATGAGACACCCTCATAGTCCAACAGGTAGTTAGCATGTCAGGGATGAGACACGCTTTTCGTCCAACAGGAAGTTAGCATGTCAGGGATGAGACACGCTTATCGTCCAACAGGAAGTTAGCATGTCAGGGATGAGACACGCTTATCGTCCAACAGGAAGTTAGCATGTCTGGGATGAGACACCCTGATAGTCCAACAGGAAGTTAGCATGTCAGGGATGAGACACCCTGATAGTCCAACAGGAAGTTAGCATGTCAGGGATGAGACACGCTTATCGTCCAACAGGAAGTTAGCATGTCAGGGATGAGACACGCTTATCGTCCAACAGGAAGTTAGCATGTCAGGGATGAGACACGCTTATCGTCCAACAGGAAGTTAGCATGTCAGGGATGAGACACCCTGATAGTCCAACAGGAAGTTAGCATGTCAGCGATGAGACACCCTGATAGTCCAACAGGAAGTTAGCATGTCAGGGATGAGACACGCTTATCGTCCAAAAGGAAGTTAGCATGTCAGGGATGAGACACCCTGATAGTCCAACAGGAAGTTAGCATGTCAGGGATGAGACACGCTTATCGTCCAACAGGAAGTTAGCATGTCAGGGATGAGACACCCTGATAGTCCAACAGGAAGTTAGCATATCAGGGATGAGACACTCTCATAGTCCAACAGGTAGTTAGCATGTCAGGGATGAGACATGCTTATCGTCCAACAGGAAGTTAGCATGTCAGGGATGAGACACGCTTATCGTCCAACAGGAAGTTAGCATGTCAGGGATGAGACACGCTTATCGTCCAACAGGAAGTTAGCATGTCAGGGATGAGACACGCTTGTCGTCCAACAGGAAGTTAGCATGTCAGGGATGAGACACCCTGATAGTCCAACAGGAAGTTAGCATGTCAGGGATGAGACACCCTTATCGTCCAACAGGAAGTTAGCATCTCCATGGTTCCCTTGACCAGAAGCCAGTGGGATCGTTCCATTCTGACATCTTGATTGACATTTGTCCTTCTCTTAGCTAAATAGCTGGCAATCATTTGAAAAAAAAAACCTTGATTTACTTTTTGTATTTTGATCTTCAGCTCATTTGCATGCTTTTGTTAAAATTCTCCCCTTTTTGTGTTTATTTTTTTATTTTTATTTTTAATTCTGCTGTTTTTAGCACAAAGTCCTCCTGGTGCCGAAAGACCAGTTCAGCATGGACTACGTTGAACCTTCAGTCCACTGCACCCATGGACGGTTCCCCCCTGACAGGAGGATTCTGGTGAGGATATTAGTGGGACAGCGCTCTTGTTAGAAGGGTTCTGATCCACCTTCCCTCCCCCTGTAGCTCCTCCTGTGTCCCCTCAGTGCTCTTGTTAGAACGGTTCTGATCCACCTTCCCTCCCCCTGTAGCTCCTCCTGTGTCCCCTCAGCGCTCTTGTTAGAACGGTTCTGATCCACCTTCCCTCCTCCTGTAGCTCCTCCTGTGTCCCCTCAGCGCTCTTGTTGGAACGGTTCTGATCCACCTTCCCTCCCCCTGTAGCTCCTCCTGTGTCCCCTCACGTTTCCAAACTCCCTCCCACTGGCTGGTGCTGAAGGAGGGCCAGAGCTCCTCCTACAGGAGCCCATCCTGGCCTCCCCCGCTGCAGCTCCTCCACTGCCCTCCCACCAGAGAGATGAGCCCCCTGGTTCAGAGGTGACAGACCACCTCTGGGAGCAGACAACAGAGACCACATCAGGCTGGACTCCGTGCAGGTACGGAGGCTGACGGCTGCTGAGTGAGTGAGTTTACGACGCTCCCACCACTGCTGCTGGATTGATTTAACACATCTGGAATATTTAGATTTATTCTGGGTCAACATCTGCATCTGTTGAAGTCCTCAGTCTCCATGCAGGTGGTGTTGTTCCAGATAAAAGGTCTCAATAACAGCATCACTCCAGGTGAAACCATTCCAAAGAAGGCTAAGTGGAGCTGGCATATCAGCCCCCAATGGAAGCCTGCTGCTGCTGCCAAGCTCTCCATGTCATCATGGAAAAGTTGATTGTTCAACTCAATGTTTTTCCCATTGGGAGGAGATTTGTTGTTCCAACATGAAGTCTTTTCTGGTGATGAGTTTGTGTGTTGTAGTAGCATGAAGATATCTTGTTATCATGATCAACTCATCTGGCCTGGTGGAAGAACGCTGCTGTGTTTGGATTCAGACGAGTCAAATCTGAACCAGGGACTTGTAGTTTTATCCTCGGTCTCTGAACTCATAAAATGGAGACCGGCCCAGTTTGACACTTTTGAACTCCTCCATGATGTTCAAATCTCAT
Source organism: Aulostomus chinensis (assembly GCF_037954235.1). Taxonomy (NCBI): domain Eukaryota; kingdom Metazoa; phylum Chordata; class Actinopteri; order Syngnathiformes; family Aulostomidae; genus Aulostomus; species Aulostomus chinensis. Next base: position 22,683,277 of record NC_141320.1, on the reverse strand, counting down.
GACTGAGATTCGTGATTGGAAACATCGGCGGTTAAGGACAGAAAACATGTACCATTGAACATCGCTCTCATCCTTCTACTCAGAACGCTGCGGTGGACTCCACCGTGTCCAGGCTTTGGGCAGATACGTCTTCATCCTCCACCACCACCAGCCGCTCCACCCCACCCACCCTGTGCAGGTCTACATTACCAGGGTCGGATCTGGCAGGGTGGAGGATCTTTGATTCATCTTAGCTTTCCTGATCCGGCTGTTTGAGAAACATTCAAATGGAGATGGTTGTTTGTGTCTTTCAGGCCACGCCAACGCCTCCTTCTGTCCCCACGCTTACGGCTGCCGAAACGTGCCAGTGTCTGAAAACCAGATCATTCTGGATGTGCCGGACCACCAGGTCCTCCTCACCTGCAGGTTCCTGCAGGCAGAGCCCTGTGGTGGTAGGTTTCCTGCTCCTCTGCTGGACTGATACCCTCTCCCTTTCCCCACACGTATCTGCTGTTTCTACTCTGTGCCTCCTTCTCCTCTGTCAGGCCTGGACTTCTTCCTTCTGTCTCTCCAGGATTACGTCCTGGTGGTGCCTGAGAGCAGCTCCAGCTCCAGCTCCCTGAACCAAGAACCACTGGAGAAATCTGACCACTTCATCAGCAACTGTGGCCTCAACAGCTTTCATGTCAAGTCGGTGTCTCTCAGCCTGAGTTGGTCCCTGTTCTGTATCCCTGAATGTTCTAGAGGAACTAAACTGGGCCTGACTGGGACGCTTCTGTCTGCTCAGATTTGGGTTGTGAATGCATTCAGATGTCATTTACAAGCATTGGAACTAAAGACCTGAGCCTCAAGAATATTTAGTTCTTGATTTACTTTCTCTTGCAGGGTTTCATTTTGTGCCAATTTTCTTTTTAAGATCTTTGTTTTTTGTTGTCCTTCCATTTAGCGAGTTTGGCTAATAACCTTTTCCCCACTTAACTAATTTTCCTAAAATGTCTCGCTAACGTTTCCTTTTTCTTTCGTCCCTCCTGTCCTTCGTCTCCATTCTGTCTCAGCTCAGCTGTGTCTCTTGGGCTCTCTTCACCAACGGCGCCCTGCCTTGTGCCTGCCATGAGGTTGGAGCTGAGAGTGACACCTGCGAGTCATTTGGTGGTCGGTGCCGCTGCAGGCCCCACGTGATTGGCCGAGACTGCTCCATGTGGGCCGCGGGTTGCTGGGGATTCCCCACTGCAGACGTGAGTGTCAGATTGGATGAATGATGAGTAATAAGGGCTTTAAATGATGAGTGAGAGGACGGACCAAACCAACCTGTCCAACCATCAGAGGACAGTTTGTTGTTCTCGTTTCAACTCTTAATACATTACTGTCAGCATCATTTTGAGTTCATCAGCAACTATCACTCCATTACTGTTAGCATCATTTTGAGTTTATTATCAATTCTTACTACATCACTGTTAGCATCATTTTTGAATTCATTAACAATTCTTCCTACATAACTGTAGCATTATTTTGAGGTTTTTAGCAGCTCTTACTAAATTACTGTCATCATTTTGAGGTTATTAGCAGCTCTTACTAGATTACTGTTAGCATCATTTTGAGTTCATTAGCAATTATTATTACATCACTGTCATATCATTTTAGATCATTAGCAATTCTTCTGACATCACTATAGCATTATTTTGAGGTTCGTAGCAACTCTTCCTACATGACTGTCAGCATCACTTTGAGGTTATTCGAAACTTTCACTCCGTTACTGTTGGCATCATTTTGAGTTCATTAATGAGTTCATTAGCAATTCTTAAGACATCACTAGCATTATTTTGAGGTTATTAGCAATTCTTAGTACATCACTGTCACATTATTTTGAGTTCATTCGCAGCTCTTACTACATCACTGTCCCATCATTTCAGATCATTAGCCATTCGTACTACATCACTGTCACATTATATTGAGGTTCACAGTAACTCTTCCTCCATCACTAGCATTACTTTAAGGTTATTAGCAGCTCTTACTAGATTACCGTCAGCATCATTTTGAGATCATTAGCAATTCTTACGACATCACTGTAGCATTATTTTGAGGTTATTAGCAACTCTTCCTACATGACTGTCAGCATCACTTTGAGTTTATTGGCAACTTTCACTACATTACTGTAAAAATCATTTTGAGTTCATTAGCAATTCTTATGGCATCACTGTCGCATCATTTTGAGATCATTAGCAATTCTTCCGACATCACTGTCAGCATCATTTTTAGGTTACTCGCAACTCAAACCACATGACTGTCAGCTTCACTTTTAGGTTATTCGAAACTTTCACTCCATTACTGTTAGCATCATTTTGAGTTTATTTGCAATTCTTACTCCATCACTGTCGCGTCATTTTGAGATCATTAGCAATTCTTGCGAAATCACTGTAGCATTATTTTGAGGTTATTTGCAACTCTTACTACATTATTGTCAGCATCATTTTTAGGTTACTCGAAACTTTAACCACATGACTGTCAGCATTACTTTGAGGTTAATCGAAACTTTCACTACATTACTGTTAGCATCATTTTGAGTTCATTAGCAATTCTTACTCCATCACTGTCGCATCATTTTGATATCATTAGCAATTCTTACGACATCAGTGTAGCATTATTTTGAGGTCATTAGCAACTCTGACTACATTACTGTCAGCATCATTTTTAGGTTACTCGCAACTCTAACCACATGACTGTCAGCATCATAAAGTTGTTCGAAACTTTCACTGCATTACTGTTAGCATCATTTTGAGTTCATTAGCAATTCTTACTCAATCACTGTCGCATCATTTTGAGGTACGTTGCAACTCTTACTACATTACTGTCAGCATCACTTTGAGGTTGTTCGAAACTTTCACTACATTACTGTTAGCATCATTTTGAGTTCATTAGCAATTCTTCCGACATCACTGTCGCATTGTTTTGAGGTTCGTAGCAGCTGTTACTACATTACTGTCAGCATCATTTTTAGGTTACTCGCAACTTTCACTACATTACTGTTAGCATCATTTTGAACTTAATAGCAATTCTTACGACATAACTGTAGCATCATTTTGAGGTTAGTTTCAACTCTTCCTCCATTACCGTCAGCATCATTTAGAGTTTATTCGCAATTATTTCGAAATAACTGTCGCATTATTTTGGGGTTCGTAGCAACACTTACTACATGACTGTCAGCATCACTTTGAGGTTATTCGAAACTTTCACTCCATTACTGTTTGCATCATTTTGAGTTCATTAGCAATTCTTACTACATCACTGTCGCATCATTTTGAGATCATTAGCAATTCTTCTGACATCACTGTTGCATAATTTTGAGATCATTAGCAATTCTTCTGACATCACTGTCGCATTATTTTGAGGTTATTAGCAACACTTACTACATTACAATCAGCATCATTTTTAGGTTACTCGCAACTCCAACCACATGACTGTCAGCATCGCTTTGAGGTTATTCGAAACGTTCACTCCATTACTGTTAGCATCATTTTGAGTTCATTAGCAATTCTTACTAAATCACTGTCGCATCATTTTGAGATCTTTAGCAATTCTTCTAACATCACTGTTGCATTATTTTGAGGTTCGTAGCCACTCTTACTACATGACTGTCAGCATCACTTTAAGGTTGTTCGAAACACTTACTACATTACTGTAAGCATCACTGACTTGTTTAGCAACTATCACTACATTACTGTTAGCATCATTTTGAGTTCATTAGCAATTCTTACTACATCACTGTCGCATCATTTTGAGATCATTAGCAATTCTTCTGACATCACTGTCGCATTATTTTGAGGTTCGTAGCAACTCTAACTACATTATTGTTGCATTATTTTAAGGTTCGTAGCAACTCTTACTACATTACTGTCAGCATCACTTTGAGTTTATTAGCAATTCTTCCGACATCACTGTTGCATTATTTTGAGGTTCGTAGCAACTCTTACTACATTACTGTAAGCATCACTGAGTTGATTAGCAACTATCACTACATTACTGTTAACATCATTTTGAGTTCATTAGGAATTCTTCCGACATGACTGTCGCAATATTTTGAGGTTCGTAGCAACTTTTACTACATTACTGTCGCATTATTATGAAGTTCGTAGCAACTCTTAGGACATGACTGTCAGCATCACTTTGAGGTTATTCGAAACGTTCACTCCATTACTGTTAGCATCATTTTGAGGTTATTCGAAACGTTCACTCCATTACTGTTAGCATCATTTTGAGTTCATTAGCAATTCTTACGAAATCACTGTCGCATCATTTCGAGATCATTAGCAATTCTTCCGACATCACTGTCGCATTATTTTGAGGTTCGTAGCAACTCTTACTACATTACTGTTGCATTATTTAAAGGTTCGTTATAACTCTTACTACATTACTGTCAGCATCACTTTGAGTTTATTAGCAACTATCACTACATTACTGTTAGCATCATTTTGAGTTTATCAGCAATTCATAGACATCACTGTAGCATTAAATTGAGGTTAGTAGCAACTCTAACTACATGACTTTCAGCATCACTTTGAGGTTGTTCGAAACATTTTACTACATTACTGTAAGCATCACTGAGTTCATTAGCAACTATCACTACATTATTGTAAGCATCATCTTGAGTTCATTAGCGATTCTTCCGACATCAATGTCGCAATATTTTGAGGTTCGTAGCAACTTTTACTACATTACTGTCGCATTTTTTTGAGGTTCGTAGCAACTCTTACTACATGACTGTCAGCATCACTTTGAGGTTATTTGAAACGTTCACTCCATGACTGTTACCATCATTTTGAGATCATGAACAATTCTTCTGACATCACTGTCGCATCATTTTGAGATCTTTAGCAATTCTTCTGACATCACTGCCGCATTATTTTGAGGTTCGTAGCAACTCTTGCTACATGACTGTCAACATCACTTTGAGGTTATTCGAAACACTTACTACATTACTGCAAGCATCACTGAGTTTATTAGCAACTATCACTACATTACTGTTAGCATCATTTTGAGTTCATGAGCAATTCTTCTGACATAACTGTCGCTATATGTTGAGGTTCGTAGCAACTTTTATTACATTACTGTCGCATTTTTTTGAGGTTCGTAGCAACTCTTACTACATGACTGTCAGCATCACTTTGAGGTTATTCGAAAGTTTCACTCCATCACATTTAGCATCATCTTGAGTTCATTAGCAATTTTCCGACATCACTGTCGCAATATTTTGAGGTTGTAGCAACTTTTACTACATTACTGTCGCATTATTTTGAGATTCGTAGCAACTCTTAGTACATGACTGTCAGCATCACTTTGAGGTTTTCGAAACGTTCACTCCATTACTGTTAGCATCATTTCAGATCATTACCAATTCTTCTGACATCACTGTCGCATCATTTTGAGATCTTTAGCAATTCTTCTGACATCACTGTCGCATTATTTTGAGGTTCGTAGCAACTCTTACTACATTATTGTTGCATTATTTTAAGGTTCGTAGCAAATCTTACTACATTACTGTCAGCATCACTTTGAGTTTATTAGCAATTCTTTTGACACCACTGTCGCATTATTTTGAGGTTCGTAGCAACTGTTACTACATGACTGTCAGCATCACTTTGAGGTTATTCGAAACACTTACTACATTACTGTAAGCATCACTGAGTTGATTAGCAACTATCACTACATTACTGTTAGCATCATTTTGAGTTCATTAGTAATTCTTCCGACATGACTGTCGCAATATTTTGAGGTTCGTAGCAACTCTTACTACATTACTGTTGCATCATTTTGAGATCATTAGCAATTCTTCTGACATCACTGTCACATTATTTTGAGGTTCGTAGCAACTCTTACTACATGACTGTCAGCATCACTTTGAGGTTCTTCGAAACACTTACTACATTACTGTAAGCATCACTGAGTTGATTAGCAACTATCACTACATTACTTTTAGCATCATTTTGAGGTTATTCGAAACGTTCACTCCATTACTGTTAGCATCATTTTGAGATCTTAAGCAGTTCTTCTGACATCACTGTCGCATTATTTTGAGGTTCGTAGCAACTCTTGCTACATGACTGTCAACATCACTTTGAGGTTATTCGAAACACTTACTACATTTTTGCAAGCATCACTGAGTTTATTAGCAACTATCACTACATTACTGTTAGCATCATTTCAGATCATTACCAATTCTTCTGACATCACTGTCGCATTATATTGAGGTTCGTAGCAACTCTTACTACATTATTGTTGCATTAGTTTAAGGTTCGTAACAACTCTTACTACATGACTGTCAGCATCACTTTGAGTTTATTCGCAACTTTCACTACATTACTGTTAGCATCATTTTGAGTTCATGAGCAATTCTCACGACATCACTGTAGCATTGAATTGAGTTCATTAGCAACTCTGACTAAATGACTGTCAGCATCACTTTGAGGTTGTTCGAAACTCTTACTACATTACTGAAAGCATCACTGAGTTTCTTAGCAACTATCACTACATCACTGTCGCATCATCTTGAGTTCATTAGCAATTCTTCCGACAGCACTGTCACAATATTTTGAGGTTCGTAGAAACTTTTACTACATTACTGTCGCATTATTTTGAGGTTCGTAGCAACTCTTACTACATGACTGTCAGCATCACTTTGAGGTTATTCGAAACGTTCACTCCATTACTGTCAGCATCATTTTGAGATCATTACCAATTCTTCTGACATCACTGTCGCATCATTTTGAGGTTCATAGCAACTTTTACGACATTACTGTCGCATTATTTTGATGTGTGTAGCAACACTTACGACATGACTGTCAGCATCACTTTGAGGTTATTCGAAAGTTTCACTCCATCACATTTAGCATCATCTTGAGTTCATTCGCAATTTTCCGACATCACTGTCGCAATATTTTGAGGTTGTAGCAACTTTTACTACATTACTGTCGCATTATTTTGAGATTCGTAGCAACTCTTAGTACATGACTGTCAGCATCACTTTGAGGTTATTCGAAAGTTTCACTCCATTACTGTAAACATCATCTTGAGTTCATTAGCAATTCTTCCGACATCACTGTCGCAATATTTTGAGATTCGTAGCAACTTTTACTACATTACTGTCGCATTATTTTGAGGTTCGTAGCAACTCTTAGTACATGACTGTCAGCATCACTTTGAGGTTATTAGCAACTATCACTACATTACTGTTAGCATCATTTTGAGTTGTGGAGCAATTCTCACGACATCACTGTAGCATTAAATTGAGTTCATCAGCAACTCTTCCTAAATGACTGTCAGCATCACTTTGAGGTTATTCGAAACGTTCACTCCATTACTGTTAGCATCATTTTGAGTTCATTAGCAATTCTTACTAAATCACTGTCGCATCAGTTTGAGATCATTAGCAATTCTTCTGACATCACTGTAAAATTATTTTGAGGTTCGTAGCAACTCTTACTACATTATTGTTGCTTTATTTTAATGTTATTCGAAACACTTACTACATTACTGCAAGCATCACTGAGTTTATTAGCAACTATCACTACATTACTGTTAGCATCATTTTGAGTTCATGAGCAATTCTTCTGACATAACTGTCGCTATATGTTGAGGTTCGTAGCAACTTTTATTACATTACTGTCGCATTTTTTTGAGGTTCGTAGCAACTCTTACTACATGACTGTCAGCATCACTTTGAGGTTCTTCGAAACACTTACTACATTACTGTAAGCATCACTGAGTTGATTAGCAACTATCACTACATTACTTTTAGCATCATTTTGAGGTTATTCGAAACGTTCACTCCATTACTGTTAGCATCATTTTGAGATCTTAAGCAGTTCTTCTGACATCACTGTCGCATTATTTTGAGGTTCGTAGCAACTCTTGCTACATGACTGTCAACATCACTTTGAGGTTATTCGAAACACTTACTACATTTTTGCAAGCATCACTGAGTTTATTAGCAACTATCACTACATTACTGTTAGCATCATTTCAGATCATTACCAATTCTTCTGACATCACTGTCGCATTATATTGAGGTTCGTAGCAACTCTTACTACATTATTGTTGCATTAGTTTAAGGTTCGTAACAACTCTTACTACATGACTGTCAGCATCACTTTGAGTTTATTCGCAACTTTCACTACATTACTGTTAGCATCATTTTGAGTTTATGAGCAATTCTCACGACATCACTGTAGCATTGAATTGAGTTCATTAGCAACTCTGACTAAATGACTGTCAGCATCACTTTGAGGTTGTTCGAAACTCTTACTACATTACTGAAAGCATCACTGAGTTTCTTAGCAACTATCACTACATCACTGTCGCATCATCTTGAGTTCATTAGCAATTCTTCCGACAGCACTGTCACAATATTTTGAGGTTCGTAGAAACTTTTACTACATTACTGTCGCATTATTTTGAGGTTCGTAGCAACTCTTACTACATGACTGTCAGCATCACTTTGAGGTTATTCGAAACGTTCACTCCATTACTGTCAGCATCATTTTGAGATCATTACCAATTCTTCTGACATCACTGTCGCATCATTTTGAGGTTCATAGCAACTTTTACGACATTACTGTCGCATTATTTTGATGTGTGTAGCAACACTTACGACATGACTGTCAGCATCACTTTGAGGTTATTCGAAAGTTTCACTCCATCACATTTAGCATCATCTTGAGTTCATTCGCAATTTTCCGACATCACTGTCGCAATATTTTGAGGTTGTAGCAACTTTTACTACATTACTGTCGCATTATTTTGAGATTCGTAGCAACTCTTAGTACATGACTGTCAGCATCACTTTGAGGTTATTCGAAAGTTTCACTCCATTACTGTAAACATCATCTTGAGTTCATTAGCAATTCTTCCGACATCACTGTCGCAATATTTTGAGATTCGTAGCAACTTTTACTACATTACTGTCGCATTATTTTGAGGTTCGTAGCAACTCTTAGTACATGACTGTCAGCATCACTTTGAGGTTATTAGCAACTATCACTACATTACTGTTAGCATCATTTTGAGTTGTGGAGCAATTCTCACGACATCACTGTAGCATTAAATTGAGTTCATCAGCAACTCTTCCTAAATGACTGTCAGCATCACTTTGAGGTTATTCGAAACGTTCACTCCATTACTGTTAGCATCATTTTGAGTTCATTAGCAATTCTTACTAAATCACTGTCGCATCAGTTTGAGATCATTAGCAATTCTTCTGACATCACTGTAAAATTATTTTGAGGTTCGTAGCAACTCTTACTACATTATTGTTGCTTTATTTTAATGTTATTCGAAACACTTACTACATTACTGTCAGCATCACTTTGAGTTTATTAGCAACTATCACTACATTACTGTTAGCATCATTTTGAGTTCATGAGCAATTCTCACGACATCACTGTAGCATTGAATTGAGTTCATTAGCAACTCTTACTAAATGACTTTCAGCATCACTTTGAGGTTGTTCGAAACTCTTACTACATTACTGTAAGCATCACTGACTTGATGAGCAACTACCACTACATTACTGTTAGCATCATCTTGACTTCATTAGCAATTCTTCCGAGATCTCTGTCGCAATATTTTGAGGTTCGTAGCAACTTTTACTACATTACTTTCGCATTATTTTGAGGTTTGTAGCAACTCTTACTACATTATTGTTGCATTATTTTAAGGTTCCTAGCAACTATCACGACATTACTGTCAGCATCACTTTGAGGTTATTCGAAACTTTCACTCCATTACTGTTAGCATCTTTTTGAGTTCATTCGCAATTCTTATTACATCACTGTCGCATCATTTTGAGATCATTAGCAATTCTTCCGACATCACTGTCGCATTATTTTGAGGTTCGTAGCAACTCTTACTATATGACTGTCAGAATCACTTTGAGGTTATTCGAAACACTTACTACATTACTGTAAGCATCACTGACTTGATTAGCAACTACCACTACATTACTGTTAGCATCATTTTAAGTTCATGAGCAATTCTTCCGACATCACTGTCGCAATATTTTGAGGTTTCGTAGCAACTCTTCCTACATGACTGTTAGCATCACTTTGAGGTTATTCGAAACACTTACTACATTACTGTAAGCATCACTGAGTTGATTAGCAACTATCACTACATTACTGTTCGCATCATTTTGAGTTCATTAGCAATTCTTCCGACATCACTGTCGCAATATTTTTTGGTTCGTAGCAACTTTTACTACATTACTGTTGAATTATTTTGAGGTTCGTAGCAACACTTACTACATGACTATAAGCATCACTTTGAGGATATTCGAAAGTTTCACTCCATTACTGTTAGCATCATTTTGAGTTCATTAGGAATTCTTACTACATCACTGTCGCATCATTTTGAGTTCATTAGCAATTCTTCCGACATCACTTTTGCAATATTTTGAGGTTCGTAGCAACTTTTACTACATTACTGTTGCATTATTTTAAGGTTCGTAGCAACTCTTACTACATTACTGTCAGCATCACTTTGAGTTTATTAGCAACTATCACTACATTACTGTTAGCATCATTTTGAGTTGTTGAGCAATTCTCACGACATCACTGTAGCATTAAATTGAGTTCATTAGCAACTCTTACTAAATGACCGTCAGCATCACTTTGAGGTTTGTCGAAACTCTTACGACATTACTGTAAGCATCACTGAGTTTCTTAGCAACTATCACTACATTACTGTTAGCATCATCTTGAGTTCAGTAGCAATTCGTCCGACATCAGTGTCGCAATATTTTGAGGTTCGTAGCAACTTTGACTACATTACTGTCGCATTATTTTGAGGTTCGTACCAACACTTACTACATGACTGTCAGCATCACTTTGAGGTTATTCGAAAGTTTCACTCCATTACTGTTAGCATCTTTTTGAGTTCATTCGCAATTCTTATTACATCACTGTCGCATCATTTTGAGATCTTTAGCAATTCTTCTGACATTACTGTCGCATTATTTTGAGGTCCGTAGCAACTCTTACTACATGACTGTCAGCATCACTTTGAGGTTATTCGAAACAGTTACTACATTACTCTAAGCATCACTGAGTTGATTAGCAACTACCACTACATTACTGTTAGCATCATTTTGAGTTCATTAGCAATTCTTCCGACATCACTGTCGAAATATTTTGAGGTTCGTAGCAACTTTTACTACATTACTGTTGCATTATTTTAAGGTTCGTTCCAACACTTACTACATGACTGTCAGCATCACTTTGAGGTTATTCGAAAGTTTCACTCCATTACTGTTAGCATCATCTTGAGTTCATTAGCAATTCTTCCGACATCACTGTCGAAATATTTTGAGGTTCGTAGCAACTTTTACTACATTACTGTTGCATTATTTTGAGGTTCGTAGCAACACTTACTACATGACTGTAAGCATCACTTTGAGGTTTTTCGAAAGTTTCACTCCATTACTGTTAGCATCATTTTGAGTTCATTAGGAATTCTTACTACATCACTGTCGCATCATTTTGAGTTCATTAGCAATTCTTCCGACATCACTTTTGCAATATTTTCAGGTCCGTAGCAACTCTTACTACATTACTGTTGCATTATTTTAAGGTTCGTAGCAACTCATACTACATTACTGTCAGCATCACTTTGAGTTTATTCGCAACTATCACTACATTACTGTTAGCATCATTTTGAGTTGTTGAGCAATTCTCACGACATCACTATAGCATTAAATTGAGTTCATTAGCAACTCTTACTAAATGACCGTCAGCATCACTTTGAGGTTGGTCGAAACTCTTACGACATTACTGTAAGCATCACTGAGTTTCTTAGCAACTATCACTACATTACTGTTAGCATCATCTTGAGTTCATTAGCAATTCTTCCGACATCACTGTCGCAATATTTTGAGGTTCGTCGCAACTTTTACTACATTACTGTCGCATTATTTTGAGGTTCGTAGCAACTTTTACTACATTACTGTCGCATTATTTTGAGGTTCGTAGCAACACTTACTACATGACTGTCAGCATCACTTTGAGGTTATTCGAAAGTTTCACTCCATTACTGTTAGCATCATTTTGAGTTCATTAGCAATTCTTCCGACATCACTGTCGCATCATTTTGAGATCATTAGCAATTCTTCTGACATCACTGTCGCATCATTTTGAGATCATTAGCAATTCTTCTGACATCACTGTCACATTATTTTGAGGTTCGTAGCAACTCTTACTACATTACTGTCAGCATCATTTTGAGTTTATGAGCAATTCTCACGACATCACTGTAGCATTGAATTGAGTTCATTAGCAACTCTTACTAAATGACTGTCAGCATCACTTTGAGGTTATTCGAAAATTTCACTCCATTACTGTTAGCATCTATTTCAGATCATTACCAATTCTTCTGACATCACTTTCGCATCATTTTGAGATCTTTAGCAATTCTTCCGACATCACTGTCGCATTATTTTGAGGTTCGTAGCAACTCTTCCTAATGACTGTCACCATCACTTTGAGGTTATTCGAAACGTTCACTCCATTACTTTTAGCATCATTTTGAGTTCATGAGCAATTCTTACTAAATCACTGTCGCATCATTTTGAGCTCTTTCGCAATTCTTCTGACATCACTGTCGCATTATTTTGAGGTTCGTAGCAACTCTTACTACATGACTGTCAGCATCACTTTGAGGTTATTCGAAACACTTACTACATTACTGTAAGCATCACTGAGTTGATTAGCAACTATCACTACATTACTGTTCGCATCATTTTGAGTTCATTAGCAATTCTTCCGACATCACTGTCGCAATATTTTTTGGTTCGTAGCAACTTTTACTACATTACTGTTGAATTATTTTGAGGTTCGTAGCAACACTTACTACATGACTATAAGCATCACTTTGAGGATATTCGAAAGTTTCACTCCATTACTGTTAGCATCTTTTTGAGTTCATTCGCAATTCTTATTACATCACTGTTGCATCAGTTTGAGATCATTAGCAATTCTTCTGACATCACTGTAACATTATTTTGAGGTTCGTAGCAACTCTTACTACATCATTGTTGCTTTATTTTAATGTTCATAGCAACTCTTACTACATTACTGTCAGCATCACTTTGAGTTTATTAGCAACTATCACTACATTACTGTTAGCATCATTTTGAGTTGTTGAGCAATTCTCACGACATCACTGTAGCATTAAATTGAGTTCATTAGCAACTCTTACTAAATGACCGTCAGCATCACTTTGAGGTTGGTCGAAACTCTTACGACATTACTGTAAGCATCACTGAGTTTCTTAGCAACTATCACTACATTACTGTTAGCATCATCTTGAGTTCATTAGCAATTCTTCCGACATCACTGTCGCAATATTTTGAGGTTCGTAGCAACTTTTACTACATTACTGTCGCATTATTTTGAGGTTCGTACCAACACTTACTACATGACTGTCAGCATCACTTTGAGGTTATTCGAAAGTTTCACTCCATTACTGTTAGCATCTTTTTGAGTTCATTCGCAATTCTTATTACATCACTGTCGCATCATTTTGAGATCTTTAGCAATTCTTCTGACATTACTGTCGCATTATTTTGAGGTTCGTAGCAACTCTTACTACATGACTGTCACCATCACTTTGAGGTTATTCGAAACAGTTACTACATTACTGTAAGCATCGCTGACTTGATTAACAACTACCACTACATTACTGTCGCATCATTTTAAGTTCATGAGCAATTCTTCTGACATCACTGTCGCATTATTTTGAGGTTCGTAGCAACTCTTACTACATGACTGTCAGCATCACTTTGAGGTTATTCGAAACACTCACATTACTGTAAGCATCACTGAGTTGATTAGCAACTATCACTACATTACTGTTAGCATCATTTTGAGTACATTAGCAATTCTTCCGACATCACTGTCGAAATATTTTGAGGTTCGTAGCAACTTTTACTACATTACTGTTGCATTATTTTGAGGTTCGTAGCAACACTTACTGCATGACTGTAAGCATCACTTTGAGGTTTTTCGAAAGTTTCACTCCATTACTGTTAGCATCATTTTGAGTTCATTAGGAATTCTTACTACATCACTGTCGCATCATTTTGAGTTCATTAGCAATTCTTCCGACATCACTTTTGCAATATTTTGAGGTCCGTAGCAACTCTTACTACATTACTGTTGCATTATTTTAAGGTTCGTAGCAACTCTTACTACATTACTGTCATCATCACTTTGAGTTTATTAGCAACTATCACTACATTACTGTTAGCATCATTTTGAGTTCATGAGCAATTCTCACGACATCACTGTAGCATTGAATTGAGTTCATTAGCAACTCTTACTAAATGACCGTCAGCATCACTTTGAGGTTGGTCGAAACTCTTACGACTTTACTGTAAGCATCACTGAGTTTCTTAGCAACTATCACTACATTACTGTTAGCATCATCTTGAGTTCATTAGCAATTCTTCCGACATCACTGTCGCAATATTTTGAGGTTCGTAGCAACTTTTACTACATTACTGTCGCATTATTTTGAGGTTCGTAGCAACTTTTACTACATTACTGTCGCATTATTTTGAGGTTCGTAGCAACACTTACTACATGACTGTCAGCATCACTTTGAGGTTATTAGCAACTATCACTACATTACTGTTAGCATCATTTTGAGTTGTGGAGCAATTCTCACGACATCACTGTAGCATTAAATTGAGTTCATCAGCAACTCTTCCTTAATGACTGTCAGCATCACTTTGAGGTTATTCAAAACTTTCACTCCATTACTGTTAGCATCTTTTTGAGATCATTAGCAATTCTTCCGACATCACTGTTGCATTATTTTGAGGTTCGTAGCAACTCTTACTATATGACTGTCAGCATCACTTTGAGGTTGTTCGAAACACTTACTACATTACTGTAAGCATCACTGACTTGATTAGCAACTACCACTACATTACTGTTAGCATCATTTTAAGTTCATGAGCAATTCTTCCGACATCACTGTCGCAATATTGTGAGGTTCGTAGCAACTTTTACTACATTACTGTTGCATTATTTTGAGGTTCGTAGCAACTCTTAATACATGACTGTAAGCATCACTTTGAGGTTATTCGAAAGTTTCACTCCATTACTGTTAGCATCAGTTTGAGTTCATTAGCAATTCTTCCGACATCACTGTCGCATCATTTTGAGATCATTAGCAATTCTTCTGACATCACTGTCGCATCATTTTGAGATCATTAGCAATTCTTCTGACATCACTGTCACATTATTTTGAGGTTCGTAGCAACTCTTACTACATTATTGTTGCATTATTTTAAGGTTCGTAGCAACTCTTACTACATTACTGTCAGCATCATTTTGAGTTTATGAGCAATTCTCACGACATCACTGTCGCAATATTTTGAGGTTCGTAGCAACTTTTACTACATTACTGTCGCATTATTTTGAGGTTCGTAGCAACTTTTACTACATTACTGTCGCATTATTTTGAGGTTCGTAGCAACACTTACTACATGACTGTCAGCATCACTTTGAGGTTATTCGAAAGTTTCACTCCATTACTGTTAGCATCATCTTGAGTTCATTAGCAATTCTTATTACATCACTGTTGCATCATTTTGAGATCTTTAGCAATTCTTCTGACATTACTGTCGCATTATTTTGAGGTTCGTAGCAACTCTTAATGCATGACTGTCAGCATCACTTTGAGGTTATTCGAAACGTTCACTCCATTACTGTTAGCATCATTTTGAGTTAATTCGCAATTCTTACTAAATCACTGTCGCATCATTTTGAGATCATGAGCAATTCTTCTGACATTACTGTCACATTATTTTGAGGTTCGTAGCAACTCTTACTACATTACTGTCAGCATCACTTTGAGTTTTTTAGCAACTATCACTACATTACTGTTAGCATCATTTTGAGTTTATGAACAATTCTCACGACATCACTGTAGCATTGAATTGAGTTCATTAGCAACTCTTACTAAATGACTGTCAGCATCACTTTGAGGGTGTTCGAAACTCTTACTACATTACTGTTAGCATCATCTTGAGTTCATTAGCAATTCTTCCGACATCACTGTCGCAATATTTTGAGGTTCGTGGCAACTTTTACTACATTACTTTCGCATTATTTTGAGGTTTGTAGCAACTCTTACGACATTATTGTTGCATTATTTTAAGGTTCGTAGCAACACTTACTACATGACTGTCAGCATCACTTTGAGGTTATTCGAAACTTTCACTCCATTACTGTTAGCATCTTTTTGAGTTCATTAGCAATTCTTATTACATCACTGTCGCATCATTTTGAGATCATTCGCAATTCTTCTGACATCACTGTAGCATTATTTTGAGGTCCGTAGCAACTCTTAGTACAAGACTGTCAGCATCACTTTGAGGTTATTCGAAACGTTCACTCCATTACTGTTAGGATCATTTTGAGTTCATGAGCAATTCTTACTAAATCACTGTCGCATCATTTTGAGATCTTTAGCAATTCTTCTGACATCACTGTCGCATTATTTTGAGGTTCGTAGCAACTCTTACTACATTACTGTCGCATTATTTTGAGGTTCGTAGCAACTCTTCCTACATGACTGTCACCATCACTTTGAGGTTAATCGAAACACTTACTACATGACTCTAAGCATCACTTACTTGATGAGCAACTACCACTACATTACTGTTAGCATCATTTTAAGTTCATTAGCATTTCTGCCTACATCACTGTCGCATAATTTTGAGATCTTTAGCAATTCTTCTGACATCACTGTCGCATTATTTTGAGGTTCGTAGCAACTCTTCCTACATGACTGTCAGCATCACTTTGAGGTTGTTCGAAATACTTACTACATTACTGTAAGTATCACTGAGTTGATTAGCAACTATCACTACATAACTGTTAGCATCATTTTAAGTTCATTAGCAATTCTTCCGACTTCACTGTCGCAATATTTTGAGGTTCGTAGCATCTTTTACTACATTACTGTTGCATTATATTGAGGTTTGTAGCAACTCTTACTACATGACTGTCAGCATCACTTTGAGGTTATTCGAAAGTTTCACTCCATTACTGTTAGCATCATCTTGAGTTCATTAGCAATTCTTCGGACATCACTGTCGCAATATTTTTAGGTTCGTAGCAACTTTTACTACATTACTGTCGCATCATTTTCAGGTTCGTAGCACCTCTTAGTACATGACTGTCAGCATGACTTTGAGGTTATTTGAAATGTTCACTCCATTACTGTTAGCATCATTTTGAGTTCATTAGCAATTCTTACTAAATCACTGTCGCATCATTTTGAGATCATTAGCAATTCTTCTGACATCACTGTTGCATTATTTTGAGGTTCGTAGCAACTCTTACTACATTACTGTCGCATTATTTTGAGGTTCATAGCAACTCTTAGTACATGACTGTCAGCATCACTTTGAGGTTGTTCGAAACACTTACTACATTACATTAGGCATCACTGAGTTAATTAGCAACTATCACTACATTACTGTTTGCATCATTTTGAGTTCATTAGCAATTCTTCCGACATCACTGTCGCAATATTTTGAGGTTCGTAGCAACTTTTACTACATTACTGTGGCATTATTTTGAGGTTCGTAGCAACACTTACTACATGACTGTAAGCATCACTTTGAGGTTATTCGAAAGTTTCACTCCATTACTGTTAGCATCATTTAGAGTTCATTAGCAATTCTTACTACATCACTGTCGCATAATTTGGAGATCATTAGCAATTCTTCCGACATCACTGTCGCATTATTTTAAGGTTCGTAGCAACACTTACTACATGACTGTCAGCATCACTTTGAGGTTATTCGAAACTCTTACTACATTACTGTTGGCATCATCTTGAGTTCATTAGCAATTCTTCCGACATCACTGTCGCATTATTTTGAGGTTCGTAGCAACTCTTCCTACATGACTGTCAGCATCACTTTGAGGTTATTCGAAACACTGACTACATTACTGTAAGCATCACTGACTTGATTAGCAACTACCACTACATTACTGTTAGCATCATTTTAAGTTCATTAGCATTTCTGCCGACATCACTGTCGCATCATTTTGAGATCTTAAGCAATTCTTCCGACATCACTGTCGCATTATTTTGAGGTTCTTAGCAACTCTTACTATATGACTGTCAGCATCACTTTGAGGTTGTTCGAAACACTTACTACATTACTGTAAGCATCACTGACTTGATTAGCAACTACCACTACATTACTGTTAGCATCATTTTAAGTTCATGAGCAATTCTTCCGACATCACTGTCGCAATATTTTGAGGTTCGTAGCAACTTTTACTACATTACTGTCGCATTATTTTGAGGTTCGTAGCAACTCTTAGTAAATGACTGTCAACATCACTTTGAGGTTATTCGAAACACTTACGACATTACTGTAAGCATCACTGAGTTGATTAGCAACTATCACTACATTACTGTTAGCATCATTTTGAGTTCATTAGCAATTCTTCCGACATCACTGTCGCAATATTTTGAGGTTCGTAGCAACATTTACTACATTACTGTCGCATTATTTTGAGGTTCGTAGTAACACTTACTACATGACTGTAAGCATCACTTTGAGGTTATTCGAAAGTTTCACTCCTTTACTGTTAGCATCATTTTGAGTTCATGAGCAATTCTTCTGACATTACTTTCGCATTACTTTGAGGTTAGTAGCAACTCTTAGTACATGACTGTCAGCATCACTTTGAGGTTATTCGAAACGTTCACTCCATTACTTTTAGCATCATTTTGAGTTCATTAGCAATTCTTACTAAATCACTGTCGCATCATTTTGAGATCTTTAGCAATTCTTCTGACATCACTGTCGCATTATTTTGAAGTTCGTAGCAACTCTTACTGTATGACTGTCAGCATCACTTTGAGGTTGTTCGAAACACTTACTACATTACTGTAAGCATCACTGAGTTGATTAGCAACTATCACTACATTACTGTTAGCATCATTTTGAGTTCATTAGCAATTCTTACTACATCACTGTCGCATCATTTTCAGATCATTAGCAATTCTTCTGACATCACTGTCACATTATTTTGAGGTTCGTAGCAACTCTTAGTACATTATTGTTGCATTATTTTAAGTTCATTAGCAATTCTTACTACATTACTTTCAGCATCACTTTGAGTTTATTAGCAACTATCACTACATTACTGTTAGCATCATTTTGAGTTTATGAGCAATTCTCACGACATCACTGTAGCATTGAATTGAGTTCATTACCAACTGTTACTAAATGATTGTCAGCATCACTTTGAGGTTGTTCGAAACTCTTACTACATTACTGTAAGCATCACTGAGTTTCTTAGCAACTATCACGACATTACTTTTAGCATCTTCTTGAGTTCATTAGCAATTCTTCCGACATCACTGTCGCAATATTTTGAGTTTATTAGCAACTTTTACTACATTTCTTTCGCATTATTTTGAGGTTTGTAGCAAAACTTACTACATGACTGTCACCATCACTTTGAGGTTATTCTAAACACTTACTACATTACTGTTAGCATCATTTGAAGTTCATTAGCAATTCTTACTAAATCACTGTTGCATCATTTTGAGTTCATTAGCAATTCTTACGACATCACTGTCGCATCATTTTCAGATCATTAGCAATTCTTCCGACATCACCGTCGAATTATTTTGAGGTTCGTAGCAAGTCTTAGTACATGACTGTCAGCATCACTTTAAGGTTATTCGAAACGTTCACTCCATTACTGTTAGCATCATTTTGAGTTCATTAGCAATTCTTACTAAATCACTGTCGCATCATTTTGAGATCTTTAGCAATTCTTCTGACATCACTGTCGCATTATTTTGAAGTTCGCAGCAACTCTTACTGTATGACTGTCAGCATCACTTTGAGGTTGTTCGAAACACTTACTACATTACTGTAAGCATCACTGAGTTGATTAGCAACTATCACTACATTACTGTTAGCATCATTTTGAGTTCATTAGTAATTCTTACTACATCACTGTCGCATCATTTTCAGATCATTAGCAACTCTTCTGACATCACAATCACATTATTTTGAGGTTCGTAGCAACTCTTAGTACATTATTGTTGCATTATTTTAAGGTTCGTAGCAACTCTTACTACATTACTCTCAGCATCACTTTGAGTTTATTAGCAACTATCACTACATTACTGTTAGCATCATTTTGAGTTTATGAGCAATTCTCACGACATCACTGTAGCATTGAATTGAGTTCATTACCACCTGTTACGAAATGATTGTCAGCATCACTTTGAGGTTGTTCGAAACTCTTACTACATTACTGTAAGCATCACTGAGTTTCTTAGCAACTATCACGACATTACTGTTAGCATCTTCTTGAGTTCATTAGCAATTCTTCCGACATCACTGTCGCAATATTTTGAGTTTATTTGCAACTTTTACTACATTTCTTTCGCATTATTTTGAGGTTTGTAGCAACACTTACTACATGACTGTCAGCATCACTTTGAGGTTATTCGAAAGTTTCACTCCATTACTGTTGGCATCATTTTGAGTTCATTAGCAATTCTTACTACATCACTGTCGCATCATTTTCAGATCATTAGCAATTCTTCCGACATCACTCTCGAATTATTTTGAGGTTCGTAGCAACTCTTAGTACATGACTGTCAGCATCACTTTGAGGTTATTCGAAACGTTCACTCCATGACTGTTAGCATCATTTTGAGTTCATTAGCAATTCTTACTAAATCACTGTCGCATCTTTTTGAGATCTTGAGCAATTCTTCTGACATCACTGTAGCCTTATATTGAGTTTCGTGGCAACTCTTACTACATTATTGTTGCATTATTTTAAGGTTCGTAGCAACTCTTACTACATTCCTGTCAGCATCACTGAGTTTCTTCGCAACTATCACTACATTACTGTTAGCATCATCTTGAGTTCATTCGCAATTCTTCCAACATCACTGTCGCATTATTTTGAGGTTCGAAGCAACTTTTTCTACTTTACTGTTGCATTATTTTGAGGTTCATAGCAACTCCGACTACATGACTTTCAGCATCACTTTGAGGTTGTTGGAAACTCTTACTACATTACTGTCAGCATCACTGAGTTTATTAGAAACTATCACTACATTACTGTTAGCATCATTTTGAGGTTAGAAGCAACTGTCACTACATGAGTGTCAGCATCACTTTGAGGTTGTTCGAAACTCTTACTACATTACTGTAAGCATCACTGAGTTAATTAGCAACTATCACTACATTACTGTTAGCATCATTTTGAGTTCATTCGCAATTCTTCCGACATCACTGTCGCAATATTTTGAGGTTCGTAGCAACTTTTACTACATTACTGTCGCATTATTTTGAGGTTCGTAGCAACTCTTAGTACATGACTGTCAGCATCACTTTCAGGTTGTTCGAAACACTTACTACATTACTGTTAGCATCATGTTGAGTTCATTAGCAATTCTTACGACATCACTGTCCCATAAGTTTGAGATCATTACCAATTCTTCTGACATCACTGTCGCATTATTTTGAGGTTCAAAGCAACTCTTACTACATTACTGTAAGCATCACTGAGTTTATTAGCATCTATCACTACGTTACTGTTGGCATCATTTTGAGATCATGACCAATTCTTCTGACATCAGTGTCGCATCATTTTGAGATCTTTAGCAATTCTTCTGACATTACTGTCGCATTATTTTGAGGTTCCTAGCAACTCTTACTACATGAGTGTCAGCATCACTTTGAGGTTGTTCGAAACACTTACTTCATTACTGGAAGCATCACTGAGTTGATTAGCAACTATCACTACATTACTGTTAGCATCATTTTAAGTTCATTTGCAATTCTTCCGACATCACTGTCGCAATATTTTAAGGTTTGTAGCAACTTTTACTATCTTTCTGTCGCATTATATCGAGTTTCGTGGCAACTCTTACTACATTATTGTTGCATTATTTTAAGGTTCGTAGCAACTCGTACTACATTACTGTCAGCATCACTGAGTTTCTTCGCAACTATCACTACATTACTGTTAGCATCATCTTGAGTTCATTCGCAATTCTTCCGACATCACTGTCGCATTATTTTGAGGTTCGTAGCAACTCTTAGTACATGACTGTCAGCATCACTTTGAGGTTATTCGAAACTTTCACTCCATTACTGTTAGCGTCATTTTGAGTTCATTAGCAATTCTTCCGACATCACTGTCGCAATATTTAGAGGTTCGTAGCAACTTTTACTACATTACTGTCGCATTATATCGAGTTTCGTGGCAACTCTTACTACATTATTGTTGCATTATTTTAAGGTTCGTAGCAACTCTTACAACATTCCTGTCAGCATCACTGAGTTTCTTCGCAACTATCACTACATTACTGTTAGCATCATCTTGAGTTCATTCGCAATTCTTCCGACATCACTGTCGCAATATTTTGAGGTTCGTAGCAACTTTTACTCCATTACTGTTGCATTATTTTAAGGTTCGTAGCAACTTTTACTACATTACTTTCAGCATCACTTTGAGTTTATTAGCAACTATCACTACATTACTGTTAGCATCATTTTGAGTTGTTGAGCAATTCTGACGACATCACTGTAGCATTAAATTGAGTTCATTAGCAGCTCTTACTAAATGACCGTCAGCATCATTTTGAGGTTGTTCGAAACACTTACTACATTACTGTAAGCATCACTGAGTTAATTAGCAACTATCACTACATTACTGTTAGCATCATTTTTAGTTTATTACCAATTCTCACGACATCACTGTCGCATTAAATTGAGGTCAATTGCAACTCTTACTACATGACTATCAGGATCACTTTGAAGTTGTTCGAAACACTTACTACATTACTGTCAGCATCACTTTGAGTTCATTAGCAACTATCACTACATTACTGTTAGCATCATTATGAGGTTAGTAGCAACACTTACTACATTACTGTCAGCATCATTTTTAATTTACTCGCAACTCAAACCACATTGCTGTCAGCATCACTGAGTTTTTTAGCAACTATCGCTACATTACTGTTAGCCTCATTTTGAGGTTAGAAGCAACTCTTACTACATGACTGTCAGCATCACTTTGAGTTTATTAGCAACTATCACTACATTACTGCTAGCATCATTTTGAGTTTATTCGCAATTCTTACGACATCACTTCAGCATTAAACTGAGGTTCGTAGCAACTCTTACTACATGACTGTCAGCATCACTTTGAGTTTATTAGCAACTATCACTACTTTACTGTTAGCATCATTTTGAGTTCATTCGCAATTCTTCCGACATCACTGTCGCAATATTTTGAGGTTCGTAGCAACTTTTACTACATTACTGTCGCATTATTTTGAGGTTCGTAGCAACTCTTAGTACATGACTGTCAGCATCACTTTCAGGTTGTTCGAAACACTTACTACATTACTGTTAGCATCATGTTGAGTTCATTAGCAATTCTTACGACATCACTGTCCCATAAGTTTGAGATCATTACCAATTCTTCTGACATCACTGTCGCATTATTTTGAGGTTCAAAGCAACTCTTACTACATTACTGTAAGCATCACTGAGTTTATTAGCATCTATCACTACGTTACTGTTGGCATCATTTTGAGATCATGACCAATTCTTCTGACATCAGTGTCGCATCATTTTGAGATCTTTAGCAATTCTTCTGACATTACTGTCGCATTATTTTGAGGTTCCTAGCAACTCTTACTACATGAGTGTCAGCATCACTTTGAGGTTGTTCGAAACACTTACTTCATTACTGGAAGCATCACTGAGTTGATTAGCAACTATCACTACATTACTGTTAGCATCATTTTAAGTTCATTTGCAATTCTTCCGACATCACTGTCGCAATATTTTAAGGTTTGTAGCAACTTTTACTATCTTTCTGTCGCATTATATCGAGTTTCGTGGCAACTCTTACTACATTATTGTTGCATTATTTTAAGGTTCGTAGCAACTCGTACTACATTACTGTCAGCATCACTGAGTTTCTTCGCAACTATCACTACATTACTGTTAGCATCATCTTGAGTTCATTCGCAATTCTTCCGACATCACTGTCGCATTATTTTGAGGTTCGTAGCAACTCTTAGTACATGACTGTCAGCATCACTTTGAGGTTATTCGAAACTTTCACTCCATTACTGTTAGCGTCATTTTGAGTTCATTAGCAATTCTTCCGACATCACTGTCGCAATATTTAGAGGTTCGTAGCAACTTTTACTACATTACTGTCGCATTATATCGAGTTTCGTGGCAACTCTTACTACATTATTGTTGCATTATTTTAAGGTTCGTAGCAACTCTTACAACATTCCTGTCAGCATCACTGAGTTTCTTCGCAACTATCACTACATTACTGTTAGCATCATCTTGAGTTCATTCGCAATTCTTCCGACATCACTGTCGCAATATTTTGAGGTTCGTAGCAACTTTTACTCCATTACTGTTGCATTATTTTAAGGTTCGTAGCAACTTTTACTACATTACTTTCAGCATCACTTTGAGTTTATTAGCAACTATCACTACATTACTGTTAGCATCATTTTGAGTTGTTGAGCAATTCTGACGACATCACTGTAGCATTAAATTGAGTTCATTAGCAGCTCTTACTAAATGACCGTCAGCATCATTTTGAGGTTGTTCGAAACACTTACTACATTACTGTAAGCATCACTGAGTTAATTAGCAACTATCACTACATTACTGTTAGCATCATTTTTAGTTTATTACCAATTCTCACGACATCACTGTCGCATTAAATTGAGGTCAATTGCAACTCTTACTACATGACTATCAGGATCACTTTGAAGTTGTTCGAAACACTTACTACATTACTGTCAGCATCACTTTGAGTTCATTAGCAACTATCACTACATTACTGTTAGCATCATTATGAGGTTAGTAGCAACACTTACTACATTACTGTCAGCATCATTTTTAATTTACTCGCAACTCAAACCACATTGCTGTCAGCATCACTGAGTTTTTTAGCAACTATCGCTACATTACTGTTAGCCTCATTTTGAGGTTAGAAGCAACTCTTACTACATGACTGTCAGCATCACTTTGAGTTTATTAGCAACTATCACTACATTACTGCTAGCATCATTTTGAGTTTATTCGCAATTCTTACGACATCACTTCAGCATTAAACTGAGGTTCGTAGCAACTCTTACTACATGACTGTCAGCATCACTTTGAGTTTATTAGCAACTATCACTACTTTACTGTTAGCATCATTTTGAGTTCATTAGCAATTCTTACTCCATCACTGTCGCATCAGTTTGAGATCATTAGCAATTCTTCTGAAATCACTGTCGCATTATTTTGAGGTTCGAAGCAACTCTTACTGCATGACTGTCGGCATCACTTTGAGGTTGTTCGAAACTCTTACCACATTACTGTCAGCATCACTTTGAGATCATTAGCAACTATCACAACTTTACTCTTAGCATCATTTTGAGTTCATTAGCAATTCTTACTCCATCACTGTCGCATCACTTTGAGATCTTTCGCAACTATCACTACATTACTCTTAGCATCATTTTGAGTTCATTAGCAATTCTTCCGAAATCACTGTAGTATTATTTTGTGGTAAGTAGCAACTCTTACTACACGACTGTCAG
This sequence comes from Aulostomus chinensis, assembly GCF_037954235.1. Classification (NCBI taxonomy): domain Eukaryota; kingdom Metazoa; phylum Chordata; class Actinopteri; order Syngnathiformes; family Aulostomidae; genus Aulostomus; species Aulostomus chinensis. Next base: position 22,657,606 of record NC_141320.1, on the reverse strand, counting down.
CATCACCTTGAGGTTGTTTGAAACATTTACTACATTTCTGTAAACATCACTGAGTTTATAGCAACTATCACTACATTACTGTTAGCATCAATTTGAGTTCATTAGCAATTCTTACGACATCACTGTCGCATCATTTTGAGATCATTAGCAATTCTTACTACATCACTGTCGCATCATTTTGAGGTGAGTTTCAACTCTTCCTACATTACTGTTGCATTATTTTAAGGTTCGTAGCAACTCTTACTACATGACTGTCAGCATCACTTTTAGGTTGTTCGAAACTCTTACTACATTACTGTAAGCATCACTGAGTTAATGAGCAACTATCACTACATTACTGTTAGCATCATTTTGAGTTCATTAGCAATTCTTCCGACATCACTGTCGCAATATTTTGAGGTTCGTAGCAACTCTTAGTACAAGACTGTCAGCATCACTTTGAGGTTTTTCGAAACACTTACTACATTACTGTCAGCATCACTGAGTTTATTAGCAACTATCACTACATTACTGTTAGCATCATTTGAGATTAGAAGCAACTGTCACTACATGAGTGTCAGCATCATTTTGAGGTTGTTCGAAACACTTACTACATTACTGTAAGCATCACTGAGTTAATTAGCAAGGTTTGTAGCAACTTTTACTCCAATACTTAGCATCATTTTGAGTTCATTAGCAATTCTTCCGACATCACTGTCGCAATATTTTGAGGTTCGTAGCAACTTTTACGACATTACTGTCGCATTATTTTGAGGTTCGTAGCAACACTTACTACATGACTGTCAGCATCACTTTGAGGTTATTCGAAACTTTCACTCCATTACTGTTAGCATCTTTTTGAGTTAATTAGCAATTCTTATTACATCACTGTCGCATCATTTTGACATCATTAGCAATTCTTCCGACATCACTGTCGCATTATTTTGAGGTCCGTATCAAATCTTAGTACAAGACTGTCAGCATCGCTTTGAGGTTATTCGAAACGTTCACTCCATTACTGTTAGCATCATTTTGAGTTCTTGAGCAATTCTTACTGAATCACTGTCGCATCATTTTGAGATCTTTAGCAATTCTTCCGACATCACTGTCGCATCATTTTGAGATCTTAAGCAATTCTTCCGACATCACTGTCGCATTATTTTGAGGTTCGTAGCAACTCTTACTATATGACTGTCAGCATCACTTTGAGGTTTTTCGAAACACTTACTACATTACTTTCAGCATCACTGACTTGATTAGCATCTACCACTACATTACTGTTAGCATCATTTTGAGTTCATTAGCAATTCTTCCGACATCACTGTCGCAATATTTTGAGGTTCGTAGCAACTTTTACTACATTACTGTCGCATTATTTTGAGGTTCGTAGCAACACTTACTACATGACTTTCAGCATCACTTTGAGGTTATTCGAAACTTTCATTCCATTACTGTTAGCATCTTTTTGAATTCATTAGCATTTCTTATTACATCACTGTCGCATCATTTTGAGATCATTAGCAATTCTTCCGACATCACTGTCGCATTATTCTGAGGTCCGTATCAAATCTTAGTGCAAGACTGTCAGCATCACTTTGAGGTTATTCGAAACGTTCACTCCATTACTGTTAGCATCATTTTGAGGTCATGAGCAATTCTTACTAAATCACTGTCGCATCATTTTGAGATCTTTAGCAATTCTTCTGACATCACTGTCGCATTATTTTGAGGTTCGTAGCAACTCTTACTACATGACTGTCACCATCACTTTGAGGTTATTCGAAACACTTACTACATTACTGTAAGCATCACTGACTTGATTAGCAACTACCACTACATTACTTTTAGCATCATTTTAAGTTCATTAGCATTTCTGCCGACATCACTGTCGCAATATTTTGAGGTTCGTAGCAACTTTTACTACATTAATGTCACATTATATTGAGGTTCGTAGCAACACATACGACATGACTGTAAGCGTCACTTTGAGGTTATTCGAAAGTTTCACTCCATTACTGTTAGCATCATTTTTAGTTCATTAGCAATTCTTACTAGATCACTGTCGCATCATTTTGAGATCATTAGGAATTCGTCCGACATCACTGTTGCAATATTTTGAGGTTCGTAGCAACTCTTACTACATTATTGTTGCATTATTTTGAGGTTCGTAGCAACTCTTCCTACATTACTGTCAGCATCACTTTGAGTTTATTAGCAACTATCACTACATTACTATTAGCATCATTTTGAGTTGTTGAGCAATTCTCACGACATCACTGTCGCAATATTTTGAGGTTCGTAGCAACACTTACTACATGACTCTCAGCATCACTTTGAGGTTATTCGAAAATTTCACTCCATTACATTTAGCATCATCTTGAGTTCATTAGCAATTCTTCCGACATCACTGTCGCATCATTTTGAGATCTTAAGCAATTCTTCCGACATCACTGTCGCATTATTTTGAGGTTCGTAGCAACTCTTACTATATGACTGTCAGCATCACTTTGAGGTTGTTCGAAACACTTACTACATTACTGTAAGCATCACTTTGAGTTTATTAGCAACTATCACCACATTACTGTTAGCATCATTATGAGGTTCGTAGCAACTCTTACTATATGACTGTCAGCATCACTTTGAGGTTGTTCCAAACACTTCCTACATTACCGTAAGCATCACTGAGTTAATTAGCAACTATCACTACATTACTGTTAGCATCATTTTGAGTTCATTAGCAATTCTTACTCCATCACTATCGCATCATTTTGGGATCATTAGCAATGCTTCCAACATCACTGTCGCATTATTTTGAGGTTACTAGCAACTCTTACTACATGACTGTCAGCATCACTTTGAGGTTATTCGAAACTTTCACTCCATTACTGTTAGCATCATCTTGAGTTCATTAGCAATTCTTCCGACATCACTGTAGTATTATTTTGTGGTAAGTAGCAACTCTTACTACACGACTGTCAGAATCACCTTGAGGTTGTTCGAAACATTTACTACATTTCTGTAAACATCACTGAGTTTATCGCAACTATCACTACATTACTGTTCGCATCATCTTGAGTTCATTAGCAATTTTTACAACATCATTGTAGCATTATTTTGAGGTTTTGAGGTACCTTTGTTTGTAACCGATCTGCTGACCAGCGAGACGCCACCACGCACGGCTGTCGGCTCCGTAAAGGAGGAAGAGGAAGCGGAAAGGACGGAGAAGGGTCGGACCAGGTCTATTTCTAGGTTACCACTCACTATCGTCTGCCACACTGCCCCTCACGGTGGGGAGTGTAGCGCTATCCTGCCACAGTACATTTGTTTCATTCTTTTGCTCTTTCACTTTAATTAAAATGGACTTGACTTGAGAACGTTTTGTTTCAAAATATAGAAGAATTCCCAGATTTATAGGTAGCATGAGTATGAAGTTGCACTTGCACCAGGTGGGAAAATGTCCTCTGCATTTGACTCTAACTATGTAGGAGCAGTGGTAGCAGTGTCAGCCTGGGGGCTTGGTCAAGATCAATGACAGGAGTAGCAGACAGGTAATATCCATAGCATGCTTGTTGTTTTAGAGGAGTAAGGGTACACTGTTGGTCTCTCACCTGATGCGCTGTCATCAGCACAAATGATCTGTTCCTAAACATCAAAATCTACCATCCCCCTGATTGTTTTTTACAACTGGAGTACTGGTTAACACTTTAGAAAGCCTTCATTCAGAGCTGTGAAGAACCTTGAACCTGATATCCCAGACATCAAAGTGGGCCACTAACTGGCCAGATGAAGCTATGCTAGGCTGCTGTACTCTGAAGAGCTAAAGTAGCAGCTTCTGAGAGGGATGCTAACCTGGATGTGTTCATCTCCTACTTTAATATCAGCCCCCAACTTGGAGCTCTGACAGCCTCCAGCTTGTTGTTCCTGTTTCTGCTTCAGTCAACAGGGAACTCCAACCTGCAGTAGAATCTTCAACAACAATGGAATAGAAAAGTGAGGAAGAAAAACTAGAATAAACTTACAAAGCTGAGAAATGTTCATGAAGAAGAAAGGCACACGTTATGATTGAGGCCAGAAACTAAAACTCCACACCAAATGTACTTTGACTTGTAGGTTAATGAACTTGAATGTGTTGAAACAGCAGATCAATGAATCCACTACCACACAACAAGATGATGACCCCCGACCACAAGATGGCGTCACAGATCCTGACGCTCTGAGCAGGAAACACTGGGCAAAACATTACAACAAAGCTCCTGTTGTTCCCTCCAGGAAAAACTGTGGCTCTGATGAGAAGAAGGATCCCAGCCTCTTCTGAGGATCCATGGCCGCACCATTGGGTAGCAGGACGATGGGGTCGGCACCAGGAGGAACCCTGGTGTCTCCGATGCAGGGAAGATGGAGCACTGAAGAGGCCACATTGTGGCGTCCTAAAGAGGACATTTGGTGGAGCCTGAGACAGCAAACATCACGCCCCCTTCATCAGAAGAACCACAGCACCAGAAGAAAGAATCCCGGCAGTGACGACAGGGAGGATCAGGGTGACCTCCTCACCTCCACCTTTGAACCTTCAAGTGAACTTTAAAAAGCTTTAGAGTGGAGAAGGATTTTAAAACCTTTCATTGTTTTTTCCTTTCATTCTCATTTGTGCGATTGTCTGATTTATTAGAAATAAACACTGTCTGCTGGGTTTACATTGACTTTGATTCTCTTTTTGCATGCAAGTTGAAAGTTATGCCAATAAAAACCACAAGTATTTGAAGACCAAAGGAAGAACCCCCAAAGTCAGGACCCTGAGATCAAAGTGAGCGCTCTGATCTCAGAGGTCTGGGATATTTCCCATCCCATGGCCCTTCAAATAAGAGCCCTGTGTCACTGTCTCAAAGTTTTCAACCGTATTTGTTTGTTAAATTAAAACCAGACGACCACTGTGGTCCTTTTTACACGGTAAGTAAAGCACAGATGCCCTGGTAGACCTGTTGGCACCCTGGACTTTGAATCCAGTGACCTGAGTCCAAGTCTCAGTTCCAGCAGGTTTCCTGCAGCCTTCAGCAGAGCTGCCATGTTTCTCTGTAGAGAACTAAGTGATGCTCTCAGCAGGTTGAGGGCACCACCAACAAGTGAGGGATGAACCTCTGACTTCCTTCTTGTCAAACAGGAAACTCCTAATACCTCATTTGAGTAAAGTACCTCATATTCCTGACATCCAAGTAGTAGTGAAGTGGAGGAAGAAGGTAGGAGATCTCCAACAGGATCCTTCTTCCCTCTGTCCTCCTTGATCTCATGGATCACCACAGTCAAGGGGAGACCCAAGCTCCCGGATGGATCTGGCACTCAGGAACTGCTGAGTTTTCCAGTGGACTTTGTTCCATCCATGGTTCAGGAACAGGACTCCTCCTGGTTAACCTGGTATCTTTCCACCCAACTGTGGGTTCTTGGAGAATTTTTCATGTCGTGTCAAGAAATCAGGCTGGTGGGTTTTTCAATGAGAGAAATTCTGGTAACTTAATTAAGTGGCATGTTTGTTGAAGCAGTAATTAACTGATAAATTAAGGAAGGCCTGGCCAGTCTTTGCTCCCAGGTCATACGATGGAGTTAGAAAGTCCTGAATAAATCTGGAGTTCCATGATTTCCTTGTGGTTCATGTTCCTTTTGGCAATGTAGTCTGGAACAAGAGCAAGATGAACCTCCAAATATCAACAGGTTGATTGCAGGTGATGTCAAGTGGTATTTATAGGAAGCTCTTCATTGTGTTTGGTTCCAGGGTGGAAGGGTGAGAACTCTGGATCCAGTGATCCCAGTTCAAGTCTCAGAAGGACCTTCCTGTCTGGAATGTGTCCCATGTAACAAACTGATCAAGAGATGTTATGTGGTTCAAATGTTCTGGTTCATTTCTTCCTGCCATGAACTCAGACTGTGTGTTTTATGTTAACAATAAATGCAACAACTAAGGAGCCAGTAGCTCCTGTGGAAAAAAATTCTACTTTGTCAGTGAATTAATTCAGTCTGCATCTAAGTTTCTGTCAGGATGGCCGAGTGGTCTAAGACGCTGCGTTCAGGTCGCAGTCTCTCCTGGAGGCGTGGCTTCAAGTCCCACTTCTGACAAAGGACATTTTCTCCACATTCCTATGCATCCACAATGGTAAATTCCAAACCCAGTTGAAGCTGCTCTCCACTGAGGGGAGTGAGTGGTTGAACTGGCAGCAGAGGAGGCAAAGGAGCTTCCCTGTGATGGTCCAACATTGCCTGGTTTCCTCCAACATGGAGCAGCCACCAAAGTCTAACTTCAATGTTGGATTAAAGTCTGCTGAAGAAATGTGTTTGGTTCAAAAACCCATTTGTGTTCATCCTTCAATTCACATTTTGTCCATTAACTTCATAATCAGAGACTCCATCTCATCACATGACTAAAGTCTGGGTTCTGGATTGGTGGTAAAATATCCTTCCATGCCCCTCACTAGTTTGCCCACAGAAAAGCATATTTTACTGGTTTCAGATCTCTTAGCTTGTTCTCTCTCTTAAAGCAGCTGTGGCAGCTTTCATTGTGTGATTGATTTTAAAATATAAATATGGAACAGAACCATTGGAATCAGATGTCAGGACATTTGAAGGAATGTCAATCTCCTGTTGAAATGTTGCAGTGTGCAGCTGAGGCTCTCTGGCAGTGGCACCAGGAGCCACAATGGCAGAACCTGGACACTCCTGGAGGAGAACCACAGGTGAGGGCCTTCTTGGCTCCAGATTGATGGAAATCAAGTGTCTGAGGCTGTTAGCAGCCATGAAGTTGATCTGGTTGGCACTGGTATTTGTTCTTGCTGCAGCTCAGGAGTGATTCAGGAGAAGAGTTTCAGAACAGCCAAGGTTGGGGACTGGAATTCTAAAATTTCCCCTGGAACCAAACAACCTTGGAGGGTAAAAGCTCCAATCATAGCCACTCAGATGCAGCAGCAGAAGAAGCTGTCATCCACCCTGACAGTCAGAGCATCAAGTCAAGAAAACATCACCACCTTGTAGTTCCAAACCTCCACCTGTCAGATTCAGCTACTTCTGATTGTGGGACTTTAAACTTGAACACAATGGAATTTGGACAAGGAGTTTTCCTTCCAGTCCAAACATCATCGTCCAGCCTCCAACCAGAGGTCCATCAGTTATCATGGAACCACAGGTGGAGTCTGGATTCTTTTCAGGAATGAGACGGCAATGACAGTCCTGCCAAGTGACATCACTGACATGACAGGATGACTTCAGTCACGTGACTGGATGACTTCAGTCACATGACTGGATGACTTCAGTCACGTGACTGGATGACTTCAGTCATGTGACTGGATGGCAGTGCAGATTCCAATGTAGAGGTTGGGGAAATAGTCTCTGAGAATCCAACTTGAAGCCACGCCCTCCTTGTTCTTCAAAAACCCAAACAGCGACCATCAGTCTCCCACCAATCCTGTACTTGGGTTCAATGTTGCTGTTCCATTTTGCAGCATTCATCCCCTCATTCTGGAGGCTTTAACATGAAAATGAAAATGCTGACAGACACAAATGCAAATCAGGGTATCTGACCAGAGGTGACATATCTTTTAATGCTTTTCTTGTTATATTTGTTATATATGTTCTGTATGGTTATATTTGTTATGGTTGTTATGGAGTTTATGGTTATTATCTCTGTTTCTTGTGTCTTTGTCTTTGTCGTCCTCCCCTTCGTCCGTCCTGGATTTTTGACCTTGGTTGCAGGAAGCCTGTGACCTCAACTCCTTTTTCTGTGTTGCTGAACGTAGAGCCTTGCTTCATTGTGCTAGCTAAAGTGTGATCCTCCCTGCTGATTCCTTATTTCATTGACTAATTACCCACCAAAAATTAATACCTAACTGCTTTATTTGGCTGAAGTTTAAAAGACCATCATTCTGGTAGCAACAGTCTTTCTGCCTTGTAAACACGCTAAGCTAACGATGGCTTCTCCCTCTTGTCCTCCTCTCTCCTGCTCAGGGTGCCACATGTTTTGTTCCTCCTCTGCCTCCTTTAGTGATACTGATAAGTGTGTTAAATGTAGTTTTCTTGTTGTGTTGGAGGTGAGGCTTAGCGATGTTGAATTGGACCTGCAGCGGCTCTGCACCAAAAGCTGCGAGAGCTAGCCAACGCTCACTAGCTGGTGCAGACCAACTTAGCTTAGCTCCTGGCTTAGGCCCAACTAGCGCTCCCCCAGCAGCTCCCAAGCATCTGGGAGAGCGCCAAGAAAAGTTGGGCCTAAGCTAGGATGTGCTTGCTCATGAAGAATTGTTGGGTGTAAATTCATTTAAGGAGTGTTGAACTGGACCTGTTCTTCTTGTAAAGTGTTACTTTTGTTATTTGGTGCTTTACAGGGTGATGACTTGACTTCATTGCAGCTTTGACCTGAGCAGGTGTTCATCCTCATCTCAGTAACAGGGGACACTTTATCACACCAGTGGACAAACATCAGCATTCATCACCCAGCAGCTCCTCTGATCAACAGAACAAGTTAAAGTATTCTGGAGAATGAGGGCATCGATCCCTCTACCTCTCACATGCTAAGCTAGCGCTCTACCATTGGAGCTAATTCCCCTGTTAAGAAGCATAGCAGATAATGCAGGTTGACCTTCATGCATGGTTGAATGAGCGTCACCAGTTGAAGCTTCTCTGGTTGACCAATGTAATGGAGACCAAGGGTTCCATGACATAAATGATTAATTGAAGGTAGCATTTGTCTTGGTATTAACAGTTTATGTAAATTAGAGGCACACACACATGTTAATGGTCAGGTTTATTGAATCGGAAAACATGTGAAACATTTTCTATGCCATGTGTTCCAGGGAGGGACCTGGGAAGCACAGGGGGACCGGCCATCCTGCCTGTGGAAAATGAAGACCCCAGTGTCAGTCAGTGGGAATCACTGTGCAAGGCCTGGTATTTTGTGTTTGTCAAGTTTGTCTCATGTAAATGTGGCAGTTTCAGTCGTCACAGTCAGTCCTCACCTCTTCCTGGTGGTTTCCTTAAAGGGGGTGGAGCCAAAAGGGGAGAGTGGCCCAAGGAAGCTCCTTAAGAGCTGTTGGTGCAAACCTTTGCTCCCAGATGGGGGAGGGGGTACAATCACAGGCAAGGTTCATTGAATGATGATGCATGTGGATGTATTATTGAGTTGGTGTAGTAGTCTGGAATCATGTATATATTTAGTCAGGTTAAGTTGTTGAGATGGTGCTGGTTTGATGTAAGTATTGATTGTAGAGCATGGTTGTGGTCTCACCTCCACTCTATGGGCCATCCATCGTCATCTTCTGCTTATTCCTTACTAGTAAGGGTCATGGGGGGGGGGGGGGGGGGGGGCTGGAGCCTATCCCAGCATCTACGGGCGAGAGGCGGTGTACACCCTGGACAGGTCGCCAGTCCATCACAGGGCCAACATAAAGAGACGAACAACCATTCACACTCACACCTACGGTCAATTTAGAGTATCAATCAGCCTCCTCCCCTAATGTCCATGTCTTTGGACAGTGGGAGGAAGCTGGAGTACCTGGAGAGAACCAACGCAGGGAACAGGGAGAACATGCAAACTCCACACAGAAAGATCCCACGCTCGAGCCGGGACCTTCTTGCTGTGAGGGCACAGTGCTGACCACTGCACCACCGTGCAGCCCCGCTATGGGCTGGTCTGTCTAATTTCCTGCAGCCAGGAGGGGATAAAAGGCAGTCAGGGGTTTTTAATGTAAGTTGATGGTGTCTCATGCAATCTCTTTCAATACTCCAGTGGTGGTTTAAGTGAAGAAAAACATGGCTTAGTCAGTAGGACTCTGTGTGTGTGTGTGTGTGTGTGTGTGTGTGTGTGTGTTTCCATGCAAACTTTCCCTTGTAACAACCGATTTGATTTGGAAACCATCTCATCTACATCTCCTCTCCAAAAACCCTCTTCTGCAACTTTGTACCCAAGTTGTCTCCTCATCAGGCACCACAGTATCCAGTAGGTTCAGTTCAAACAGTCATCAGTGATTAATGTTCATGTTCAATGATGAGGTTTTGATTTATTCTTCCAGAATCATCTGAACAAACCCTCCTCAACACTGTGAAGCCTTCATCTGACAGGAGGAGTTTTTTTTCCCAGTGATTCCACTGACAGTGAAAAGCTTCGTTCATCAGACTGGTCTGATAGGATCAACGACTGGTTGCTCTGGAGTGGAAACAGCAACCTGTCAGGAAACATTAGTCAGATCAAAGCCAAGATTAAAGCAAGAGCCTCCAGATCAAAGTCAGAATTGATGATGATGTCATCAGGGCTTTGATAGTGTATTTATTTGTACCTAGAATTCTGTCTTTGATGTCAGGAGGACATGAAAGAAACCCTCTACTGCTGTACTGCTCTACTAGTAAAGAGTCATGAGAGAACTTTGTTGTGATTTGGTTCTAACAAATAAAAATGACATGACTTGATTTGGTGCCTCAGGAGGAGAAAATTTGGGCACAAAAGTTGGACAAGAGTGTTTGTGGAGGTTGTGGATCAAAGTTCTATTGATATACAACACATAGAATCAAACAATGTGAAGCAGGCTAATGAACAATAAATCAAATATAAAAATGCTTTATTTTAAGATCTAGAATATCTTGTGAATATCTGGAGCTTCATTCCAGCAGCAGACCTCCTCAGGTGATGACTTCATATTTGACATGTTTACCATTCAATGAGACTCATTGTCAGTCCATTGAAATCTACTGGTGTTCCTGGTGAGTTGATTTAACAACATGAGCTGACAGAATCTACGTTCAGGTAGGAACCACCACATCCAGGGGTCTGGACCTTTGAGCAGGCAGAGCCATCAAAGTAGCAGACTAAGCTAGCAGACATTAGCATTGAGAAGAAACTGATACCTGAGCCTCAAGTGATGACACAATAATATGACATTGTTGTCAGACTGACGCCTGCTCAGCACTTACCGAACACTGCCCTATTGCATCGTGGGAAATTTCTGCTTGGCTTGTGTCCATCAATACACACAAAGAAATTTATCTCATGCTGCCGTGACCCGGATTCGAACCGGGGTTGCTGCGGCCACAACACAGAGTACTAACCACTATACGATCACGGCTTCTGCAACAGCAGCTTGAGCTTCTATGTCTTTGACTCATTGAGTGTTGCGGCGAAAAGCTGTTGAACAGCTGATGTGCGACTGCGGCGGCCCCTGATGCAGGAGACGGGCCAGGCCCCGTTCAGAAGGTGGTGGATATTATTCATGGTGTTTTTAGGGCATGTTCCCCCCCATCTTCACGTGGGTGACAAAAATGGATTTTTTGTAAAGATTTCGGCGCGAGTTCGGCCTGTCAAATCCTGATCGGGGCCAGTTTGGTTGTGTTGTCTGCAGCGCCTGGCACGCTCAGCGGGAGCGAGTCCGATCATTATAAAGGTGGGTCAAACAATTTAGGTTGAGACGAAGGACGGCACGGGCAGAGCAGACGCAGGTCTTCATTCCACCCGCAGAGCTGTAGAGCATGGATCATGTCAGGGACTAAATGAGGGGAAAGAGAGCAGGAGAGCAGGGCAGAGACAAACACAGAGAATGCTCTCCTAAAACAAGGACTGTTCTGTCAATGGTAGAGCAGAGTGGCGCAGAGGAAGCGTGCTGGGCCCATAACCCAGAGGTCGATGGATCAAAACCATCCTATGCTAAAAGAAGAAAAATAAAATAAACCTGCATCTTTAGAAATGTGTGTCTGTTAAAAAGAGGTTCATAAGGATTTTTTCTTCCACCAGAATCACCAACCATTGTGAGAGTTAACAACAGTCTACTTTCTGACTGAAGCAAAAGTAGACTTCAAAAGGTTTTTCTGATTCAACATAGCAGCTAAATTTCCATTTCCATTTCCTGAACAGGACAGGTTAAAAAAAAGGGAATGTCATGACTTCCTCTGTATGTTAGAATGTGAACGACTAAAAATGTTCATGCCCAGTTTTAAGTTAGAATTAAACTGAAAATACCAAAATCTCCCCTCTTCAATCCTGTCACTCAGTGTTGTAAACTGTTTCAAACAAATTCTACTGTTGAACAGTTCAAGTGTTTCTAATGAAGCTGAATGTTCTCCTCTGCTTTCCTCAACTGGGTTTCTTTCATGTCCTCCTGAGATCAAAGACAGAATTCTAGGTACAAATAAATATACTATCAAAGCCCCCTGATGACATCATCATCAATTCTGTCTTTGATCTGGAGGCTCTTTCTTTAATCTTGGCTTTGATCTGGCTAATGTTTCCTGACAGGTTGCTGTTTGCACTCCAGAGCAACCAGTAGTTGATCCTATCAGACCAGTCTGATGAACAAAGCTTTTCACTGTCAGTGGAATCACTGGGAAAAGAAACTCCTCCTGTCAGATGAAGGCTTCACAGTGTTGAGGAGGGTTTGTTCAGATGATTCTGGAAGAATAAATCAAAACCTCATCATTGAACATGAACATTAATCACTGATGACTGTTTGAACTGAACCTACTGGATACTGTGGTGCCTGATGAGGAGACAACTTGGGTACAAAGTTGCAGAAGAGGGTTTTTGGAGAGGAGATTTAGATGAGATGGTTTCCAAATCAAATCGGTTGTCACGAGGGAAAACCTGCATGGAAACACACACACACACACACACACACACACACACACACACACACACACAAACACACACACACACAGAGTCCTACTGACTAACCCATGTTTTTCTTCACTTAAACCACCACTGGAGTATTGAAAGAGATTGCATGAGACACCATCAACTTACATTAAAAACCCCTGACTGCCTTTAATTCCCTCCTGGCTGCAGGAAATTAGACAGACCAGCCCCCATAGCGGCCCTGCACGGTGGTGCAGTGGTTAGCACTGTGCCCTCACAGCAAGAAGGTTCCAGGTTCGAGTCCTGGCTCGGGCGCGGGATCTTTCTGTGTGGAGTCTCCATGTTCTGCCCGTGCCTGCGTGCGTCCTCTCTGATACTCCAGCTTCCTCCCACAGTCCAAAGACATGCAATTAGGGGACGAGGCTGATTGATACTCTAAATTGACCGTAGGTATGAGTGTGACTGGTTGTTCGTCTCTGTGTGTTGGCCCTGCGATGGACTGGCGACCTGTCCAGGGTGAACCCCGCCTCTCGCCCATAGATGCTGGGATAGGCTCCATCCCCACGCGACCCTTACTAGTAAGGAATAAGCAGAAGATGACGATGGATGGCCCATAGAGTGGAGGTGAGACCACAACCATGCTCTACAATCAATATTTACATCAAACCAGCACCATCTCAACAACTTAACCTGACTAAATATATACATGATTCCAGACTACTACACCAACTCAGTCATACATCCACATAATCATTCAATGAACCTTGTCTGTGATTGTACCCCCTCCCCCATCTGGGAGCAAAGGTTTGCACCTACAGCTCTTAAGGAGCTTCCTTGGGCCACTCTCCCCTTTTGGCTCCACCCCCTTTAAGGAAACCACCAGGAAGAGGTGAGGACTGACCGTGACGACTGAAACTGCCACATTTACATGAGACAAACTAGATCAACACTAAATACCAGGCCTTGCACAGTGATTACCACTGACTGACACTGGGGTCTTCATTTTCCACAGGCAGGATGGCCGGTCCCCCTGTGCTTCCCAGGTCCCTCCCTGGAACACATGGCATAGAAAATGTTTCACTTGTTTGCTGATTCAATAAACCTCACCATAAACATGTGTGTGATCCTCTAATTTACATAAACTGTTAATACCAAGACAAATGCTACCTTCAATTAATCATTGATGTCATGGAACCCTTGGTCTCCATGACATTGGTCAACCAGAGAAGCTTCAACTGGTGACGCTCATTAAACCATGCATGAAGGTCAAGGTGCATTATCTGCTGTGCTCCTTAACAGGGGAATTAGCTCCAATGGTAGAGCGCTAGCTTAGCATGAGAGCGGTAGAGGGATCAATGCCCTCCTTCTCAGAATACTTTAACTTGTTCTGTTGATCAGAGGAGCTGCTGGGTGATGAATGCTGATGTTTGTCCACTGCTGTGATAAAGTGTCCCCAGCAAGTCATCACCCTGTAAAGCACCAAATAACAAAAGTTACACTTTACAAGTAGAACAGATCCAGTTCAACACTCCTTAAATGAATTTACACCCAACAATTCTTCATGAGCAAGCACATCCTAGCTTAGGCCCAACTTTTCTTGGCGCTCTCCCAGATGCTTGGGAGCTTCTGGGGGAGCGCTAGTTGGGCCTAAGCCAGGAGCTAAGCTAAGTTGGTCTGCACCAGCTAGTGAGCATTGGCTAGCTCTCGCAGCTTGTGGTGCAGAGCCGCTGCAGGTCCAATTCAACCTCGCTAAGCCTCACCTCCAACACAACAAAAAACTACATTTAACACACTTATCAGTATCACTAAAGGAGGCAGAGGAGGAACAATACATGTGGCACTCTGAGCAGGAGAGAGGAGAGCAAGAGGGAGAAGCCATCGTTAGCTTGGAGTGGAGAATTTACAAGGCAGAAAGACTGTTGCTACCAGAATGATGGTCTTTTAAACTTCAGCCAAATAAAGCAAGTAGGTATTAATTTTTGGTGGGTAATTAGTCAACGAAATAAGGAATTAGCAGGGAGGATCACACTTTAGCGAGCACAATGAAGCAAGGCTCTACGTTCAGCAGCACAGAAAAAGGACTTGAGGTCACACGCTTCCTGCAACCAAGGTCAAAAATCCAGGACGGACGAAGGGGAGGACAACAAAGACAAAGACACAAGAAACAGAGATAATAACCATAAACTCCATAACAACCATAACAAATATAACCATGCAGAACATATATAACAAATATAACAAGAAAGGCATTAAAAGATATGTCACCTCTGGTCAAATACCCTGATTTGCATTTATGTCTCTCAGCATTTTCATTTTCATGTTAAAGCCTCCAGAATGAGGGGATGAATGCTGCAAAATGGAACAGCAACATTGAACCCAAGTACAGGATTGGTGGGAGACTGATGGTCGCTGTTTGGGTTTTTGAAGAACAAGGAGGGCGTGGCTTCAAGTTGGATTCTCAGAGACTATTTCCCCAACCTCTACATTGGAATCTGCACTGCCATCCAGTCACATGACTGAAGTCATCCAGTCACGTGACTGAAGTCATCCTGTCATGTCAGTGATGTCACTTGGCAGGACTGTCACTGCCGTCTCATTCTTGAAAAGAATCCAGACTCCACCTGTGGCTCCATGATAACTGATGGACCTCTGGTTGGAGGCTGGACAATGATGTTTGGACTGGAAGGAAAACTCCTTGTCCAAATTCCATTGTGTTCAAGTTTAAAGTCCCACAATAAGAAGTAGCTGAATCTGACAGGTGGAGGTTTGGAACTACAAGATGGTGATGTTTTCTTGACTTGATGCTCTGACTGTCAGGGTGGATGACAGCTTCTTCTGCTGCTGCATCTGAGTGGCTATGATTGGAGCTTTTACCCTCCAAGGTTGTTTGGTTCCAGGGGAAATTCTAAAATTCCAGTCCCCAACCTTGGCTGTTCTGAAACTCTTCTCCTGAATCACTCCTGAGCTGCAGCAAGAACAAATACCAGTGCCAACCAGATCAACTTAATGGCTGCTAACAGCCTCAGACACTTGATTTCCATCAATCTGGAGCCAAGAAGGCCCTCACCTGTGGTTCTCCTCCAGGAGGGTCCAGGTTCTGCCATTGTGGCTCCTGGTGCCACTGCCAGAGAGCCTCAGCTGCACACTGCAACATTTCAACAGGAGATTGACATTCCTTCAAATGTCCTGACATCTGATTCCAATGGTTCTGTTCCATATTTATATTTTAAAATAAATCACACAATGAAAGCTGCCTCAGCTGGTTTAAGAGAGAGAACAAGCTAAGAGATCTGAAACCAGTAAAATATGCTTTTCTGTGTGCAAACTAGTGAGGGGCATGGAAGGATATTTACCACCACTACAGAACCCAGACTTTAGTCATGTGATGAGATGGAGTCTCTGATTATGAAGTTAATGGACAAAATGTGAATTAAAAGAAAACACATTTCTTCAGCAGACTTTGATCCAACATTGAAGTTAGAGTTTGGTGGCTGCTCCATGTTGGAGGAAACCAGGCGATGTTGGACCATCACAGGGAAGCTCCTTTGCCTCCTCTGCTGCCAGTTCAACCACTCACTCCCCTCAGTGGAGAGCAGCTTCAACTGGATTTGGAATGTACCATTGTGGATGCATAGGAATGTGGAGAAAATGTCCTTTGTCAGAAGTGGGATTCAAACCCACGCCTCCAGGAGAGACTGCGACCTGAACGCAGCGCCTTAGACCGCTCGGCCATCCTGACAGACACTGACAGTTGCAGACTTCAATATCAAATCAATTCATTCACTGACAAAGTAGAATTTTTTCCACAGGAGCTACTGGCTCCTTAGTTGTTACATTTATTGTTAACATTAAACACACAGTCTGTGTTCATGGCAGTAAGAAATGAACCAGAACATTTGAACCACGTAACATCGCTTGATCAGTTTGTTACATGGGACACATTCCAGACAGGAAGGTCCTTCTGAGACTTGAACTCTGATCACTGGATCCAGAATTCTCACCCTTCCACCATGGAACCAAACACAAGGCGGAGGTTCCTCAAAATACCACTTGACATCACCTGCAATCAACCTGTTGATATTTGGAGGTTCATCTTGCTCTTGTTCCAGACTACATTGGCAAAAGGATCATGAACCACAAGGAAATCATGGAACTCCAGATTTATTCAGGACTTTCTAACTCCATCGTGTGACCTGGGAGCAAAGACTGGCCAGGTCTTCCTTAATTTATCAGTTAATTACTGCTTCAACAAACATGCCACTTAATTAAGTTACCAGAATTTCTCTCATTGAAAAACCCACCAGCCTGATTTCTTGACGTGACATGAAAAATTCTCCAAGAACCCACAGTTGGGTGGAAAGATACCAGGTTAACCAGGAGGAGTCCTGTTCCTGAACCATGGATGGAACAAAGTCCACTGGAAAACTCAGCAGTTCCTGAGTGCCAGATCCATCCAGGAGCTTGGGTCTCCCCTTGACTGTGGTGATCCATGAGATCAAGGAGGACAGAGGAAAGAAGGATCCTGTTGGAGATCTCCTCCCTTCTTCCTCCACTTCACTACTACTTGGATGTCAGGAATATGAGGTACTTTACTCAAATGAGGTATTAGGAGTTTCCTGTTTGACAAGAAGGAAGTCAGAGGTTCATACCTCACTTGTTTGTGGTGCCCTCAACCTGCTGAGAGCATCACTTAGTTCTCTACAGAGAAACATGGCAGCTCTGCTGAAGGCTGCAGGAAACCTGCTGGAACTGAGACTTGGACTCAGGTCACTGGATTCAAAGTCCAGGGTGCCAACAGGTCCACCAGGGCATCTGTGCTTTACTTACCATGTAAAAAGGACCACAGTGGTCGTCTGGTTTTAATTTAACAAACAAATACGGTTGAAAACTTTGAGACAGAGACACAGGGCTCTTATTTGAAGGGCCATGGGATGGGAAATATCCCAGACCTCTGAGATCAGAGCGCTCACTTTGATCTCAGGGTCCTGACTTTGGGGGTTCTTCCTTTGGTCTTCAAATACTCGTGGTTTTTATTGGCAGAACTTTCAACTTGCATGCAAAAAGAGAATCACAGTCAATGTAAACCCAGCAGACAGTGTTTATTTCTAATAAATCAGACAATCGCACAAATGAGAATGAAAGGAAAAAACAATAAAATGTTTTAAAAAACCTTCTCCACTCTGAAGCTTTTTAAAGTTCATTTGAAGGTTCAAAGGTGGAGGTGAGGAGGTCACCCTGATCCTCCCTGTCGTCACTGCTGGGATTCTTTCTTCTGGTGCTGTGGTTCTTCTGATGAAGGGGGCGTGATGTTTGCTGTCTCAGGCTCCACCAAATGTCCTCTTTAGGACGCCACAATGTGGCCTCTTCACTGCTCCATCTTCCCTGCATCGGAGACACCAGGGTTCCTCCTGGTGCCGACCCCCTCGTCCTTCTACCCAATGGTGCGGCCATGGATCCTCAGAGGACGCTGGGATCCTTTTCTCATCAGAGCCACAGTTTTTCCTGGAGGGAACAACAGGAGCTTTGTTGTAATGTTTTGCTCGGTGTTTCCTGCACAGACCGTCAGGATCTGTGACGCCATCTTGTGGTAGGGGGTCATCATCTTGTTGTGTGGTAGTGGATTCATTGATCTGCTGTTTCAACACATTCAAGTTCATTATCCTACAAGTCAAAGTACATTTGGTGTGGAGTTTTAGTTTCTGGCCTCAATCATAACGTGTGCCTTTCTTCTTCATGAACATTTCTCAGCTTTGTAAGTTTATTCTAGTTTTTCTTCCTCACTTTTCTATTCCATTGTTGTTGAAGATTCTACTGCAGGTTGGAGTTCCCTGTTGACTGAAGCAGAAACAGGAACAACAAGCTGGAGGCTGTCAGAGCTCCAAGTTGGGGGCTGATATTAAAGTAGGAGATGAACACATCCAGGTTAGCATCCCTCTCAGAAGCTGCTACTTTAGCTCTTCAGGATACAGCAGCCTAGCATAGCTTCATCTGGCCAGTTAGTGGCCCACTTTGATGTCTGGGATATCAGGTTCAAGGTTCTTCACAGCTCTGAATGAAGGCTTTCTAAAGTGTTAACCAGTACTCCAGTTGTAAAAAACAATCAGGGGGATGGTAGATTTTGATGTTTAGGAACAGATCATTTGTGCTGATGACAGCGCATCAGGTGAGAGACCAACAGTGTACCCTTACTCCTCTCAAACAACATGCATGCTATGGATATTACCTGTCTGCTACTCCTGTCATTGATCTTGACCAAGCCCCCAGGCTGACACTGCTACCACTGCTCCTACATAGTTAGAGTCAAATGCAGAGGACATTTTCCCACCAGGTGCAAGTGCAACTTCATACTCATGCTACCTATAAATCTGGGAATTCATCTATATTTTGAAACAAAACATTCTCAAGTCAAGTCCATTTTAATTAAAGTGCAAGAGCAAAAGAATGAAACAAATGTACTGTGGCAGGATAGCGCTACACTCCCCACCGTGAGGGGCAGTGTGGAAGACGATGGTGAGTGGTCACCTAGAAGTAGACCTGGTCCGACCCTTCTCCGTCCTTTCCACTTTCTCTCCCTCCTTTACGGAGCCGACAGCCGTGCGTGGTGGCGTCTCGCTGGTCAGCAGATCGGTTACAAACAAAGGTACCTCAAAACCTCAAAAGTAGTAAATGTTTCGAACAACCTCAAGGTGATTCTGACAGTCGTGTAGTAAGAGTTGCTACTTACCAAAAAATAATACTACAGTGATGTCGGAAGAATTGCTAATGAACTCAAAATGATGCTAACAGTAATGTAGTGAAAGTTTCGAATAACCTCAAAGTGATGCTGACAGTCATGTAGTAAGAGTTGCTAGTAACCTC
The DNA here is from genome assembly GCF_037954235.1 of Aulostomus chinensis. Taxonomy (NCBI): domain Eukaryota; kingdom Metazoa; phylum Chordata; class Actinopteri; order Syngnathiformes; family Aulostomidae; genus Aulostomus; species Aulostomus chinensis. The sequence continues at coordinate 22,638,186 of NC_141320.1, read as the reverse complement.
AAAATAATGCGACAGTGATGTTGGAAGCATTGCTAATGATCCCAAAATGATGCGATAGTGATGGAGTAAGAATTGCTAATGAACTCAAAATGATGCTAACAGTAATGTAGTGATAGTTGCTAATTAACTCAGTGATGCTTACGGTAATGTAGGAAGTGTTTGGAACAACCTCAAAGTGATGCTGACAGTCATGTGGTAAGAGTTGCTACTAACCTCATAATGATGCGAACAGTAATGTGGTGATAGTTGCTAATAAACTCAAAGTGATGCTTACAGTAATGTAGTAAGTGTTTCGAACAACCTCAAAGTGATGCTGACAGTCATATAGTAAGAGTTGCTACGAACCTCAAAATAATGCGACAGTGATGTCGGAAGAATTGCTTAAGATCTCAAAATGATGCGACAGTGATGTCGGAAGAATTGCTAATGAACTCAAGATGATGCTAAATGTAATGGAGTGAAATTTTCGAATAACCTCAAAGTGATGCTGAGAGTCATGTAGTAAGTGTTGCTACGAACCTCAAAATATTGCGACAGTGATGTCGTGAGAATTGCTCAACAACTCAAAATGATGCTAATAGTAATGTAGTGATAGTTGCTAATAAACTCAAAGTGATGCTGACAGTAATGTAGAAAGAGTTGCTACGAACCTCAAAATAATGCAACAATAATGTAGTAAGAGTTGCTACGAACCTCAAAATATTGCAACAGTGATGTCGGACGAATTCCTAATGATCTCAAAATGATGCGACAGTGATCTAGTAAGAATTGCTAATGAACTAAAAATGATGCTAACAGTAATGGAGTGAAACTTTCGAATAACCTCAAAGTGACGCTTACAGTCATGTCGTAAGTGTTGCTACGAACCTCAATATAATGTGACATTAATGTAGTAAAAGTTGCTACGAACCTCAAAATATTGCGACAGTGATGTCGGCAGAAATGCTAATGAACTTAAAATGATGCTAAAAGTAATGTAGTGGTAGTTGCTAATCAAGTCAGTGATGCTTACAGTAATGTAGTAAGTGTTTCGAATAACCTCAAAGTGATGGTGACAGTCATGTAGTAAGAGTTGCTACGAACCTCAAAATAATGCGACAGTGATGTCAGAAGAATTGCTAAAGATCTCAAAATGATGCGACAGTGATTTAGTAAGAATTGCTCATGACCTCAAAATGATGCTAACAGTAATGGAGTGAACGTTTCGAATAACCTCAAAGTGATGCTGACAGTCTTGCACTAAGATTTGATACGGACCTCAGAATAATGCGACAGTGATGTCGGAAGAATTGCTAATGATCTCAAAATGATGCGACAGTGATGTAATAAGAAATGCTAATGAACTCAAAAAGATGCTAACAGTAATGGAGTGAAAGTTTCGAATAACCTCAAAGTGATGCTGAAAGTCATGTAGTAAGTGTTGCTACGAATCTCAAAATAATGCGACAGTAATGTAGTAAAAGTTGCTACGAACCTCAAAATATTGCGACAGTGATGTCGGAAGAATTGCTAATGAACTCAAAATGATGCTAACGGTAATGTAGTGGTAGATGCTAATCAAGTCAGTGATGCTTAAAGTAATGTAGTAAGTGTTTCGAAAAACCTCAAAGTGATGCTGACAGTCATATAGTAAGAGTTGCTACGAACCTCAAAATAATGCGACAGTGATGTCGGAAGAATTGCTTAAGATCTCAAAATGATGCGACAGTGATGTCGGAAGAATTGCTAAAGATCTCAAAATGATGCGACAGTGATTCAGTAAGAATTGCTCAAGAACTCAAAATGATGCTAACAGTAATGGAGTGAACGTTTCGAATAACCTCAAAGCGATGCTGACAGTCTTGTACTAAGATTTGATACGGACCTCAAAATAATGCGACAGTGATGTCGGAAGAATTGCTAATGATGTCAAAATGATGCGACAGTGATGTAATAAGAATTGCTAATTAACTCAAAAAGATGCTAACAGTAATGGAGTGAAAGTTTCGAATAACCTCAAAGTGATGCTGACAGTCATGTAGTAAGTGTTGCTACGAACCTCAAAATAATGCGACAGTAATGTCGTAAAAGTTGCTACGAACCTCAAAATATTGCGACAGTGATGTCGGAAGAATTGCTAATGAACTCAAAATGATGCTAAGTATTGGAGTAAAAGTTGCTACAAACCTTGCTAATTAACTCAGTGATGCTTACAGTAATGTAGTAAGTGTTTCGAACAACCTCAAAATGATGCTGACACTCATGTAGTGACAGTTGCTTCTAATCTCAAAATGATGCTAACAGTAATGTAGTGATAGTTGCTAATAAACTCAGTGATGCTGACAGTAATGTAGTAAGTGTTTCGAACAACCTCAAAGTGATGCTGACAGTCTTGTACTAAGAGTTGCTACGAACCTCAAAATATTGCGACAGTGATGTCGGAAGAATTGCTAATGAACTCAAAATGATGCGACAGTGATGTCGTAAGAATTGCTAATGAACTCAAATTGATGCTAACAGTAATGTAGTGATAGTTGCTATAAACTCAGTGATGTTTACAGAAATGTAGTAAATGTTTCAAACAACCTCAAGGTGATGCTGACAGTCGTGTAGTAAGAGTTGCTACTTACCACAAAATAATACTACAGTGATTTCGGAAGAATTGCTAATGAACTCAAAATGATGCTAAGAGTAATGTAGTGATAGTTGCTAATGATCTCAAAGTGATGCGACAGTGATGGAGTAAGAATTGCGAATGAACTCAAAATGATGCTAAGAGTAAAGTTGTGATAGTTGCTAATGATCTCAAAGTGATGCTGACAGTAATGTGGTAAGAGTTTCGAACAACCTCAAAGTGATGCCGACAGTCATGCAGTAAGAGTTGCTTCGAACCTCAAAATAATGCGACAGTGATTTCAGAAGAATTGCTAATGATCTCAAACTGATGCGACAGTGATGGAGTAAGAATTGCTAATGAACTCAAAATGATGCTAACAGTAAAGTAGTGATAGTTGCTAATAAACTCAAAGTGATGCTGACAGTCATGTAGTAAGAGTTGCTACGAACCTCAGTTTAATGCTGAAGTGATGTCGTAAGAATTGCTAATAAACTCAAAATGATGCTAGCAGTAATGTAGTGATAGTTGCTAATAAACTCAAAGTGATGCTGACAGTCATGTAGTAAGAGTTGCTTCTAACCTCAAAATGAGGCTAACAGTAATGTAGCGATAGTTGCTAAAAAACTCAGTGATGCTGACAGCAATGTGGTTTGAGTTGCGAGTAAATTAAAAATGATGCTGACAGTAATGTAGTAAGTGTTGCTACTAACCTCATAATGATGCAAACAGTAATGTAGTGATAGTTGCTAATGAACTCAAAGTGATGCTGACAGTAATGTAGTAAGTGTTTCGAACAACTTCAAAGTGATCCTGATAGTCATGTAGTAAGAGTTGCAATTGACCTCAATTTAATGCGACAGTGATGTTGTGAGAATTGGTAATAAACTAAAAATGATGCTAACAGTAATGTAGTGATAGTTGCTAATTAACTCAGTGATGCTTACAGTAATGTAGTAAGTGTTTCGAACAACCTCAAAATGATGCTGACAGTCATGTAGTAACACTTGCTTCTAACCTCAAAATGATGCTAACAATAATGTAGTGATAGTTGCTAATAAACTCAGTGATGCTTAAAGTAATGTAGTAAGAGTTTCGAACAACCTCAAAGTGATTCTGACAGTCATGTAGTAATGGTTGCTACGAACCTTAAAATAATGCAACAGTAAAGTAGTAAGAGTTGCTTCGAACCTCAAAATAATGCGACAGTGATGTCAGAAGAATTGATAATGATCTCAAACTGATGGGACATTGATGTCGTAAGAATTGCTAATGAACTCAAAATGATGCTAACAGTAATGTAGTGATAGTTGCTAATCAACTCAGTGATGCTTACAGTCATGTAGTAAGTGTTTCGAACAACCTCAAAGTGATGCTGACAGTCATGTAGTAAGAGTTGCTACGAACCTCAAATAATAAGACAGTGATGTCAGAAGAATTTCTAAAGATCTCAAAATGATGCGTAAGTGATTAAGTAAGAATTGCTAATGAACTCAAAATGATGCTAACAGTAATGGAGTGAACGTTTCGAATAACCTCAAAGTGATTCTGACAATCATGTAGTAAGAGTTGCTACGAACCTCAAAATAATGCGACAGTGATGTCGGAAGAATTGCTAATGATCTCAAAATGATGCGACAGTGATGTCTTAAGAATTGCTAATGAACTCAAAAGGGTGCTAACAGTAATGGAGTGAAAGTTTCGAATAACCTCAAAGTGATGCTGATAATCATGTACTAAGAGTTGCTACGAATCTCAAAATAATGCGACAGTAATGTCGTAAAAGTTGCCACAAACCTCAAAATATTGCGACAGTGATGTTGGAAGAATTGCTAATGAACTCAAGATGATGCCAACAGTAATGGAGTGAAACTTTCGAAAAAACCTCAAAGTGATGCTGACAGTCATGTAGTAAGTGTTGCTACGAACCTCAAAATAATGCGACAGTAATGTAGTAAAAGTTGCTACGAACCTCAAAATATTGCGACAGTGATGTCGGAAGAATTGCTAATGAACTCAAAATGATGCTAACAGTAATGTAGTGAGAGTTGCTTATCAACTCAGTGATGCTTACAGTAATGTAGTAAGTGTTTCGAATAACCTCAAAGTGATGCTGACAGTCATGTACTAAGAGTTGCTACGAACCTTAAAATAATGCAACAGTAAAGTAGTAAGAGTTGCTTCGAACCTCAAAATAATGCGACAGTGATGTCAGAAGAATTGATAATGATCTCAAACTGATGGGACATTGATGTCGTAAGAATTGCTAATGAACTCAAAATGATGCTAACAGTAATGTAGTGATAGTTGCTAATCAAGTCAGTGATGCTTACAGTAATGTAGTAAGTGTTTCGAACAACCTCAAAGTGATGCTGACAGTCATGTAGTAAGTGTTGCTACGAACCTCAATATAATGCGACAGTAATGTAGTAAAAGTCGCTACGAACCTCAAAATATCGCGACAGTGATGTCGGAAAAATTGCTAATGAACTTAAAATGATGCTAAATGTAATGTAGTGATAGTTGCTAATCAACTCAGTGATGCTTCCAGTAATGTAGTAAGTGTTTCGAATAACCTCAAAGTGATGGTGACAGTCATTAGGAAGAGTTGCAACGAACCTCAAAATAATGCGACAGTGATGTCAGAAGAATTGCTCAAGATCTCAAAATGATGCGACAGTGATTTAGTAAGAATTGCTCATGAACTCAAAATGATGCGAACAGTAATGGAGACAACGTTTCGAACAACCTCAAAGCGATGCTGACAGTCATGTACTAAGAGTTGCTACGAACCTCAAAATATTGCGACAGTGATGTCAGAAGAATTGGTCATGATCTCAAATAGATGCTAACAGTAATGGAGTGAAACTTTCGAATAACCTCAAAGTGATGCTGACAGTCATGTAGTAAGTGTTGCTACAAACCTCAAAATAATGCGAAAGTAATGTAATAAAAGTTGCTACGAACCTCAAAATATTGCGACAGTGATATCGGAAGAATTGCTAATGAACTCAAGATGATGCTAACAGTAATGTAGTGATAGTTGCTAAGAAACTCAGTGATGCTTACAGTAATGTAGTAAGAGTTTCGAACAACCTCAAAGTGATGCTTACAGCCATTTAGTAAGAGTTGCTAATGAACTCAATTCAATTCTACAGTGATGTCGTGAGAATTGCTCATGATCTCAAAATGATGCTAACAGTAATGGAGTGAACGTTTCGAATAACCTCAAAGTGATGCTGAAAGTCATGTACTAAGAGTTGCTACGAATCTCAAAATAATGCGACAGTAATGTCGTAAAAGTTGCCACAAACCTCAAAATATTGCGACAGTGATGTTGGAAGAATTGCTAATGAACTCAAGATGATGCTAACAGTAATGGAGTGAAACTTTCGAATAAGCTCAAAGTGATGCTGACAGTCATGTAGTAAGTGTTGCTACGAACCTCAAAATAATGCGACAGTAATGTAGTAAAAGTTGCTACGAACCTCAAAATATTGCGACAGTGATGTCGGAAGAATTGCTAATGAACTCAAAATGATGCTAACAGTAATGTAGTGAGAGTTGCTAATGAACTCAGTGATGCTTACAGTAATGTAGTAAGTGTTTCGAATAACCTCAAAGTGATGCTGACAGTCATGTAGAAAGAGTTGCTACGAACCTCAATATAATGCGACAGTAATGTAGTAAAAGTCGCTACGAATCTCAAAATAATGCGACAGTGATGTCGGAAGAATTGCTAATGAACTTAAAATGATGCGACAGTAATGTAGTGGTAGTTGCTAATCAAGTCAGTGATGCTTACAGTAATGTAGTTAGTGTTTCGAATAACCTCAAAGTGATGCTGACAGTCATGTACTAAGAGTTGCTACGAATCTCAAAATAATGCGACAGTAATGTCGTAAAAGTTGCCACAAACCTCAAAATATTGCGACAGTGATGTTGGAAGAATTGCTAATCAACTCAGTGATGCTTACAGTAATGTAGTAAGTGTTTCGAATAACCTCAAAGTGATGCTGACAGTCATGTACTAAGAGTTGCTACGAACCTCAATATAATGCGACAGTAATGTAGTAAAAGTCGCTACGAACCTCAAAATATCGCGACAGTGATGTCGGAAAAATTGCTAATGAACTTAAAATGATGCTAAATGTAATGTAGTGATAGTTGCTAATCAACTCAGTGATGCTTACATTCATGTAGTAAGTGTTGCGAATAACCTCAAAGTGATGGTGACAGTCATTAGGAAGAGTTGCAACGAACCTCAAAATAATGCGACAGTGATGTCAGAAGAATTGCTCAAGATCTCAAAATGATGCTTACAGCCATTTAGTAAGAATTGCTCATGAACTCAAAATGATGCTAACAATAATGGAGTCAACGTTTCGAATAACCTCAAAGTGATGCTGACAGCCAAGTAGTAAGTGCTGCTACGAACCTCAAAATAATGCGACAGTAATGTAGTAAAAGTTGCTACGAACCTCAAAATAATGCGACAGTAATGTCGTAAAAGTTGCTACGAACCTCAAAATATTGCGACAGTGATGTCGGAAGAATTGCTAATGAACTCAAGATGATGGTAACAGTAATGTAGTGATAGTTGCTAAGAAACTCAGTAATGCTTACAGTAATGTAGTAAGAGTTTCGAACAACCTCAAAGTGATGCTGACGGTCATTTAGTAAGAGCTGCTAATGAACTCAATTTAATGCTACAGTGATGTCGTGAGAATTGCTCAACAACTCAAAATGATGCTAACAGTAATGTAGTGATAGTTGCTAATAAACTCAAAGTGATGCTGAAAGTAATGTAATAAGGGTTGCTACGAACCTCAAAATAATGCAACAGTAATGGAGTAAAAGTTGCTACGAACCTCAAAATATTGCGACAGTGATGTCGGAAGAATTGCTAATGAACTCAAAATGATGCTAACAGTAATGTAGTGATAGTTGCTAATCAACTCAGTGATGCTTACATTAATGTAGTAAGTGTTTCGAATAACCTCAAAGTGATGCTGACAGTCATGTAGTAAGAGTTGCTACGAATCTCAAAATAATGCGACATTGATGTCGGATGAATTGCTAATGAACTTAAAATGATGCGACAGTAATGTAGTGGTAGTTGCTAATCAAGTCAGTGATGCTTACAGTAATGTAGTAAGTGTTTCGAATAACCTCAAAGTGATGCTGACAGTCATGTACTAAGAGTTGCTACGAATCTCAAAATAATGCGACAGTAATGTCGTAAAAGTTGCCACAAACCTCAAAATATTGCGACAGTGATGTTGGAAGAATTGCTAATGAACTCAAGATGATGCTAACAGTAATGGAGTGAAACTTTCGAATAACCTCAAAGTGATGCTGACAGTCATGTAGTAAGTGTTGCTACGAACCTCAAAATAATGCGACAGTAATGTAGTAAAAGTTGCTACGAACCTCAAAATATTGCGACAGTGATGTCGGAAGAATTGCTAATGAACTCAAAATGATGCTAACAGTAATGTAGTGAGAGTTGCTAATCAACTCAGTGATGCTTACAGTAATGTAGTAAGTGTTTCGAATAACCTCAAAGTGATGCTGACAGTCATGTACTAAGAGTTGCTACGAACCTCAATGTAATGCGACAGTAATGTAGTAAAAGTTGCTGCGAACCTCAAAATAATGCGACAGTAATGTAGTAAAAGTTGCTACGAACCTCAAAATATTGCGACAGTGATGTCGGAAGAATTGCTAATGAACTCAAGATGATGGTAACAGTAACGTAGTGATAGTTGCTAAGAAACTCAGTAATGCTTACAGTAATGTAGTAAGAGTTTCGAACAACCTCAAAGTGATGCTGACGGTCATTTAGTAAGAGCTGCTAATGAACTCAATTTAATGCTACAGTGATGTCGTGAGAATTGCTCAACAACTCAAAATGATGCTAACAGTAATGTAGTGATAGTTGCTAATAAACTCAAAGTGATGCTGAAAGTAATGTAATAAGGGTTGCTACGAACCTCAAAATAATGCAACAGTAATGTAGTAAAAGTCGCTACGAATCTCAAAATAATGCGACAGTGATGTCGGAAGAATTGCTAATGAACTTAAAATGATGCGACAGTAATGTAGTGGTAGTTGCTAATCAAGTCAGTGATGCTTACAGTAATGTAGTAAGTGTTTCGAATAACCTCAAAGTGATGGTGACAGTCATGTACTAAGAGGTGCTACGAACCTCAAAATAATGCGACAGTGATGTCAGAAAAATTGCGAAAGATCTCAAAATGATGCGAACAGTAATGGAGTGAACGTTTCGAATAACCTCAAAGTGATGCTGAAAATCATGTACTAAGAGTTGCTACGAATCTCAAAATAATGCGACAGTAATGTCGTAAAAGTTGCCACAAACCTCAAAATATTGTGACAGTGATGTTGGAAGAATTGCGAATGAACTCAAGATGATGCTAACAGTAATGGAGTGAAACTTTCGAATAACCTCAAAGTGATGCTTACAGCCATTTAGTAAGAGTTGCTAATGAACTCAATTCAATTCTACAGTGATGTCGTGAGAATTGCTCATGATCTCAAAATGATGCTAACAGTAATGTAGTGATAGTTGCTAATAAACTCAAAGTGATGCTGACAGTAATGTAGGAAGAGTTGCTACGAACCTCAAAATAATGCAACAATAATGTAGTAAGAGTTGCTACGAACCTCAAAATATTGCAACAGTGATGTCGGGAGAATTGCTAATGATCTCAAAATGATGCGACAGTGATGAAGTAAGAATTGCTAATGAACTCAAGATGATGCTTACAGTAATGGAGTGAAACTTTCGAATAACCTCAAAGTGATGCTGACAGTCATGTAGTAAGTGTTGCTACGAACCTCAAAATAATGCGACAGTAATGTAGTAAAAGTTGCTACGAACCTCAAAATATTGCGACAGTGATGTCGGAAGAATTGCTAATGAACTCAAAATGATGCTAACAGTAATGTAGTGAGAGTTGCTTATCAACTCAGTGATGCTTACAGTAATGTAGTAAGTGTTTCGAATAACCTCAAAGTGATGCTGACAGTCATGTACTAAGAGTTGCTACGAACCTTAAAATAATGCAACAGTAAAGTAGTAAGAGTTGCTTCGAACCTCAAAATAATGCGACAGTGATGTCAGAAGAATTGATAATGATCTCAAACTGATGGGACATTGATGTCGTAAGAATTGCTAATGAACTCAAAATGATGCTAACAGTAATGTAGTGATAGTTGCTAATCAACTCAGTGATGCTTACAGTAATGTAGTAAGTGTTTCGAACAACCTCAAAGTGATGCTGACAGTCATGTAGTAAGTGTTGCTACGAACCTCAATATAATGCGACAGTAATGTAGTAAAAGTCGCTACGAACCTCAAAATATCGCGACAGTGATGTCGGAAAAATTGCTAATGAACTTAAAATGATGCTAAATGTAATGTAGTGATAGTTGCTAATCAACTCAGTGATGCTTACAGTAATGTAGTAAGTGTTTCGAATAACCTCAAAGTGATGGTGACAGTCATTAGGAAGAGTTGCAACGAACCTCAAAATAATGCGACAGTGATGTCAGAAGAATTGCTCAAGATCTCAAAATGATGCGACAGTGATTTAGTAAGAATTGCTCATGAACTCAAAATGATGCGAACAGTAATGGAGACAACGTTTCGAACAACCTCAAAGCGATGCTGACAGTCATGTACTAAGAGTTGCTACGAACCTCAAAATATTGCGACAGTGATGTCAGAAGAATTGGTCATGATCTCAAATAGATGCTAACAGTAATGGAGTGAAACTTTCGAATAACCTCAAAGTGATGCTGACAGTCATGTAGTAAGTGTTGCTACAAACCTCAAAATAATGCGAAAGTAATGTAATAAAAGTTGCTACGAACCTCAAAATATTGCGACAGTGACATCGGAAGAATTGCTAATGAACTCAAGATGATGCTAACAGTAATGTAGTGATAGTTGCTAAGAAACTCAGTGATGCTTACAGTAATGTAGTAAGAGTTTCGAACAACCTCAAAGTGATGCTTACAGCCATTTAGTAAGAGTTGCTAATGAACTCAATTCAATTCTACAGTGATGTCGTGAGAATTGCTCATGATCTCAAAATGATGCTAACAGTAATGGAGTGAACGTTTCGAATAACCTCAAAGTGATGCTGAAAGTCATGTACTAAGAGTTGCTACGAATCTCAAAATAATGCGACAGTAATGTCGTAAAAGTTGCCACAAACCTCAAAATATTGCGACAGTGATGTTGGAAGAATTGCTAATGAACTCAAGATGATGCTAACAGTAATGGAGTGAAACTTTCGAATAAGCTCAAAGTGATGCTGACAGTCATGTAGTAAGTGTTGCTACGAACCTCAAAATAATGCGACAGTAATGTAGTAAAAGTTGCTACGAACCTCAAAATATTGCGACAGTGATGTCGGAAGAATTGCTAATGAACTCAAAATGATGCTAACAGTAATGTAGTGAGAGTTGCTAATCAACTCAGTGATGCTTACAGTAATGTAGTAAGTGTTTCGAATAACCTCAAAGTGATGCTGACAGTCCTGTACTAAGAGTTGCTACGAACCTCAATATAATGCGACAGTAATGTAGTAAAAGTCGCTACGAACCTCAAAACATCGCGACAGTGATGTCGGAAAAATTGCTAATGAACTTAAAATGATGCTAAATGTAATGTAGTGATAGTTGCTAATCAACTCAGTGATGCTTACAGTAATGTAGTAAGTGTTTCGAATAACCTCAAAGTGATGGTGACAGTCATTAGGAAGAGTTGCAACGAACCTCAAAATAATGCGACAGTGATGTCAGAAGAATTGCTCAAGATCTCAAAATGATGCGACAGTGATTTAGTAAGAATTGCTCATGAACTCAAAATGATGCTAACAGTAATGGAGTCAACGTTTCGAATAACCTCAAAGTGATGCTGACAGCCATGTAGTAAGTGTTGCTACGAACCTCAAAATAATGCGACAGTGATGTCAGAATAATTGGTCATGATCTCAAATAGATGCTAACAGTAATGGAGTGAAACTTTCGAATAACCTCAAAGTGATGCTGACAGTCATGTAGTAAGTGTTGCTACAAACCTCAAAATAATGCGAAAGTAATGTAATAAAAGTTGCTACGAACCTCAAAATATTGCGACAGTGATATCGGAAGAATTGCTAATGAACTCAAGATGATGCTAACAGTAATGTAGTGATAGTTGCTAAGAAACTCAGTGATGCTTACAGTAATGTAGTAAGAGTTTCGAACAACCTCAAAGTGATGCTTACAGCCATTTAGTAAGAGTTGCTAATGAACTCAATTCAATTCTACAGTGATGTCGTGAGAATTGCTCATGATCTCAAAATGATGCTAACAGTAATGGAGTGAACGTTTTGAATAACCTCAAAGTGATGTTGACAGTCATGTAGTAAGTGCTGCTACGAACCTTAAAATAATGCGACAGTAATGCAGTAAAAGTTAGTACAAACCTCAAAATATTGTGACAGTGATGTCGGAAGAATTGCTAATGAACTCAAGATGATGCTAACAGTAATGTAGTGATAGTTGCGAAGAAACTCAGTGATGCTTACAGTAATGTAGAAAGAGTTTCGAACAACCTCAAAGTGATGCTGACAGTCATTTAGTAAGAGTTGCTAATGAACTCAATTTAATGCTACAGTGATGTCGTGAGAATTGCTCAACAACTCAAAATGATGCGAACAGTAATGTAGTGATATTTGCTAATAAACTCAAAGTGATGCTGACAGTAATGTAGGAAGAGTTGCTACGAACCTCAAAATATTGCAACTGTGATGTCGGAAGAATTGCTTATGATCTCAAAATGATGCGACAGTGATGAAGTAAGAATTGCTAATGAACTCAAAATGATGCTAACAGTAATGGAGTGAACGTTTCGAATAACCTCAAAGTGATGCTGACAGTCATGTAGTAAGAGTTGCTACGAATCTCAAAAAAATGCGACAGTAATGTAGTAAAAGTTGCCACAAACCTCAAAATATTGCGACAGTGATGTCGGAAGAATTGCAAATGAACTCAAAATGATGCTAACAGTAATGTAGTGATAGTTGCGAATCAACTCAGTGATGCTTACAGTAATGTAGTAAGTGTTTCGAATAACCTCAAAGTGATGCTGACAGTCATGTAGTAAGAGTTGCTACGAACCTCAATATAATGCGACAGTAATGTAGTAAAAGTCGCTACGAACCTCAAAATATTGCGACAGTGATGTCGGAAGAATTGCTAATGAACTTAAAATGATGCCAACAGTAATGTAGTGATAGTTGCTAATCAACTCAGTGATGCTTACAGTAATGTAGTAAGTGTTTCGAATAACCTCAAAGTGATGCTGACAGTCATTTAGTAAGAGTTGCTAATGAACTCAATTTAATGCTACAGTGATGTTGTGAGAATTGCTCATGAACTCAAAATGATGCTAACAGTAATGTAGTGATAGTTGTTAATAAACTCAAAGTGATGCTGACAGTAATGTAGTAAGAGTTGCTAGGAACCTTAAAATAATGCAACAATAATGTAGTAAGAGTTGCTACGAACCTCAAAATAATGTGACAGTGATGTCAGAAGAATTGCTAATGATCTCAAAATGATGCGACAGTGATTTAGTAAGAATTACTAATGAACTCAAAATAATGCTAACAGTAATGGAGTGAAACTTTCGAATAACCTCAAAGTGATGCTGAAAGTCAAGTCGTAAGTGTTGCTACAAACCTCAAAATAATGCGACAGTAATGTAGTAAAAGTTGCTACAAACCTCAAAATATTGCGACAGTGATGTCGGAAGAATTGCTAATGAACTCAAGATGATGCTTACAGTAATGTAGTGATAGTTGCTAAGAAACTCAGTGATGCTTACAGTAATGTAGGAAGAGTTTCGAACAACCTCAAAGTGATGCTAACAGTCATTTAGTAAGAGTTGCTAATGAACTCAATTCAATGCTACAGTGATGTCGTAAGAATTGCTCATAAACTCAAAATGATGCTAACAGTAATGTAGTGATAGTTGCGAATAAACTCAAAGTGATGCTGACAGTAATGTAGTAGGAGTTGCTAGGAACCTTAAAATAATGCAACAATAATGTAGTAAGAGTTGCTACGAACCTCAAAATAATGCGACAGTGATGTCAGAAGAATTGCTAAAGATGTCAAAATGATGCAACAGTGATGTCAGAAGAATTGGTAATGATCTCAAAATGATGCTAACAGTAATGGAGTGAACGTTTCGAATAACCTCAAAGTGATGCTGACAGTCATGTACTGAGAGTTGCAACGAATCTCAAAATAATGGGACAGTAATGTAGTAAAAGATGCTACGAACCTCAAAACATTGCGACAGTGATGTTGGAAGAATTGATAATGAACTTAAAATGATGCTCACAGTAATGTAGTGATAGTTGCTAATCAACTCAGTGATGCTTGCAGTAATGTAGTAAGTGTTTCGAAGAACCTCAAAGTGATGCTGACAGTCATGTAGCAAGAGTTGCTAATGAACTCGATTCAATGCTACAGTGAAGTCGTAAGAATTGCTCATAAACTCAAAATGATGCTAACAGTAATGTAGTGATAGTTGCGAATAAACTCAAAGTGATGCTGACAGTCATGTAGCAAGAGTTGCTAATGAACTCGATTCAATGCTACAGTGAAGTCGTAAGAATTGCTCATAAACTCAAAATGATGCTAACAGTAATGTAGTGATAGTTGCGAATAAACTCAAAGTGATGCTGACAGCAATGTAGTAAGAGTTGCTAGGAACCTTAAAATAATGCAACAATAATGTGGTCAGAGTTGCTACGAACCTCAAAATAATGCGACAGTGATGTCTGAAGAATTGCTAAAGATGTCAAAATGATGCAACAGTGATGTAAGAAGAATTGGTAATGATCTCAAAATGATGCTAACAGTAATGGAGTGAACGTTTCGAATAACCTCAAAGTGATGCTGACAGTCATGTAGTAAGAGTTGCTACGAACCTCAAAATAATGCGACAGTAATGTAGTAAAAGTTGCTACGAACCTCAAAATATTGCGAAAGTAATTTAGTATAAGTTGCTACGAACCTCAAAATATTGCGACAGTGATGTCGGAAGAATTGCTAATGAACTCAAAATAATGCTAAAAGTAATGTAGTGATAGTTGCGAATAAACTCAGTGATGCTTACAGTAATGTAGTAAGTGTTTCGAATAACCTCAAAGTGATGCTGACAGTCATGTAGGAAGAGTTGCTACGAACCTCAAAATATTGCGACAGTAATTTAGTAAAAGTTGCTACGAACCTCAAAATATTGCGACAGTGATGTCGGAAGAATTGCTAATGAACTCAAAATGATGCTAACCGTAATGGAGTGTAAGTTGCTAATCAAGTCAGTTATGCTTACAGTAATGTAGTAAGTGTTTCGAATAACCTCAAAGTGATGCTGACAGTCATGTAGTAAGTGTTGCTACGAACCTCAAAATAATGCGACAGTAATGCAGTAAAAGTGGCTAAGAACCTCAAAATATTGCGACAGTGATGTCGGAAGAATTGCTAATGAACTCAAGATGATGCTAACAGTAATGTAGTGATAGTTGCTCATCAACTCAGTGATGCTTACAGTAATGTAGTAAGAGTTTCGAACAACCTCAAAGTGATGCTGACAGTCATTTAGTAAGAGTCGCTGATGAACTAAATTTAATGCTACAGTGATGTCGTGAGAATTGTTCAACAACTCAAAATGATGCTAACAGTAATGTAGTGATAGTTGCTAATCAACTCAAAGTGATGCTGACAGTAATGTAGTAAGAGTTGCTACGAACCTTAAAATAATGCAACAACAATGTAGTAAGAGTTGCTACGAACCTCAAAATATTTCAACAGTGATATCAGAAGAATTGCTAATGATCTCAAAATGATGCGACAGTGATGTAGTAAGAATTGCTAATGAAGTCAAAATGATGCTAACAGTAATGGAGTGAAACTTTCGAACAACCTCAAAGTGATGCTGACAGTCATGTAGTAAGTGTTGCTATGAACCTCAAAATAATGCGACAGTAATGTAGTAAAAGTTGCTAAAAACCTCAAAATATTTCGACAGTGATGTCGGAAGAATTGCTAATGAACTCAAGATGATGCTAACAGTAATGTAGTGATAGTTGCTAAGAAACTCAAAGTGATGCTGAGAGTAATGTAGTAAGAGTTGCTACGAACCTTAAAATAATGCAACAATAATGTAGTATGAGTTGCTATTAACCTCAAAATAATGTGACAGTGATGTCAGAAGAATTGCGAATGAACTCAAAATGATGCTAACAGTAATGGAGTGAATATTTCGAATGACCTCAAAGTGATGCTGACAGTCATGTTCTAAGAGTTGCTACGAATCTCAAAATAATGCGACAGTAATGTAGTAAAAGTTGCTACGAACCTCAAAATATTGCGAAAGTGATGTCGGAAGAATTGCTAATGAACTCAAGATGATGCTAACAGTAATGTAGTGATAGTTGCTAAGTAACTCAGTAATGCTTACAGTAATGTAGGAAGAGTTTCGAACAACCTCAAAGTGATGCTGACAGTCATGTAGTAAGAGTTGCTACGAACGTCAAAATAATGCGACAGTGATGTCAGAAGAATTGGTAATGAACTCAAAATGATGCTAACAGTAATGGAGTGAACGTTTCGAATAAACTCAAAGTCATGCTGACTGTAATGTAGTAAGAGTTGCTACGAACCTTAACATAATGCAACAATAATGTAGTAAGAGTTGCCACGAAACTCAATATAATGCGACAGTGATGTCAGAAGAATTGCTAATGAACTCAAAATGATGCTAACAGTAATGTACTGATAGTTGCTAATCAAGTCAGTGATGCTTACATTAATGTAGTAAGTGTTTCGAATAACCTCAAAGTGATGCTGACAGTCATGTAGTAAGTGTTGCTACAAACCTCAAAATAATGCGACAGTAATGTAGTAAAAATTGCTACGAACCTCAAAATATTGCGACAGTGATGTCGGAAGAATTGCTAATGAACTCAAGATGATGCTAACAGTAACGTAGTGATATTTGCAATAAACTCAGTGATGCTTACAGTAATGTAGTAAGTGTTTCGAACAACCTCAAAGTGATGCTGACAGTCATGAAGTAAGAGTTGCTACTAACCTCAATTTAATGCGACAGTGATGTCGTGAGAATTGCTCATGAACTCAAAATGATGCTAACAGTGATGTCATGAGAGTTGCTACTAACCTAAGAAATGATGCTACAGTGATGTGGTGAGAGTTGCTCCTTACCTCAAAATGATGCTACAGTGATGTAATGAGAGTTGCTACAAACCTCAAAATGATGCTGACTGTCATGTGAGCTTCAAAAAGACCCAGGCCACTATTTGTGGTCATGCATCATTGTGGCTGACCAATGGTCCAACTTCATCAGTCAGTCAGTCAGAGACATTAGCATTTGTCGGCCTGGCCTGCTGCCAAAGACTAACACTGCTTTAGTTGATTTACCTGTGCAGCCATGTCACGCTCCTCTCGGCCGCCTCCACGGTCAGACGCCAGGTTAAACCAGCCAATGGCGTAAGAATCACTCTCAGAATCTGAAGCGCTCGTAGCTGCAGGGTTTTTCCACACAGCTTCTGTTGAGAGACAAAGTCCATCACTTGATTAACTCTCACCAACAGAAATGTGCAGTTTTCCACTCAGGACAGCTGCTGCATGCTGCTGTTTGGAAAAAGAAGGTCCAGTGGATCCGTTCAGTTCTACATTATTCAGCAGAGAGATGTCACCATTGAATAATGACCATATTTCCTCAAATTATAGCTCAACCACAGAGGGACCAGGCTACTAGAATGACCTCTGTTTACTAGAAGTGCTTCTCCTATGGTGGTGAACTCCTCAGCTGTCAGTGGAGTCAAATCTGTCTTAGAGAGGCCAGAGGTTCCCACACTGGTTCCCTCTCACCATGCAGCCCTGACAGCTGTGTGTGCTGTTCCAGCGTGTTGGCACCTCACTGATGAGTTTCAGGGTTGGCCCTCCCATCTGTTGCTGCACCTGAGCCAGCTTCTCCTTGGCTGTAGTGCTGATCTGAAGGATGTGACAGTGTTCCTGGCTTTGTGTCTGATGATGGAAGTGGGGATCTGATCACAGGATTTTCTGACTCCTAGATTCAGACGATGTGCAGTGCAGACTGAGTGGTGAATTTGGAGCTGTCTAGTGGATGCTGTCATGTTTGGTGCTGCGTCGCTCACAAGACACTTGACTTTGTTGGTGATGGCCCAGTCCTCCATCAGGCCTCTTTGGACTGGGGCCAAACTGTCAGCAGGGTGACTTTGTGGAAAGTCTTGCACTCCCAACACATTCATTCTCACGAATGCAGTGACAGGTCAGAGCCAAGGGAGCCTCCATGTCCACAGATGTCCACATGGCAGCTGGACTTCCTTTTTCACTCCTTCCCGTTCCTCCTGGTACTTTTTGGCCACCGTTTGTTTGATGGTCTGAAAATGACACCCAGAGTAAATCAATACATTGAAATTAGAGATGAAATAAACTGGAGATATCAACGACTGCTTTAGATCATTTCCACACAAACCTTTCTGGTTGGCAAACATATGAGGCTCAAGGACCTGAACCAGTTCCCTGAACCCTTCCCTCTCAACAGTGCTGAGGGGCTGGCAGTCCTTCAGGATCAAATTCAGCAGAGCCTCATCCAGCATCTGCTTCCTGGAAGCTGGATGGTTAAAGATGAAGGAGAGAAGAAATGAATAGGAATTAATTCTCAATGAAGCAACTGTGAGTCAGTTGGAGAGTGGCTGTATACCTGAGTACCTGGTGGATCTGGGACTTCATTCTCATGCCTGGCCCCATCATGCCTCAGCACTGAAGAGGTGCTTTTGTTGAGATGAGACGCTTCTGTCCAACAAATGCCACATTCAACCTGCAGAAAAGAACATGAGTGCTCAGCTAAAAGTTCCTTTCTTCATGGTGACTGGTGTTTCTTAGTCTTAGACCACCAGGTTTCCAATGAGGTGTATCGGATACGTTGTTGTGTGCCGCTGAAATCCGTCCAATTCCGGCGTTGTTTCCTGATGAAATATGTTTGCCTTAAAGCTCATTAAAGTGTTGAACCACAATATCGTTCACCATAACTGAGTCAACTTCAAGATAACCTACTTCTACATTCCAGTCCCGGCTGCTCCTGTTCTGCTGCAGTCCAGAAAACAACAACCCGATACAATTGGCGCTCCTTCCCACAGCTCCGGCCCGGATCCGCATGGTTCCGCTGACTGAGTGTGAGACGCGCTCCCTCCAGGGTGGCACAGCCCGATGGGGGTCCTTATCTGGCACGGGGGCGTAAAACAGGTGCAACTGGAAAGCCTGGTTTATTCTGAGTCGAGGGAACGCGTTGCTCTGCAATACACCGCCAAGCCGCTAGGGGGTGTGGCTTTGTCTTTGTATTGTTTACGGGGCTCTTGTCGGATTCCTTGGTTTTCTTCCGGTCACAGACAACAATTGTTGGCCTTTTGTCAGTCTTTGTAGTGCCGCGAAGAGGAGTTGTAGAGGTGGTCGTACTTGAGCACCTCCTCGATAATCCTTTCTTCAGCTTGGTCCATTTTTTCTTGGAGCCTTCACCACAGAAACTTTGAAAATGGCGGTGTTGCTTTGCCGCGACTGAACCGGAAATAACGTTCTGAGCGGGACCAATCACAGTCCTCGACGTTGACGTCACCACGCGTCGACGCGATGCTGAGGCAGGATTTTTTGGAGGCGCGTGTCAGGCTACGGCGGAGGTATGAATACTACTCGACGCAGAAGCATAAATCAGGCTTTATAGTCCAACAGGAAGTTAGTATGTCAGGGATGAGACACCCTTATCGTCCAACAGGAAGTTAGCATGTCAGGGATGAGACACCCGGTAAACGTCATGTGAGCGAATCACAGTCCGTTGACGTTCATGTCACTACGCGTCGACGCGACGCGTAGTCAGGATTTTTTGGAGGTCGGGCTACGGCGTAGGGGTCTGCGTTGACGGCGTAGGTATGGCGTCGCCACGACGCAGATGCATAAATCAGGCTTAATTCAGGCTTTATAGTCCAACAGGAAGTTAGCATGTCAGGGATGAGACTCCCTTATAGTCCAACAGGAAGTTAGCATGTCAGGGATGAGACACCCTTATCGTCTAACAGGAAGTTAGCATGTCAGGGATGAGACACGCTTATCGTCCAACAGGAAGTTAGCATGTCAGGGATGAGACACCCTGATAGTCCAACAGGAAGTTAGCATCTCCATGGTTCCCTTGACCAGAAGCCAGTGGGATCGTTCCATTCTGACATCTTGATTGACATTTGTCCTTCTCTTAGCTAAATAGCTGACAATCATTTGAAAAACACCTTGATTTACTTTTTCTATTTTGATCTTCAGCTCATTTGCATAATTTTGTTAAAATTCTCCCCTTTTTGTTTTGTTTTATTTATTTATTTATTTTTTTCTGCTGTTTTTAGCAATAAGTCCACCTGGTGCCTAAAGACCAGTTCAGCATGGACTACGTTGAACCTTCAGTCCACTGCATCAGCACCCATGGACGGTTCCCCCCTGACAGGAGGATTCTGGTGAGGAACATAAGTGGGACAGCGCTCTTCTTAGAACGGTTCTGATCCACCTTCCCTCCCCCTGTAGCTCCTCCTGTGTCCCCTCAGCGCTCTTGTTAGAACGGTTCTGATCCACCTTCCCTCCCCCTGTAGCTCCTCCTGTGTCCCCTCAGGCTCTTGTTAGAACGGTTCTGATCCACCTTCCCTCCCCCTGTAGCTCCTCCTGTGTCCCCTCAGCGCTCTTGTTAGAACGGTTCTGATCCACCTTCCCTCCCCCTGTAGCTCCTCCTGTGTCCCCTCAGCGCTCTTGTTAGAACGGTTCTGATCCACCTTCCCTCCCCCTGTAGCTCCTCCTGTGTCCCCTCAGCGCTCTTGTTAGAACGGTTCTGATCCACCTTCCCTCCCCCTGTAGCTCCTCCTGTGTCCCCTCAGCGCTCTTGTTAGAACGGTTCTGATCCACCTTCCCTCCCCCTGTAGCTCCTCCTCTGTCCCCTCAGCGCTCTTGTTAGAAGGGTTCTGATCCACCTTCCCTCCCCCTGTAGCTCCTCCTGTGTCCCCTCAGCGCTCTTGTTAGAACGGTTCTGATCCACCTTCCCTCCCCCTGTAGCTCCTCCTGTGTCCCCTCAGCGCTCTTGTTAGAAGGGTTCTGATCCACCTCCCCTCCCCCTGTAGCTCCTCCTGTGTCCCCTCAGCGCTCTTGTTAGAACGGTTCTGATCCACCTTCCCTCCCCCTGTAGCTCCTCCTGTGTCCCCTCAGCGCTCTTGTTAGAAGGGTTCTGATCCACCTTCCCTCCCCGTGTAGCTCCTCCTGTGTCCCCTCACGTTTCCAAACTCCCTCCCACTGGCTGGTGCTGAAGGAGGGCCAGAGCTCCTCCTACAGGAGCCCATCCTGGCCTCCCCCGCTGCAGCTCCTCCACTGACCTCCCACCAGAGAGATGAGCCCCCTGGTTCAGAGGTGACAGACCACCTCTGGGAGCAGACAACAGAGACCACATCAGGCTGGACTCCGTGCAGGTACGGAGGCTGACGGCTGCTGAGTGAGTGAGTTTACGACGCTCCCACCACTGCTGCTGGATTGATTTAACACATCTGGAATATTTAGATTTATTCTGGGTCAACATCTGCATCTGTTGAAGTCCTCAGTCTCCATGCAGGTGGTGTTGTTCCAGATAAAAGGTCTCAATAACAGCATCACTCCAGGTGAAACCATTCCAAAGAAGGCTAAGTGGAGCTGGCATATCAGCCCCCAATGGAAGCCTGCTGCTGCTGCCAAGCTCTCCATGTCATCATGGAAAAGTTGATTGTTCAACTCAATGTTTTTCCCATTGGGAGGAGATTTGTTGTTCCACCATGAAGTCTTTTCTTGTGATGAGTTTGTGTGTTGTAGTAGCATGAAGATATCTATCTATATATCTATCTAAGATATTGAAGATATCTTGTTATCATGATCAACTCATCTGGCCTGGTGGAAGAACGCTGCTGTGTTTGGATTCAGACGAGTCAAATCTGAACCACGGACTTGTAGTTTTATCCTCGGTCTCCGGACTCATAAAATGGAGACCGGCCCAGTTTGACACTTTTGAACTCCTCCATGATGTTCAAATCTCATGACTGAGATTCGTGATTGGAAACATCGGCGGTTCAGGAAAGAAAACATGTACCATTGAACATCGCTCTCATCCTTCTACTCAGAACGCTGCGGTGGACTCCACCGTGTCCAGGCTTTGGGCAGATACGTCTTCATCCTCCACCACCACCAGCCGCTCCACCCCACCCACCCTTCACTATTATCACTGTTAGCATCATTTTGAGTTCATTAACAATTAAGGGGGCTCAGGTCCTCCTCACCTGCAGGTTCCTGCAGGCAGAGCCCTGTGGTGGTAGGTTTCCTGCTCCTCTGCTGGACTGATACCCTCTCCCTTTCCCCACACGTATCTGCTGTTACTACTCTGTGCCTCCTTCTCCTCTGTCAGGCCTGGACTTCTTCCTTCTGTCTCTCCAGGATTACGTCCTGGTGGTGCCTGAGAGCAGCTCCAGCTCCAGCTCCCTGAACCAAGAACCACTGGAGAAATCTGACCACTTCATCAGCAACTGTGGCCTCAACAGCTTTCATGTCAAGTCGGTGTCTCTCAGCCTGAGTTGGTCCATGTTCTGTATCCCTGAATGTTCTAGAGGAACTAAACTGGGCCTGACTGGGACGCTTCTGTCTGCTCAGATTTGGGTTGTGAATGCATTCAGATGTCATTTACAAGCATTGGAACTAAAGACCTGAGCCTCAAGAATATTTAGTTCTTGATTTACTTTCTCTTGCAGGGTTTCATTTTGTGCTAATTTTCTTTTTAAGATCTTTGTTTTTTGTTGTCCTTCCATTTAGCAAGTTTGGCTAAGAACCGTTTCCCCACTAAACTAATTTTCCTAAAATGTCTCGCTAACGTTTCCTTTTTCTCTGTCGTCCCTCCTGTCCTTCGTCTCCATTCTGTCTCAGCTCAGCTGTGTCTCTTGGGCTCTCTTCAACAACGGCGCCCTGCCTTGTGCCTGCCATGAGGTTGGAGCTGAGAGTGACACCTGCGAGTCATTTGGTGGTCGGTGCCGCTGCAGGCCCCACGTGATTGGCCGAGACTGCTCCATGTGGGCCGTGGGTTGCTGGGGATTCCCCACTGCAGACGTGAGTGTCAGATTGGATGAATGATGAGTAATAAGGGCTTTTAATGATGAGTGAGAGGACGGACCAAAGCAACTTGTCCAACCATCAGAGGACAGTTTGTTGTTCTAGTGTCAGCTCTTTCCACATTACCGCCAGCATCACTTTGAGGTTATTTGAAACGTTCACTACATTACTATTAGCATCATTTTGGGATCATTAGCAATTCTTACGAAATAACTATCGCATTATTTTTAGGTTCGTAGCAACTCATCCTACATGACTGTCAGCATCACTTTGAGGTTGTTCGAAACACTTACTACATTACTGTCAGCATCACTGAGTTCATTAGCAACTATCACTACATTACTGTTAGCATCATTTTGAGTTCATTCGCAATTCTTACGCCAGCACTGTCACATCATTTTGAGATCAATAGCAATTCTTCCAACATCACTGTTGCATTATTTTGAGGTTATTAGCAACTCTTACTACATGACTCTCAGCATCATTTTTAGGTTACTCGCAACTTTCACTACATTACTGTTAGCATCATTTTGAGTTCATTAGCAATTATTACTACATCACTGTCATATCATTTTAGATCATTACCAATTCTTCTGACATCACTGTAGCATTATTTTGAGGTTCGTAGCAACTCTTACTACATGACTGTCAGCATCACTTTGAGGTTGTTCGAAACACTTACTACATCACTGTCGCATCATTTTGAGATCATTAGCAATTCTTCTGACATCACTGTCAAATTATTTTGAGGTTCGTAGCAACTCTTACTACATTATTGTTGCATTATTTAAAGGTTCGTAGCAACTCTTACTACATTACTGTCAGCATCACTTTGAGTTTATTAGCAACTTTCACTACATTACTGTTAGCATCATTTTGAGTTTATTAGCATTTCTTATGACATCACTGTAGCATGAAATTGACTTCATTAGCAACTCTTAGTACATGACTGTCAGCATCACTTTGAGGTTATTCGAAACTTTCACTCCATTACTCTTAGCATCATTTTGAGTTCATTAGCAATTCTTCCGACATCACTGTCGCATTATTTTGAGGTTCATGGCAACTCTTACTACATCACTGTCACATCATTTTTAGATCATTAGCAATTCTTCTGACATCACTGTCGCATTATTTTGAGGTTCGTAGCAACTGTTACTACATGACTGTCAGCATCACTTTGAGGTTATTCGAAACACTTACCACATTATTGTCAGCATCACTGAGTTGATTAGCAACTATCACTACATTACTGTTAGCATCATTTTAAGTTCATTAGCAATTCTTCCGACATCACTCTCGCAATATTTTGAGGTTCGTAGAAACTTTTACTACATTACTATCGCATTATTATGAGGTTCGTAGCAACTCTTAATACATGACTGTCAGCATCACTTTGAGGTTATTCGAAAGGTTCACTCCATTACTGTTAGCATCTTTTTGAGTTCATTAGCAATTCTTACTAAATCACTGTCGCATCATTTTGAGATCTTTAGCAATTCTTGTGACATCACTGTCGCATTATTTTAAGGTTCGTAGCAACACTTACTACATGACTGTCAGCATCACTTTGAGGTTATTCGAAACTTTCTCTCCATTACTGTTAGCATCATTTTGAGTTCATTAGCAATTCTTACTACATCACTGTCGCATCAGTTTGAGATCATTAACAATTCTTCTGACATCACTGTCACATTATTTTGAGGTTCGTAGCAACTTTTACTACATTACTGTCGCATTATTTTAAGGTTTGTAGCAACTCTTAGTACATGACTGTCAGCATCACTTTGAGGTTGTTCGAAACACTTACTACATTACTGTAAGCATCACTGAGTTGATTAGCAACTATCACTACATTACTGTTCGCATCATTTTCAGTTCATTCGGAATTCTTCCGACATCACTGTCGCAATATTTTGAGGTTCGTAGCAACTCTTACTACATGACTGTTGCATTTTTTTGAGGTTCGTAGCAACTCTTACTACATGACTGTCAGCATCACTTTGAGGTTATTCGAAACGTTCACTCCATTACTGTTAGCATCATTTTGAGTTCATTAGCAATTCTTACTACATCACTGTCGCATTATTTCGAGATCATTAGCAATTCTTCCGACATCACTGTCGCATTATTTTGAGGTTCGTAGCAACTTTTACTGCATTATTGTCAGCATCACTTTGAGTTTATTAGCAACTATCACTACATTACTGTTAGCATCATTTTGAGTTTATTAGCAATTCATAGACATCACTGTAGCATTAAATTGAGGTTAGTAGCAACTCTAACTACATGACTGTCAGCATCACTTTGACATTGTTCGAAACTCTTACTACATTACTGAAAGCATCACTGAGTTGATTAGCAATTATCACTACATTACTGTTAGCATCATCTTGAGTTCATTAGCAATTCTTACGACATCACTGTCCCATCAGTTTGAGGTTCGAAGCAACTCTTACTTCTTTACTGTTGCATTTTTAAGGTTCGTAGCAACCCTTACTACATGACTGTCAGAATCACTTTGAGGTTGTTCGAAACACTTCCTACATTACTGTAAGCATCACTGAGTTGATTAGCAACTATCACTCCATTACTGTTAGCATCATTTTTAGGTTAGAAGCAACTCTTACTACATGACTGTCATCATCACTTTGATGTTGTTCGAAACACTGTCTACATTACTGTAAGCATCACTGAGTTGATTAGCAACTATCACTACATTACTGTTAGCATCATTTTGAGTTCATTAGCAATTCTTCCGACATCACTGTCGCAATATTTTGAGGTTCGTAGCAACTTTTACTACATTACTGTTGCATTATTTAAAGGTTCGTAGCAACTCTTACTACATGACCATCAGCATCATTTTGAGGTTATTCGAAACTTTCACTCCATTACTTTTAGCATCATTTTGAGTTCATTAGCAATTCTTACTACATCACTGTCGCATCATTTTGCGATCATTAGCAATTCTTCTGACATCACTGTCGCATTATTTTGAGGTTCGTAGCAACTTTTACTACATTACTGTTGCATTATTTAAAGGTTCGTAGCAACTCTTACTACATGACTGTCAGCATCACTTTGAGGTTATTAGCAACTATCACTACATTACTGTTCGCATCATTTTGAGTTCATGAGCAATTCTCACAACATCACTGTAGCATTGAATTGAGTTCATTAGCAACTCTTACTACATTATTGTTGCATTATTTTAAGGTTCGTAGCAACTCTTACTACATTACTGTCAGCATCACTTTGAGTTTATTAGCAACTATCACTACATTACTGTTCGCATCATTTTGAGTTTATGAGCAATTCTCACGACATCACTGTAGCATTGAATTGAGTTCATTAGCAAATCTTACTAAATGACTGTCAGCATCACTTTGAGGTTGTTCGAAACTCTTACTACATTACTGTAAGCATCACTGAGTTTCTTAGCAACTTTCACTACATTACTGATAGCATCATCTTGAGTTCATAAGCGATTCTTTTGACATCACTGTCGCAATATTTTGAGGTTCGTAGCAACTTTTACGACATTACTTTCTCATTATTTTGAGGTTTTATAGCAACACTTACTACATGACTGTCAGCATCACTTTGAGGATATTCGAAACGTTCACTCCATTACTGTTAGCATCATTTTGAGTTCATTAGCAATTCTTACTACATCACTGTCGCATCATTTTGAGATCATTTGCAATTCTTCTGACATCACTGTCGCAATATTTTGAGGTTCGTAGCAACTTTTACTACATTACTATAACATTATTTTGAGGTTCGTAGCAACTCTTACTACATTATTGTCAGCTTCACTTTGAGTTTATTAGCAACTATCACTACATTACTGTTAGCATCATTTTGAGTTAATGAGCAATTCTCACAACATCACTGTAGCACTGAATTGAGTTCATTAGCAACTCTTACTAAATGACTGTCAGCATCACTTTGAGGTTGTTCGAAACTCTTACTACATTACTGTAAGCATCACTGAGTTTCTTAGCAACTTTCACTACATTACTTTTAGCATCATCTTGAGTTCATTAGCGATTCTTCCGACATCACTGTCGCAATATTTTGAGGTTCGTAGCAACTTTTACTACATTACTGTCCCATTTTTTTGAGGTTCGTAGCAACACTTACTACATGACTGTCAGCATCACTCTGAGGTTATTCAAAACTTTCACTCCATTACTTTAAGCATCATTTTGAGATCATTACCAATTCTTCTGACTTTACTGTCGCATCATTTTGAGATCTTTAGCAATTCTTCTGACATCACTGTCGCATTATTTTGAGGTTCGTAGCAACTCTTACTACATGACTGTCAGCATCACTTTGAGGTTATTCGAAACACTTACTACATTACTGTAAGCATCACTGAGTTGATTAGCAACTATCACTACATTACTGTTAGCATCATTTTGAGTTCATTAGCAATTCTTCCGACATGACTGTCGCAATATTTTGAGGTTCGTAGCAACTTTTACTACATTATTGTTGCATTATTTTGAGGTTCGTAGCAACTTTTACTGCATTATTGTCAGCATCACTTTGAGTTTTTTAGCAACTATCACTACATTACTGTTAGCATCATTTTGAGTTGTTGAGCAATTCTCACGACATCACTGTAGCATTAAATTGAGTTCATTAGCAACTCTTACTAAATGACTGTCAGCATCACTTTGAGGTTGTTATTAGAAACTCTTTCTACATTACTTTAAGCATCACTGAGTTTCTTAGCAACTATCACTACATTACTGTTAGCATCATTTTGAGTTCATTAGCAATTCTTCCGACATCACTGTCGCAATATTTTGAGGTTCGTAGCAACTTTTACTGCATTACTGTCGCATTATTTTGAGGTTCGTAGCAACACTTACTACATTACTGTCAGCATCACTTTGAGGTTATTCGAAAGTTTCACTCCATTACTGTTAGCATCATCTTGAGTTCATTTGCAATTCTTCCGACATCACTGTCGCAATATTTTGAGGTTCGTTGCAACTTTTTCTACATTAGTGTCGCATTATTTTGAGGTTCGTAGCAACTCTTACTACATGACTGTCAGCATCACTTTGAGGTTTTTCGAAACACTTACTACATCACTGTCAGCATCAATGAGTTGATTAGCAACTGTCACTACATTACTGTTAGTATCATTTTGAGTTCATTAGCAATTCTTCCGACATCACTGTCGCATTATTTTGAGGTTCGTAGCAACACTTACTACATGACTGTCAGCATCACTTTGAGGTTATTCGAAAGTTTCACTCCATTACTGTTAGCATCATCTTGAGTTCATTTGCAATTCTTCTGACATCACTGTCGCATCATTTTGAGATCATTAGCAATTCTTCCGACATCACTGTCGCAATATTTTGAGGTTCGTAGCAACTTTTACTACATTACTGTCGCATTATTTTGAGGTTCGTAGCAACTCTTAGTACATGACTGTCAGCATCACTTTGAGGTTATTCGAAACGTTCACTCCATTACTGTTAGCATCATTTTGATTTCATTAGCAATTCTTACTACATCACTGTCGCATTATATTGAGATCATTAGCAATTCTTCTGACATCACCGTCACATTATTTTGAGGTTCGTAGCAACTCTTACTACATGACTGTCAGCATCACATTGAGTTCATTCACAACTATCACTACATTACTTTTAGCATCATTTTGAGGTTAGAAGCAACTCTTACTACATGACTGTCAGCGTCACTTTGAGGTTGTTCGAAACACTTACAACATTACTGTAAGCATCACTGAGTTAATTAGCAACTATCACTACATTACTGTAAGCATCACTGAGTTTCTTAGCAACTTTCACTACATTACTGTTAGCATCATCTTGAGTTCATTAGCGATTCTTCCGACATCACTGTTGCAATATTTTGAGGTTCGTAGCAACTTTTACTACATTACTGTCGCATTTTTTTGAGGTTCGTAGCAACTCTTCCTACATGACTGTCAGCATCACTTTGAGGTTATTCGAAACGTTCACTCCATTACTTTTAGCATCATTTTGAGATCATTACCAATTCTTCTGACATCACTGTCGCATCATTTTGAGATCATCAGCAATTCTTCTGACATCACCATCACATTATTTTGAGGTTCGTAGCAACTCTTACTACATGACTGTCAGCATCACTTTGAGTTTATTAGCAACTATCACTACATTACTGTTCCCATCATTTTGAGTTTATGAGCAATTCTCACGACATCACTGTAGCATTGAATTGAGTTCATTAGCAACTCTTACTACATTATTGTTGCATAAGGTTCGTAGCAACTCTTACTACATGACTGTCAGCATCACTTTGAGTTTATTAGCAACTATCACTACATTACTGTTGGCATCATTTTGAGTTTTTGAGCAATTCTTCTGACATTACTGTCGCATTATTTTGAGGTTCGTAGCAACACTTACTACATGACTGTGACAATCACTTTGAGTCTATTAGCAACTATCACTACATTACTGTTGGCATCATTTTGAGTTTTTGAGCAATTCTTCTGACATTACTGTCACATTTTTTTGAGGTTCGTAGCAACTCTTACTACATTATTGTTGCATTATTTTAAGGACCGTAGCAACTCTTACTACATTATTGTTGCATTATTTTAAGGACCGTAGCAACTCTTACTACATTACTGTCAGCTTCACTTTGAGTTTATTAGCAACTATCACTACATTACTGTTAGCATCATTTTGAGTTAATGAGCAATTCTCACAACATCACTGTAGCATTGAATTGAGTTCATTAGCAACTCTAACTAAATGACTTTCAGCATCACTTTGAGGTTGTTCGAAACTCTTACTACATTACTGTAAGCATCACTGAGTTTCTTAGCAACTTTCACTACATTACTTTTAGCATCATCTTGAGTTCATTAGCGATTCTTCCGACATCACTGTCGCAATATTTTGAGGTTCGTAGCAACTTTTACTACATTACTGTCGCATTATTTTGAGGTTCGTAGCAACGCTTACTACATGACTGTCAGCATCACTTTGAGGTTATTCGAAAGTTTCACTCCATTACTTTAAGCATCATTTTGAGATCATTACCAATTCTTCTGACATCACTGTCGCATCATTTTGAGATCATTTGCAATTCTTCTGACATCACCGTCACATTATTTTGAGGTTCGTAGCAACTCTTACTAAATGACTGTCAGCATCACTTTGAGGTTGTTCGAAACTCTTACTACATTACTGTAAGCATCACTGAGTTTCTTAGCAATTTCACTACATTACTTTTAGCATCATCTTGAGTTCATTAGCGATTCTTCCGACATCACTGTCGCAATATTTTGAGGTTCGTAGCAACTTTTACTACATTACTGTCGCATTATTTTGAGGTTCGTAGCAACACTTACTACATGACTGTCAGCATCACTTTGAGGTTATTCGAAAGTTTCACTCCATTACTTTTCGCATCATTTTGAGATCATTAGCAATTCTTCCGACATCACTGTCGCATCATTTTGAGTTCATTAGCAATTCTTCCGACATCACTGTCGCAATATTTTGAGGTTCGTAGCAACTTTTACTACATTACTGTCGCATTATTTTGAGGTTCGTAGCAACACTTACTACAAGACTGTCAGCATCACTTTGAGGTTATTCGAAAGTTTCACTCCATTACTGTTAGCATCATCTTGAGTTTTTTTGCAATTCTTCCGACATCACTGTCGCAATATTTTGAGGTTCGTTGCAGCTTTTACTACATTACTGATGCATTATTTTGAGGTTCGTAGCAACTCTTAGTACATGACTGTCAGCATAACTTTGAGGTTATTCGAAACGTTCACTCCATTACTGTTAGCATCATTTTGAATTCATTAGCAATTCTTACTAAATCACTGTCGCATCATTTTGAGATCTTTAGGATTTCTTCTGACATCACTGTCGCATTATTTTGAGGTTCGTAGCAACTCTTACTACATGACTGTCAGCATCACTTTGAGGTTGTTCGAAACACTTACTACATCACTGTCAGCATCAATGAGTTGATTAGCAACTATCACTACATTACTTTTAGCATCATTTTGAGTTCATTAGCAATTCTTCCGACATCACTGTCGCAATATTTTGAGGTTCGTAACAACTTTTACTACATTACTGTCGCATTATTTTGAGGTTCGTAGCAACTGTTACTACATGACTGTCAGCATCTCTTTGAGGTTATTCGAAACTTTCAGTCCATTACTGTTAGCATCATTTTGACTTCACTAGCAATTCTTACTACATCACTGTCGCATCATTTTGAGATCATTAGCAATTCTTCTGACATCACTGTCGCATTATTTTGAGGTTCGTAGCAACTCTTACTACATTATTGTCACCTTCACTTTGAGTTTATTAGCAACTATCTCTATATTACTGTTAGCATCATTTTGAGTTAATGAGCAATTCTCACAACATCACTGTAGCACTGAATTGAGTTCATTAGCAACTCTTACTAAATGACTGTCAGCATCACTTTGAGGTTGTTCGAAACTCTTACTACATTACTGTAAGCATCACTGAGTTTCTTAGCAACTTTCACTACATTACTTTTAGCATCATCTTGAGTTCATTAGCGATTCTTCCGACATCACTGTCGCAATATTTTGAGGTTCGTAGCAACTTTTACTACATTACTGTCCCATTTTTTTGAGGTTCGTAGCAACACTTACTACATGACTGTCAGCATCACTCTGAGGTTATTCGTAACTTTCACTCCATTACTTTTAGCATCATTTTGAGATCATTACCAATTCTTCTGACTTTACTGTCGCATCATTTTGAGATCTTTAGCAATTCTTCTGACATCACTGTCGCATTATTTTGAGGTTCGTAGCAACTCTTACTACATGACTGTCAGCATCACTTTGAGGTTATTCGAAACACTTTCTACATTACTGTAAGCATCACTGAGTTGATTAGCAACTATCACTACATTACTGTTAGCATCATTTTGAGTTCATTAGCAATTCTTCCGACATGACTGTCGCAATATTTTGAGGTTCGTAGCAACTTTTACTACATTATTGTTGCATTATTTTGAGGTTCGTAGCAACTTTTACTGCATTATTGTCAGCATCACTTTGAGTTTTTTAGCAACTATCACTACATTAATGTTAGCATCATTTTGAGTTGTTGAGCAATTCTCACGACATCACTGTCGCATTAAATTGAGTTCATTAGCAACTCTTACTAAATGACTGTCAGCATCACTTTGAGGTTGTTAGAAACTCTTTCTACATTACTTTAAGCATCACTGAGTTTCTTAGCAACTATCACTACATTACTGTTAGCATCATTTTGAGTTCATTAGCAATTCTTCCGACATCACTGTCGCATTATTTTGAGGTTCGTAGCAACACTTACTACATGACTGTCAGCATCACTTTGAGGTTATTCGAAAGTTTCACTCCATTACTGTTAGCATCATCTTGAGTTCATTTGCAATTCTTCTGACATCACTGTCGCAATATTTTGAGGTTCGTTGCAACTTTTACTACATTACTGTCGCATTATTTTGAGGTTCGTAGCAACTCTTAGTACATGACTTTCAGCATCACTTTGAGGTTATTTGAAACGTTCACTCCATTACTGTTAGCATCATTTTGAGTTCATTAGCAATTCTTAC
Organism: Aulostomus chinensis; assembly: GCF_037954235.1. Classification (NCBI taxonomy): domain Eukaryota; kingdom Metazoa; phylum Chordata; class Actinopteri; order Syngnathiformes; family Aulostomidae; genus Aulostomus; species Aulostomus chinensis. The sequence goes on along the minus strand of NC_141320.1, from coordinate 22,605,656 downwards.
TAAATCACTGTCGCATCATTTTGAGATCTTTAGGATTTCTTCTGACATCACTGTCGCATTATTTTGAGGTTCGTAGCAACTCTTACTACATGACTGTCAGCATCACTTTGAGGTTGTTCGAAACACTAACTACATTACTGTAAGCATCACTGACTTGATTACATTGCTGTAAGCATCACTGAGTTGATGAGCAACTTTCACTACATTACTGTTAGCATCATTTTGAGTTCATTAGCATTTCTTCCGACATCACTGTCGCAATATTTTGAGGTTCGTAGCAACTTTTACTACATTACTGTCACATTATTTTGAGGTTCGTAGCAACTTTTACTACATTACTGTCACATTATTTTGAGGTTCGTAGAAACTCTTACTAAATGACTGTCAGCATCACTTTGAGGTTATTCGAAACTCTTACTACATTACTTTAAGCATCACTGAGTTTCTTTGCAACTATCACTACATTACTGTTAGCATCATCTTGAGTTCATTAGCAATTCTTCTGACATCACTGTTGCATCATTTTGAGATCTTTCGCAATTCTTTTGACATCACTGTCGCAGTATTTTGAGGTTCTTAGCAACTCTTACTACATGACTGTCAGCATCACTTTGAGGTTCTTCGAAACACTGACTACATTACTGAAAGCATTACTGACTTGATTAGCAACTATCACTACATTGCTTTTAGCATCATTTTGAGTTCATTAGCAATTCTTCCGACATCACTGACGCAATATTTTGAGGTTCGTAGCAACTTTTACTACATTACTGTCGCATTATTTTGAGGTTCGTAGCAACTTTTAGTACATGACTGTCAGCATCACTTTGAGGTTATTGGAAACGTTCACTCCATCACTGTCGCATCATTTTAAGATCTTTAGCAATTCTTCTGACATCACTGTCGCATTGTTTTGAGGTTCGTAGCAACTCTTACTACATGACTGTCACCATCACTTTGAGGTTGTTCGAAACACTAACTACATTACTGTAAGCATCACTGACTTGATTAGCAACTATCACTACATTACTGTTTTCATCATTTTGACTTCATTAGCAATTCTTACTACAACCGCAATATTTTGAGGTTCGTAGCAACTTTTACTACATTACTATCGCATTATTTTGAGGTTCGTAGCAACTCTTACTACATTACTGTCGCATTATTTTGAGGTTCGTAGCAACTTTTACTACATTACTGTCGCATTATTTTGAGGTTCGTAGCAACTTTTACTACATTACTGTCGCATTATTTTGAGGTTCGTAGCAACTCTTACTACATGACTGTCAGCATCACTTTGAGGTTATTCGAAAGTTTCACTCCATTTTTGTAAGCATCATTTTGAGTTCATTAGCAATTCTTACTACATCACTGTCGCATCATTTTGAGATCATTTGCAATTCTTCCGACATCACTGTCGCAATATTTTGAGGTTCGTAGCAACTCTTACTACATTATTGTTGCATTATTTTAAGGTTCGTAGCAACTCTTACTACATTACTTTAAGCATCACTGAGTTTCTTAGCAACTATCACTACATTACTGTTAGCATCATATTGAGTTCATTAGAAATTCTTCCGACATCACTGTCACAATATTTTGAGGTTCGTAGCAACTTTTACTACATCACTGTCGCATCATTTTCACATCATTAGCAATTCTTCCGACATCACTGTCGCAATATTTTGAGGTCCGTAGCAACTCTTACTACATTATTGTTGCATTATTTTAAGGTTCGTAGCAACTCTTACTACATTACTGTCAGCATCACTTTGAGTTTATTAGCAACTATCACTACATTGCTGTTAGCATCATTTTGAGTTGTTTAGCAATTCTCATGACATCACTGTAGCATTAAATTGAGTTCATTAGCAACTCTTACTAATTACTGTCAGCATCACTTTGAGGTTGTTCGAAACTCTTACTACATTACTTTAAGCATCACTGAGTTTCTTTGCAACTATCACTACATTACTGTTAGCATCATCTTGAGTTCATTAGCAATTCTTCCGACATCACTGTCGCAATATTTTGAGGTTCGTAGCAACTTTTACTACAATACTTTCGCATTATTTTGAGGTTTGTAGCAACACTTACTACATGACTGTAAGCTTCACTTTGAGGTTATTCGAAACACATACTACATTACTGTAAGCATCACTGAGTTGATTAGCAACTATCACTACATTACTGTTAGCATCATTTTGAGTTCATTAGCATTTCTTCCGACATCACTGTCGCAATATTTTAAGGTTCGTAGCAACTTTTCCTACATTACTGTCGCATTTTTTTGAGATTCGTAGAAACATTTACTACATTACTGTCACATTATTTTAAGGTTCATAGCAACTCTTACTACATGACTGTCACCATCACTTTGAGGTTATTGGAAACTTTCACTCCATTCCTGATAGCATCATTTTGAGTTCATTCGCAATTCTTACTACATCACTGTCGCATCATTTTGAGATCATTAGCAATTCTTACGACATCACTGTCGCATCATTTTGAGATCATTACCAATTCTTCTGACATCACTGTCGCATCATTTTGAGGTTCGTAGCAACTCTTACTACATGACTGTCAGCATCACTTTGAGGCTATTCGAAACACTTACGACATTACTGTAAGCATCACTGACTTGATTAGCAACTATCACTACATTACTGTTAGCATCATTTTGAGTTCATTAGCAATTCTTCCGACATCACTGTTGCAATATTTTGAGGTTCTTTGCAACTTTCACTACATTACTGTCGCATTGTTTTGAGGTTCGTAGCAACTCTTACTTCATGACTGTCAGCATCACTTTGAGGTTATTGGAAACTTTCACTCCATTCCTGTTAGCATCATTTTGAGTTCATTAGCAATTCTTACTACATCACTGTCGCATCATTTTTAGATCATTAGCAATTCTTCTGACATCACTGTCACATTATTTTGAGGTTCGTAGCATCTCTTAGTACATGACTGTCAGCATCACATTGAGTCTTTTAGCAACTATCACTACATTACTGTTAGCATCATTTTGAGTTGTTGAGCAATTCTCACGACATCACTGTAGCATTAAATTGAGTTCATTAGCAAATCTTACTAAATGACTGTCAGCATCACTTTGAGGTTGTTCGAAACTCTTACTACATTACTGTAAGCATCACTGAGTTGAAAAGCAACTATCACTACATTACTGTTAGCATCATTTTGAGTTCATTAGCAATTCTTCCGACATCACTGTCGCAATATTTTGAGGTTCGTCGCAACTTTTACTACATTACTGTCGCATTATTTTGAGGTTCGTAGCAACTCTTAGTACAAGACTGTCAGCATCACTTTGAGGTTATTCGAAACGTTCACTCCATTACTGTTAGCATCATTTTGAGTTCATGAGCAATTCTTCCGACATTACTGTCGCAATATTTTGAGGTTCGTGGCAACTTTTACTACATTACTGTCGCATTGTTTTGAGGTTCGTAGCAACTCTTACTACATGACTGTCAGCATCACTTTGAGGTTATTCGAAACGTTCACTCCATTACTGTTATCATCATTTTGAGATCATTACCAATTCTTCTGACATCACTGTCACATCATTTTGAGATCTTGAGCAATTCTTCTGACATCACTGTCGCATTATTTTGAGGTTCGTAGCAACTCTTACTACATGACTGTCAGCATCACTTTGAGGTTATTCGAAACACTTACTACAATACTGTAAGTATCAATGAGTTGATTAGCAACTATCACTACATTACTGTTAGCATCATTTTTGAGATCTTTAGCAATTCTTCCGTCATCACTGTCGCATTATTTTGAGGTTCGTAGCAACACTTACAACATGACTGTCAGCATCACTTTGAGGTTATTCGAAACGTTCACTCCATTACTGTAAGCATCATTTTGAGTTCATTAGAAATTCTTACTAAATCACTGTCACATCATTTTGAGATCATTAGCAATTCTTCTGACATCACTGTCACATTATTTTGAGGTTTGTAGCAACTCTTACTACATTATTGTTGCATTATTTTAAGGTTCGTAGCAAATCTTACTACATTACTGTCAGCATCACTTTGAGTTTATTAGCCACTATCACTACATTACTGTTAGCATCATTTTGAGTTTATCAGCAATTCTCACGACATCACTGTAGCATTAAATTGAGTTCATTAGCAACTCTTACTAAATGACTGTCAGCATCACTTTGAGGTTGTTCGAAACTCTTACTACATTACTGTAAGCATCACTGAGTTTCTTAGCAACTATCACTACATTACTGTTAGCATCATCTTGAGTTCATTACCAATTCTTCCGACATCACTGTCGCAATATTTTGAGGTTCGTAGCAACTTTTACTACATTAATGTCGCATTATTTTGAGGTTCGCAGCAACTCTTCGTACATGACTGTCAGCATCACTTTGAGGTTATTCGAAACGTTCACTCCATTACTGTTAGCATCATTTTGAGTTCATGACAATTCTTACTACATCACTGTCGCATCATTTTGAGATCATTAGCAATTCTTCTGACATCACTGTCACATTATTTTGTGGTTCGTAGCAACTCTTAAGACATTATTGTCGCATTATTTTAACGTTCGTAGCAACTCTTACTACATGACTGTCAGCATCACTTTGAGGTTATTCGAAACACTAACTACATTACTGTTTGCATCATTTTGAGTTTATCAGCAATTCTCACGACATCACTGTAGCATTGAATTGAGTTCATTAGCAACTCTTACTAAATGACTGTCAGCATCACTTTGAGGTTGTTCGAAACTCTTACTACATTACTGTAAGCATCACTGAGTTTCTTAGCAACTATCACTACATTACTGTTAGCATCATCTTGAGTTCATTAGCAATTCTTCCGACATCACTGTCGCAATATTTTTAGGTTCGTAGCAACTTTTACTACATTACTGTCGCATTATTTTGAGGTTCGTAGCAACTCTTCGTACATGACTGTCAGCATCACTTTGAGGTTATTCGAAACGTTCACTCCATTACTGTGAGCATCATTTTGAGTTCATTAGCAATTCTTACTACATCACTGTCGCATCATTTTGAGATCATTAGCAATTCTTCTGACATCACTGTCACATTATTTTGAGGTTCGTAGCAACTCTTACGACATTATTGTCGCATTATTTTAAGGTTTGTAGCAACTCTTACTACATGACTGTCAGCATCACTTTGAGGTTCTTCGAAACACTAACTACATTACTGTACATATCACTGAATTGATTAGCAAGTATCACTACATTACTGTTAGCATCATTTTGAGATCTTTAGCAATTCTTCCGTCATCACTGTCGCATTATTTTGAGGTTCGTAGCAACTCTTACTACATGACTGTCAGCATAACTTTGAGGTTCTTCTAAACACTTACTACATTACTGCAAGTATCACTGAGTTGATTAGCAACTATCACTACATTACTGTTAGCATCATTTTGAGTTCATTAGCGATTCTTCTGACATCACTGTCGCAATATTTTGAGGTTTGTAGCAACTTTTACTACATTACTGTCGCATTATTTTGAGGTTCGTAGCAACACTGACTACATGACTGTCAGCATCACTTTGAGGTTATTCGAAATGTTCACTCCATTACTGTTAGCATCATTTTGAGTTCATTAGCAATTCTTCCGACATCACTGTCGCAATATTTTGAGGTTCGTAGCAACTCTTAGTACATGACTGTCAGCATCACTTTGAGGTTATTCGAAACGTTCACTCCATTATTGTTAGCATCATTTTGAGTTCATTAGAAATTCTTACTAAATCACTGTCACATCATTTTGAGATCATTAGCAATTCTTCTGACATCACTGTCACATTATTTTGAGGTTCGTAGCAACTCTTACTACATTATTGTTGCATTATTTTAAGGTTCGTAGCAACTCTTACTACATTACTGTCAGCATCACTTTGAGTTTATTAGCAACTATCACTACATTACTGTTAGCATCATTTTGAGTTCATCAGCAATTCTCACGACATCACTGTAGCATTTAATTGAGTTCAATAGCAACTCTTACTAAATGACTGTCAGCATCACTTTGAGGTTGTTCGAAACTCTTACTACATTACTGTAAGCATCACTGAGTTTCTTAGCAACTATCACTACATTACTGTTAGCATCATCTTGAGTTCATTAGCAATTCTTCCGACATCACTGTCGCAATATTTTTAGGTTCGTAGCAACTTTTACTACATTACTGTCGCATTATTTTGAGGTTCGTAGCAACTCTTCGTACATGACTGTCAGCATCACTTTGAGGTTATTCGAAACGTTCACTCCATTACTGTTAGCATCATTTTGAGTTCATTAGAAATTCTTCCGACATCACTGTCGCAATATTTTGAGGTTCGTAGCAACTCTTAGTACATGACTGTCAGCATCACTTTGAGGTTATTCGAAACGTTCACTCCATTACTGTTAGCATCATTTTGAGTTCATTAGAAATTCTTACTAAATCACTGTCACATCATTTTGAGATCATTAGCAATTCTTCTGACATCACTGTCACATTATTTTGAGGTTCGTAGCAACTCTTACTACATTATTGTTGCATTATTTTAAGGTTCGTAGCAACTCTTACTACATTACTGTCAGCATCACTTTGAGTTTATTAGCAACTATCACTACATTACTGTTAGCATCATTTTGAGTTCATGAGCAATTCTTCCGACATCACTGTCACAATATTTAGAGGTTCGTAGCAAGTTTTACTACATTACTGTCACATTATTTTGAGGTTCGTAGCAACTCTTACTACATTACTGTCGCATTATTTTGAGGTTCGTAGCCACTCTTAGTACATGACTGTCAGCATCACTTTGAGGTTATTCGAAACGTTCACTCCATTACTGTTATCATCATTTTGAGATCATTACCAATTCTTCTGACATTACTGTCACATCATTTTGAGATCATTAGCAATTCTTCTGACATCACTTTCGCATTATTTTGAGGTTCGTAGCAACTCTTACTACATGACTGTCAGCATCACTTTGAGGTTATTCGAAACACTTACTACAATACTGTAAGTATCAATGAGTTGATTAGCAACTATCACTACATTACTGTTAGCATCATTTTGAGATCTTTAGCAATTCTTCCGTCATCACTGTCGCAATATTTTGAGGTTCGTAGCAATTTTTACTACATTACTGTCGCATTATTTTGAGGTTCGTAGCAACTGTTACTACATGACTGTCAGCATCTCTTTGAGGTTATTCGAAAGTTTCACTCCATTACTGTCAGCATCATTTTGAGGTAATTAGCAATTCTTACTACATCACTGTCGCATCATTTTAAGATCATTAGCAATTCTTCTGACATCACTGTCAAATTAGTTTGAGGTTCGTAGCAACTCTTAGTACATGACTGTCAGCATCACTTTGAGGTTATTCGAAACGTTCACTCCATTACTGTTAGCATCATTTTGAGTTCATTAGAAATTCTTACTAAATCACTGTCACATCATTTTGAGATCATTAGCAATTCTTCTGACATCACTGTCACATTATTTTGAGGTTTGTAGCAACTCTTACTACATTATTGTTGCATTATTTTAAGGTTCGTAGCAACTCTTACTACATTACTGTCAGCATCACTTTGAGTTTATTAGCAACTATCACTACATTACTGTTAGCATCATTTTGAGTTCATCAGCAATTCTCACGACATCACTGTAGCATTGAATTGAGTTCATTAGCAACTCTTACTAAATGACTGTCAGCATCACTTTGAGGTTGTTCGAAACTCTTACTACATTCCTGTAAGCATCACTGAGTTTCTTAGCAACTATCACTACATTACTGTTAGCATCATCTTGAGTTCATTACCATTTCTTCCGACATCACTGTCGCAATATTTTGAGGTTCGTAGCAATTTTTCCGACGTCACTGTCGCAATATTTTGAGGTTCGTTGCAACTCTTACTACATGACTGTCAGCATCACTTTGAGGTTATTCGAAACTTTCACTCCATTACTGTTAGCATCATTTTGAGTTCATTAGCAATTCTTCCGACATCACTGTCGCATCATTTTGAGATCATTAGCAATTCTTCCGACATCACTGTCTCATTATTTTGAGGTTCGTAGCAACTCTTGCTACATGACTGTCAGCATCACTTTGAGGTTATTTGAAAGTTTCACTGCATTACTTTTAGCATCATTTTGAGTTCATGAGCAATTCTTACTACATCACTGTCGCAACATTTTGAGATCATTCGCAATTCTTCTGACATCACTGTCACATTATTTTGAGGTTCGTAGCAACTCTTAGTACATGACTGTCAGCATCACTTTGAGGTTATTCGAAACACTTACTACATTACTGTAAGCATCACTGAGTTGATTAGCAACTATCACTACATTACTCTTAGCATCATTTTGAGTTCATTAGCAATTCTTCCGACATCACTGTCGCAATATTTTGAGGTTCGTAGCAATTTTCACGACATTACTGTCGCATTATTTTGAGGTTCGTAGCAACTCTTAGTACATGACTGTCAGCATCACTTTGAGGTTATTCGAAACGTTCACTCCATTACTGTTAGCATCATTTTGAGTTCATTAGAAATTCTTACTAAATCACTGTCACATCATTTTGAGATCATTACCAATTCTTCTGACATCACTGTCACATTATTTTGAGGTTCGTAGCAACTCTTACGACATTATTGTCGCATTATTTTAAGGTTCGTAGCAACTCTTACTACATAACTGTCAGCATCACTTTGAGGTTCTTCGAAACTCTTACTACATTACTGTAAGCATCACTGAATTGATTTGCAAGTATCACTACATTACTGTTAGCATCATTTTGAGATCTTTAGCAATTCTTCCGTCATCACTGTCGCATTATTTTGAGGTTCGTAGCAACTCTTACTACATGACTGTCAGCATCACTTTGAGGTTCTTCGAAACACTTACTACATTACTGCAAGCATCACTGAGTTGATTAGCAACTATCACTACATTACTGTTAGCATCATTTTGAGTTCATTAGCAATTCTTCTGACATCACTGTCGCAATATTTTGAGGTTCGTAGCAACTTTTACTACATTACTGTCGCATTATTTTGAGGTTCGTAGCAACACTAACTACATGACTGTCAGCATCACTTTGAGGTTATTCGAAACGTTCACTCCATTACTGTTAGCATCATTTTGAGTTCATTAGCAATTCTTCCGACATCACTGTCGCAATATTTTGAGGTTCGTAGCAACTCTTAGTACATGACTGTCAGCATCACTTTGAGGTTATTCGAAACGTTCACTCCATTACTGTTAGCATTATTTTGAGTTCATTAGAAATTCTTACTAAATCACTGTCACATCATTTTGAGATCATGAGCAATTCTTCTGACATCACTGTCACATTATTTTGAGGTTCGTAGCAACTCTTACTACATTACTGTCAGCATCACTTTGAGTTTATTAGCAACTATCACTACATTACTGTTAGCATCATTTTGAGTTTATCAGCAATTCTCACGACATCACTGTCGCAATATTTTTAGGTTCGTAGCAACTTTTACTACATTACTGTCTCATTATTTTGAGGTTCGTAGCAACTCTTCGTACATGACTGTCAGCATCACTTTGAGGTTATTCGAAACGTTCACTCCATTACTGTTAGCATCATTTTGAGTTCATTAGCAATTCTTACTACATCACTGTCGCATCATTTTGAGATCATTAGCAATTCTTCTGACATCACTGTCACATTATTTTGAGGTTCGTAGCAACTCTTAGTACATGACTGTCAGCATCACTTTGAGGTTGTTCGAAACTATCACTACATTACTGTCAGCATCACTTTGAGTTTATCAGCAATTCTCACGACATCACTGTAGCATTGAATTGAGTTCATTAGCATCTCTTACTAAATGACAGTCAGCATCACTTTGAGGTTGTTCGAAACTCTTACTACATTACTGTTAGCATCATTTTGAGTTTATCAGCAATTCTCACGACATCACTGTAGCATTGAATTGAGTTCATTAGCATCTCTTACTAAATGACAGTCAGCATCACTTTGAGGTTGTTCGAAACTCTTACTACATTACTGTAAGCATCACTGAGTTTCTTAGCAACTATCACGACATTACTGTTAGCATCATCTTGAGTTCATTAGCAATTCTTCCGACATCACTATCGCAATATTTTGAAGTTCGTAGCAACTTTTACTACATTACTGTCGCATTATTTTGAGGTTCGTAGCAACTCTTAGTACATGACTGTCAGCATCACTTTGAGGTTATTCGAAACGTTCACTCCATTACTGTTAGCATCATTTTGAGTTCATTAGCAATTCTGACTAAATCACTGTTGCATCATTTTGAGATCATTAGCAATTCTTCTGACATCACTGTCACATTATTTTGAGGTTCGTAGCAACTCTTAGTACATGACTGTCAGCATGACTTTGAGGTTATTCGAAACGTTCACTCCATTACTGTAAGCATCATTTTTAGTTCATGACAATTCTTACTAATTCACTGTCGCATCATTTTGAGATCATGGGCAATTCTTCTGACATCACTGTCACATTATTTTGAGGTTCGAAGCAACTCTTACTACATTATTGTTGCATTATTTTAAGGTTCGTAGCAACTCTTACTACATTATTGTTGCATTATTTTAAGGTTCGTAGCAACTCTTACTACATTATTGTTGCATTATTTTAAGGTTCGTAGCAACTCTTACTACATTACTGTCAGCATCACTTTGAGTTTATTAGCAACTATCACTACATTACTGTTAGCATCATTTTGAGTTTATGAGCAATTCTCACGACATCACTGTAGCATTGAATTGAGTTCATTGGCAACTCTTACTAAATGACTGTCAGCATCACTTTGAGGTTGTTCGAAACTCTTACTACATTACTGTAAGCATCACTGAGTTTCTTAGCAACTATCACTACATTACTGTTAGCATCATCTTGAGTTCATTAGCAATTCTTCCGACATCACTGTCGCAATATTTTGAGGTTCGTAGCAACTCTTAGTACATGACTGTCAGCATCACTTTGAGGTTATTCGAAATGTTCACTCCATTACTGTTAGCATCATTTTGAGTTCATTAGCAATTCTTACTAAATCACTGTCGCATCATTTTGAGATCATTAGCAATTCTTCTGACATCACTGTCACATTATTTTGAGGTTCGTAGCAACTCTTACGACATTATTGTTGCATTATTTTGAGGTTCGTAGCAACTCTTAGTACATGACTGTCAGCATCACTTTGAGGTTATTCGAAATGTTCACTCCATTACTGTTAGCATCATTTTGAGTTCATTAGCAATTCTTACTAAATCACTGTCGCATCATTTTGAGATCATTAGCAATTCTTCTGACATCACTGTCACATTATTTTGAGGTTCGTAGCAACTCTTACGACATTATTGTCGCATTATTTTGAGGTTGGTAGCAACTCTTACTACATTACTGTAAGCATCACTGAATTGATTAGCAAGTATCACTACATTACTGTTAGCATCATTTTGAGATCATTACCAATTCTTCTGAACTCACTGTCGCATCATTTTGAGATCTTTAGCAATTCTTCCGACATCACTGTCGCAATATTTTGAGGTTCGTAGCAACTCTTAGTACATGACTGTCAGGATCACTTTGAAGTTTTTCGAAACACTTACTACATTACTGTCAGCATCACTGAGTTAATTAGCAACTGTCACTATATTACTTTTAGCATCATTTTGAGTTCATTAGCAATTCTTCCGACATCACTGTCGAATTATTTTGAGGTTCGTAGCAACTCTTAGTACATGACTGTCAGCATCACTTTGAGGTTATTCGAAACGTTCACTCCATTACTGTTAGCATCATTTTGAGTTCATTAGCAATTCTTACTAAATCACTTACGCATCATTTTGAGATCTTTAGAAATTCTTCTGACATCACTGTCGCATTATTTGAGGTTCGTAGCAACTCTTACTACATGACTCTCAGCATCACTTTGAGGTTGTTCGAACCACGTACTGCATTACTGTAAGCATCACTGAGTTGATTAGCAACTTTAAGTACATCACTGTTAGCGTCATTTTGACTTCAATCGCAATTCTTACTACATCACTGTCGCATCATTTTGAGATCATTAGCAATTCTTCTGACATCACTGTCGCATTGTTTTGAGGTTCGTAGCAACTCTTACTACATTACTGTTGCATTATTTAAAGGTTCGTAGCAACTCTTACTACATTACTGTAAGCATCACTGAGTTTAATAGCAACTCTCACTACATCACTGTCCCATCAGTTTGAGATCATTAGCAATTCTTCTGACATCACTGTCGCATTATTTTGAGGTTCGAAGATACTCTTACTACATGATTGTCAGCATCACTTTGAGGTTATTCGAAACGTTCACTCCATTACTGTTAGCATCATTTTGAGTTCATTAGCAATTCTTACTAAATCACTGTCGCATCATTTTGAGATCTTTAGCAATTCTTCTGACATCACTGTCGCATTGTTTTGAGGTTCGTAGCAACTCTTACTACATGACTGTCACCATCACTTTGAGGTTGTTCGAAACACTTACTACATTACTGTCAGCATCATTTTTAATTTACTCACAACTCAAACCACATTACTGTCAGCATCACTGAGTTTTTTTAGCAACTATCACTACATTACTGTTAGCATCACTTTGAGGTTGTTCGAAACACTTACTACATTACTGTAAGCATCACTGAGTTGATTAGCAACTATCACTACATTACTGTTAGCATCATTTTGAGTTCATTAGAAATTCTTCCGACATCACTGTCGCAATATTTTGAGGTTCGTAGCAACTTTTACTACATTACTGTCGCATTATTTTGAGGTTCGTAGCAACACTTACTACATGACTGTCAGCATCATTTTTAATTTACTCACAACTCAAACCACATTACTGTCAGCATCACTGAGTTTTTTTAGCAACTATCACTACATTACTGTCGCATCATTTTGAGTTTAGAAGCAACTGTTACTACATGACTGTCAGCATCGCTTTGAGGTTATTCGAAAGTTTCACTCCATTTCTGTCCGCACCATTTCGAGTTCATTAGCAATTCTTACTAAATCACTGTCGCATCATTTTGAGATCTTTAGCAATTCTTCTGACATCACTGTCGCATTATTTTGAGGTTCGTAGCAACTTTTACTACATTACTGTCGCATTATTTCTAAGTTCATAGCAACACTTCCTACTTGACTGTCAGCATCACTTTGAGGTTGTTCGAAACTCTTTCTACATTACTGTAAGCATCACTGAGTTGATTAGCAACTATCACTACATTACTGTAAGCATCATGTTGAGTTCATTAGCAATTCTTACTCCATCACTGTCGCATCATTTTGAGATCATTAGCAATGCTTCCAACATCACTGTCGCAATATTTTGAGGTTCGTAGAAACTTTTACTACATGACTGTTGCATTATTTAAAGGTTCGTAGCAACTCTTACTACATTACTGTAAGCATTACTGTTGCACTTTAATTAAAATGGACTTGACTTGAGAATGTTTTGTTTCAAAATATAGAAGAATTCCCAGATTTATAGGTAGCATGAGTATGAAGTTGCACTTCCACCCGGTGGGAAAATGTCCTCTGCATTTGACTCTCACTATGTAGGAGCAGTGGTAGCAGTGTCAGCCTGGGGGCTTGGTCAAGATCAATGACAGGAGTAGCAGACAGGTAATATCCATAGCATGCATGTTGTTTGAGAGGAGTAAGGGTACACTGTTGGTCTCTCACCTGATGCGCTGTCATCAGCACAAATGATCTGTTCCTAAACATCAAAATCTACCATCCCCCCTGATTGTTTTTTACAACTGGAGTACTGGTTAACACTTTAGAAAGCCTTCATTCAGAGCTGTGAAGAACCTTGAACCTGATATCCCAGACATCAAAGTGGGCCACTAACTGGCCAGATGAAGCTATGCTAGGCTGCTGTACTCTGAAGAGCTAAAGTAGCAGCTTCTGAGAGGGATGCTAACCTGGATGTGTTCATCTCCTACTTTAATATCAGCCCCCAACTTGGAGCTCTGACAGCCTCCAGCTTGTTGTTCCTGTTTCTGCTTCAGTCAACAGGGAACTCCAACCTGCAGTAGAATCTTCAACAATGGAATAGAAAAGTGAGGAAGAAAAACTAGAATAAACTTACAAAGCTGAGAAATGTTCATGAAGAAGAAAGGCACACGTTATGATTGAGGCCAGAAACTAAAACTCCACACCAAATGTACTTTGACTTGTAGGATAATGAACTTGAATGTGTTGAAACAGCAGATCAATGAATCCACTACCACACAACAAGATGATGACCCCTTACCACAAGATGGCGTCACAGATCCTGACGCTCTGAGCAGGAAACACCGAGCAAAACATTACAACAAAGCTCCTGTTGTTCCCTCCAGGAAAAACTGTGGCTCCGATGAGAAGAAGGATCCCAGCCTCCTCTGAGGATCCATGGCCGCACCATTGGGTAGAAGGACGATGGGGTCGGCACCAGGAGGAACCCTGGTGTCTCCGATGCAGGGAAGATGGAGCAGTGAAGAGGCCACATTGTGGCGTCCTAAAGAGGACATTTGGTGGAGCCTGAGACAGCAAACATCACGCCCCCTTCATCAGAAGAACCACAGCACCAGAAGAAAGAATCCTGGCAGTGACGACAGGGAGGATCAGGGTGACCTCCTCACCTCCACCTTTGAACCTTCAAATGAACTTTAAAAAGCTTTAGAGTGGAGAAGGATTTTAAAACATTTTATTTTTTTTTCCTTTCATTCTCATTTGTGCGATTGTCTGATTTATTAGAAATGAACACTGTCTGCTGGGTTTCCATTGACTGTGATTCTCTTTTTGCATGCAAGTTGAAAGTTCTGCCAATAAAAACCACGAGTATTTGAAGACCAAAGGAAGAACCCCCAAAGTCAGGACCCTGAGATCAAAGTGAGCGCTCTGATCTCAGAGGTCTGGGATATTTCCCATCCCATGGCCCTTCAAATAAGAGCCCTGTGTCTCTGTCTCAAAGTTTTCAACCGTATTTGTTTGTTAAATTAAAACCAGACGACCACTGTGGTCCTTTTTACACGGTAAGTAAAGCACAGATGCCCTGGTGGACCTGTTGGCACCCTGGACTTTGAATCCAGTGACCTGAGTCCAAGTCTCCGTTCCAGCAGGTTTCCTGCAGCCTTCAGCAGAGCTGCCATGTTTCTCTGTAGAGAACTAAGTGATGCTCTCAGCAGGTTGAGGGCACCACCAACAAGTGAGGTATGAACCTCTGACTTCCTTCTTGTCAAACAGGAAACTCCTAATACCTCATTTGAGTAAAGTACCTCATATTCCTGACATCCAAGTAGTAGTGAAGTGGAGGAAGAAGGGAGGAGATCTCCAACAGGATCCTTCTTTCCTCTGTCCTCCTTGATCTCATGGATCACCACAGTCAAGGGGAGACCCAAGCTCCCGGATGGATCTGGCACTCAGGAACTGCTGAGTTTTCCAGTGGACTTTGTTCCATCCATGGTTCAGGAACAGGACTCCTCCTGGTTAACCTGGTATCTTTCCACCCAACTGTGGGTTCTTGGAGAATTTTTCATGTCATGTCAAGAAATCAGGCTGGTGGGTTTTTCAATGAGAGAAATTCTGGTAACTTAATTAAGTGGCATGTTTGTTGAAGCAGTAATTAACTGATAAATTAAGGAAGGCCTGGCCAGTCTTTGCTCCCAGGTCACACGATGGAGTTAGAAAGTCCTGAATAAATCTGGAGTTCTATGATTTCCTTGTGGTTCATGATCCTTTTGCCAATGTAGTCTGGAACAAGAGCAAGATGAACCTCCAAATATCAATAGGTTGATTGCAGGTGATGTCAAGTGGTATTTAGAGGAACCTCCTCATTGTGTTTGGTTCCATGGTGGAAGGGTGAGAATTCTGGATCCAGTGATCAGAGTTCAAGTCTCAGAAGGACCTTCCTGTCTGGAATGTGTCCCATGTAACAAACTGATCAAGCGATGTTACGTGGTTCAAATATTCTGGTTCATTTCTTACTGCCATGAAGTCAGACTGTGTGTTTAATGTTAACAATAAATGTAACAACTAAGGAGCCAGTAGCTCCTGTGGAAAAAATTCTACTTTGTCAGTGAATGAATTGATTTGATATTGAAGTCTGCAACTTTCAGTGTCTGTTAGGATGGCCGAGCGGTCTAAGGCGCTGCGTTCAGGTCGCAGTCTCTCCTGGAGGCGTGGGTTCGAATCCCACTTCTGACAAAGGACATTTTCTCCACATTCCTATGCATCCACAATGGTAAATTCCAAACCCAGTTGAAGCTGCTCTTCACTGATGGGAGTGAGTGGTTGAACTGGCAGCAGAGGAGGCAAAGGAGCTTCCCTGTGATGGTCCAACATCGCCTGGTTTCCTCCAACATGGAGCAGCCACCAAACTCTAACTTCAATGTTGGATCAAAGTCTGCTGAAGAAATGTGTTTTCTTTTAATTCACATTTTGTCCATTAACTTCATAATCAGAGTCTCCATCTCATCACATGACTAAAGTCTGGGTTCTGTATTGGTGGTAAAATATCCTTCCATGCCCCTCACTGGTCTGCACACAGAAAAGCATATTTTACTGGTTTCAGACCTCTTAGCTTGTTCTCTCTCTTAAACCAGCTGAGGCAGCTTTCATTGTGTGATTGATTTTCAAATATAAATATGGAACAGAACCATTGGAATCAGACGTCAGGACATTTGAAGGAATGTCAATCTCCTGTTGAAATGTTGCAGTGTGCAGCTGAGGCTCTCTGGCAGTGGCACCAGGAGCCACAATGGCAGAACCTGGACCCTCCTGGAGGAGAACCACAGGTGAGGGCCTTCTTGGCTCCAGATTGATGGATATCAAGTGTCTGAGGCTGTTAGCAGCCATTAAGTTGATCTGGTTGGCACTGGTATTTGTTCTTGCTGCAGCTCAGGAGTGATTCAGGAGAAGAGTTTCAGAACAGCCCAGGTTGGGGACTGGAATTTTAGAATTTCCCCTGGAACCAAACAACCTTGGAGGGTAAAAGCTCCAATCATAGCCACTCAGATGCAGCAGCAGAAGAAGCTGTCATCCACCCTGACAGTCAGAGCATCAAGTCAAGAAAACATCACCATCTTGTAGTTCCAAACCTCCACCTGTCAGATTAAGCTACTTCTGATTGTGGGACTTTAAACTTGAACACAATGGAATTTGGACAAGGAGTTTTCCTTCCAGTCCAAACATCATCGTCCAGCCTCCAACCAGAGGTCCATCAGTTATCATGGAGCCACAGGTGGAGTCTGGATTCTTTTCAAGAATGAGACGGCAGTGACAGTCCTGCCAAGTGACATCACTGACATGACAGGATGACCTCAGTCATGTGACTGGATGACTTCAGTCATGTGACTGGATGGCAGTGCAGATTCCAATGTAGAGGTTGGGGAAATAGTCTCTGAGAATCCAACTTGAAGCCACGCCCTCCTTGTTCTTCAAAAACCCAAACAGCGACCATCAGTCTCCCACCAATCCTGTACTTGGGTTCAATGTTGCTGTTCCATTTTGCAGCATTCATCCCCTCATTCTGGAGGCTTTAACATGAAAATGAAAATGCTGAGAGACATAAATGCAAATCAGGGTATTTGACCAGAGGTGACATATCTTTAAATGCCTTTCTTGTTATATTTGTTATATATGTTCTGTATGGTTATATTTGTTATGGTTGTTATGGAGTTTATGGTTATTATCTCTGTTTCTTGTGTCTTTGTCTTTGTTGTCCTCCCCTTCGTCCGTCCTGGATTTTTGACCTTGGTTGCAGGAAGCGTGTGACCTCAAGTCCTTTTTCTGTGTTGCTGAACGTAGAGCCTTGCTTCATTGTGCTCGCTAAAGTGTGATCCTCCCTGCTAATTCCTTATTTCCTTGACTAATTACCCACCAAAAATTAATACCTACTTGCTTTATTTGGCTGAAGTTTAAAAGACCATCATTCTGGTAGCAACAGTCTTTCTGCCTTGTAAATTCTCCACTCCAAGCTAACGATGGCTTCTCCCTCTTGTCCTCCTCTCTCCTGCTCAGAGTGCCACATGTTTTCTTCCTCCTCTGCCTCCTTTAGTGATACTGATAAGTGTGTTAAATGTAGTTTTCTTGTTGTGTTGGAGGTGAGGCTTAGCGAGGTTGAATTGGACCTGCAGCGGCTCTGCACCAAAAGCTGCGAGAGCTAGCCAACCCTCACTAGCTGGTGCAGACCACCTTAGCTTAGCTCCTAGTTTAGGCCCAACTAGCGCTCCCCCAGAAGCTCCCAAGCATCTGGGAGAGCGCCAAGAAAAGTTGGGCCTAAGCTAGGATGTGCTTGCTCATGAAGAATTGTTGGGTGTAAATTCATTTAAGGAGTGTTGAACTGGACCTGTTCTACTTGTAAAGTGTAACTTTTGTTATTTGGTGCTTTACAGGGTGATGACTTGCTGGGGACACTTTATCACACCAGTGGACAAACATCAGCATTCATCACCCAGCAGCTCCTCTGATCAACAGAACAAGTTAAAGTATTCTGAGAAGGAGGGCATCGATCCCTCTACCGCTCTCATGCTAAGCTAGCGCTCTACCATTGGAGCTAATTCCCCTGTTAAGGAGCACAGCAGATGATGCACGTTGACCTTCATGCATGGTTTAATGAGCGTCACCAGTTGAAGCTTCTCTGGTTGACCAATGTCATGGAGACCAAGGGTTCCATGACATCAATGATTAATTGAAGGTAGCATTTCTCTTGGTATTAACAGTTTATGTAAATTAGAGGATCACACACATGTTAATGGTGAGGTTTATTGAATCAGCAAACAAGTGAAACATTTTCTATGCCATGTGTTCCAGGGAGGGACCTGGGAAGCACAGGGGGACCGGCCATCCTGCCTGTGGAAAATGAAGACCCCAGTGTCAGTCAGTGGTAATCACTGTGCAAGGCCTGGTATTTAGTGTTGATCTAGTTTGTCTCATGTAAATGTGGCAGTTTCAGTCGTCACGGTCAGTCCTCACCTCTTCCTGGTGGTTTCCTTAAAGGGGGTGGAGCCAAAAGGGGAGAGTGGCCCAAGGAAGCTCCTTAAGAGCTGTAGGTGCAAACCTTTGCTCCCAGATGGGGGAGGGGGTACAATCACAGACAAGGTTCATTGAATGATAATGTGGATGTATGACTGAGTTGGTGTAGTAGTCTGGAATCATGTATATATTTAGTCAGGTTAAGTTGTTGAGATGGTGCTGGTTTGATGTAAATATTGATTGTAGAGCATGGTTGTGGTCTCACCTCCACTCTATGGGCCATCCATCGTCATCTTCTGCTTATTCCTTACTAGTAAGGGTCGCGTGGGGATGGAGCCTATCCCAGCATCTATGGGCGAGAGGCGGGGTTCACCCTGGACAGGTCGCCAGTCCATCGCAGGGCCAACACACAGAGACGAACAACCATTCACACTCATACCTACGGTCAATTTAGAGTATCAATCAGCCTCGTCCCCTAATTGCATGTCTTTGGACTGTGGGAGGAAGCTGGAGTATCAGAGAGGACGCACGCAGGCACGGGCAGAACATGGAGACTCCACACAGAAAGATCCCGCGCCTGAGCCAGGACTCGAACCTGGAACCTTCTTGCTGTGAGGGCACAGTGCTGACCACTGCACCACCGTGCAGGGCCGCTATGGGGGATGGTCTGTCTAATTTCCTGCAGCCAGGAGGGAATTAAAGGCAGTCAGGGGTTTTTAATGTAAGTTGATGGTGTCTCATGCAATCTCTTTCAATACTCCAGTGGTGGTTTAAGTGAAGAAAAACATGGGTTAGTCAGTAGGACTCTGTGTGTGTGTGTGTTTGTGTGTGTGTGTGTGTGTGTGTGTGTGTGTGTGTGTGTGTGTGTGTGTGTGTGTGTGTGTGTTTCCATGCAGGTTTTCCCTCGTGACAACCGATTTGATTTGGAAACCATCTCATCTAAATCTCCTCTCCAAAAACCCTCTTCTGCAACTTTGTACCCAAGTTGTCTCCTCATCAGGCACCACAGTATCCAGTAGGTTCAGTTCAAACAGTCATCAGTGATTAATGTTCATGTTCAATGATGAGGTTTTGATTTATTCTTCCAGAATCATCTGAACAAACCCTCCTCAACACTGTGAAGCCTTCATCTGACAGGAGGAGTTTCTTTTCCCAGTGATTCCACTGACAGTGAAAAGCTTTGTTCATCAGACTGGTCTGATAGGATCAACTACTGGTTGCTCTGGAGTGCAAACAGCAACCTGTCAGGAAACATTAGTCAGATCAAAGCCAAGATTAAAGAAAGAGCCTCCAGATCAAAGACAGAATTGATGATGATGTCATCAGGGGGCTTTGATAGTATATTTATTTGTACCTAGAATTCTGTCTTTGATCTCAGGAGGACATGAAAGAAACCCAGTTGAGGAAAGCAGAGGAGAACATTCAGCTTCATTAGAAACACTTGAACTGTTCAACAGTAGAATTTGTTTGAAACAGTTTACAACACTGAGTGACAGGATTGAAGAGGGGAGATTTTGGTATTTTCAGTTTAATTCTAACTTAAAACTGGGCATGAACATTTTTAGTCGTTCACATTCTAACATACAGAGGAAGTCATGACATTCCCTTTTTTTTAACCTGTCCTGTTCAGGAAATGGAAATGGAAATTTAGCTGCTATGTTGAATCAGAAAAACCTTTTGAAGTCTACTTTTGCTTCAGTCAGAAAGTGGACTGTTGTTAACTCTCACAATGGTTGGTGATTGTGGAGGAAGAAAAAATCCTTATGAACCTCTTTTTAACAGTCACACATTTCTAAAGATGCAGGTTCATTTTACTTTTCTTCTTTTAGCAGAGGATGGTTTCGATCCATCGACCTCTGGGTTATGGGCCCAGCACGCTTCCTCTGCGCCACTCTGCTCTACCATTGACAGAACAGTCCGTGTTTTAGGACAGCATTATCTGTGTTTGTCTCTGCCCTGCTCTCCTGCTCTCTTTCCCCTCATTTAGTCCCTGACATGATCCATGCTCTACAGCTCTGTGGGTGGAATGAAGACCTGCGTCTGCTCTGCCCGTGCCGTCCTTCGTCTCAACCTAAATTGTTTGACCCACCTTTATAATGCTGCAGACAACACAACCAAACTGGCCCCGATCAGGATTTGACAGGCCGAAACATGCCCTAAAAACACCAAGAATAATATCCACCACCTTCTGAACGGGGCCTGGCCCGTCTCCTGCATCAGGGGCCGCCGCAGTCGCGCATCAGCTGTTCAACAGCTGTTCGCCGCAACACTCAATGAGACAAAGACATCGAAGCTCAAACTGCTGTTGAGGAAGCCGTGATCGTATAGTGGTCAGTACTCTGTGTTGTGGCCGCAGCAACCCCGGTTCGAATCTGGGTCACGGCAGCATGAGATAAATTTCTTTGTGTGTATTGATGGACACAAGCCAAGCAGAAATTTCCCACAATGCAATAGGGCAGTGTTTGGTCAGTGCTGAGCAGGCCTCAGTCTGAAAATGATGTCATATTATTGTGTCATCACTTGACCAGACCCAAAAGTAGGCTCAGGTATCAGTTTCTTCTCAATGCTAATGTCTGCTAGCTTAGTCTGCTACTTTGATGGCTCTGCCTGCTCTAAGGTCCAGACCCCTGGATGTGGTGGTTCCTACCTGAACGTAGATTCTGTCAGCTCATGTTGTTAAATCAACTCACCAGGAACACCAGTAGATTTCAATGGACTGACAATGAGTCTCATTGAATGGTAAACATGTCAAATATGAAGTCATCACCTGAGGAGGTCTGCTGCTTGAATGAAGCTCCAGATATTCACAAGATATTCTAGATCTTAAAATAAAGCATTTTTATATTTGATTTCTTATTCATTCAGGTCATCCAGTCATGTGACTGAAGTCATCCAGTCACGTGACTGAAGTCATCCAGTCATGTCAGTGATGTCACTTGGCAGGACTGTCATTGCCGTTTCATTCTAGAAAAGAATCCAGACTCCACATACAAGATGGTTGATGTTTTCTTGACTTGATGCTCTGACTGTCAGGGTAGATGACAGCTTCTTCTGCTGCTGCATCTGAGTGGCTAGGATTGGAGGTTTTACCTCCCAAGGTTGTCTGGTTCCAGGGGAAACTTCAAAATTCCAGTCCCCGACCTTGGCTGTTCTGAAACTCTTCCTCTGAATCACTCCTGAGTTCTTGTTAAGAGCTGGAAATGAGCTGCAGCAAGAAAAAATACCAGTGCCCAACCAGATCAACTTCATGGCTGTTTTTGTAGTGATTTGATGCCTCATGAGGAGAAAATTTGGGCACAAATGTTGGACAAGAGTGTTTGTGGAGGGTGTTTTTTGTTGTTGTTGCAGTGTTGTAAGTCACTGTAACTGCAGCTGAATGATTGAACTTTCTCCAAATGTCCTCAAGATGGTTTCCAATGACATCAGTTGTCACAAGAGGAAGTCTGCATGTAAACACACTCAGGTGTGCCCAGCTATTCTTATGAGAACATTCGATCAACTTCATTCTATGTGCAGCCTAACCTTAATCTTAATCTTAATCTTAACCAACTGAATCTTAATCTTTATTTGAAACTAAACTCAATCCAGACCTTCACTCTGAAAGAGCTCACAAACTGCATTGCGCTGCATCAGGGCCGGTCTTTGGTCCCCATGAGGACGAGGACTCCTGATCAGTGTTGATGATGGAAATGGTCTCCAACACAATAAAACAAGAAATACACACACGTGTAAACACACACAGTGACCCCGCATGTCGTTTTTGCCCAATTTAAATTTTCATTCATTACCCAGAACCTCTCAAAAGCCCTGAAGAAAAATTTAATATTTGGAGTTTGAAAGCCATAAATCACATCCATATCATCTCGTCCATCTCAGTCAGACCTCATCTTTGTTGTTTTTTTTAAAGAGGGACAAATTGGTACTTGGTTAAAAAAGCACTGTGGGAAAATGATCCTGCTTTCAGGGAGGTCTTTGGTGAGTTTGCTAACAATGCAGAGAACCATGACGGTACCAAGCACAAGGCTGCTGCCCTCTGCATCACACGCTACACTTTGGAGTCTGTTTGAACTGAATGTGAAGGGTCTGACATCATCACACCAGTACGACAACAAGTGACCATGAACCAAAAGAAAACCTTCACTGATGAGTCCATGGATCTCATTGATCTGTGCCATTTCCTGATCTTCAGGTTCTGTCTTTGATTTCTTTCTTTGATCTCTAAATTCTGTGCTTTGGTTTCCTTGGTCAGTCTTTGAATTCTGGTTCGTAATAAAAAAGAACTCCCAGCATATTTCTGCAGACCATAGATAGGGATTTTACCAACTGCACCATAGCAACCCTCTTGCTGTCTGCTGTTGTGCCATTGAAAAGTAAGACAGCCTGGCAGTCAACAAACTGGGCTCAACAGAAAAATGTCAACTAAAGATGGATTAAAGACCAGGAGGAAATGTAACCAACCTACAAAGATGGAGGGGAATTGAGACCCACATGTTTGCCATCCTTGATGAACTGTCCACTGGTGCAGGGGATGAGGTCATGGCCATGATCTGGGAGCCAGTCCTGGATGTTAAATGCCCTGATGATGGACAGTGCAGTGGCAAAATGTCTGGTCCACTGACTGAACTCTGCCACAAGTGAGGAACAACAGTCAGCAAGGAGTAGAAACGAAGAGGAGAAATGGAGAGAACAGAAAGAATGAGAGATCATGGAGGAAAGAGGCTGATATTTGCAAGTGTCCTGACTACAACACAGCAATCTAGAGAAACCATGACCTGGATTACTGAGGACCTCCACTGGCAGTTCATTTCTGTTGATCATAGGGCCATGCTGGGTGAGGCAGGAATGAATCCTGGGACTGAGGTTGTGGAGCAATGGTCACCTTTCCTGCTGAAACTGTCAATTCTTCTGCTTGGTTCTCTCCACAAAACCAGTCCCTTAACGGAGCTCAAACCTCAGTTACAGCTGTGAGAGCCCAGAATCTGACACACTGGACCATCAGGAACAGCTTTGTGCTTTCAAACAACAGAGACGACACTCAAGGACTCAGGGAACGCAGGAATCTCTGGCCTCAGCTGACATGTTGAATTTCAGCAACACTTCATGATGCTGGGTTTCGCAAACCAATGAGAAGATGAAGGAGGCCATCAACTCCTTCAAGCTCAACATCTCCACTGCTTTACCCAGGAGGTCAGGAGGTCAAAGCAGAACCTGCACCCCCCACCTCTGATGTTTACTCCACACAGAGATGAGGGGTCTGTTCAGAAGAGTGAGCTGGAGTCTGGGCAAGTCTTTTAATTCAGTCCCTGGTTGAAACAATTGTCTCCACCAACTTCAGTATGGGTCTGGACCTGCACAGGTTACAATTCGTGTCTTGGTCCCAAGGGTTTGTTGAACCAGAGAAGCTTCAAGTGGTGACGCTCATTAAACCATGCATGAAGGTCAACCTGCATTATCTGCTGTGCTCATTAGCAGGGACTTAGCTCCAATGGTAGAGTGCTAGCTTAGCATGTGAGAGGTAGAGGGATCCATGCCCTCCTTCTCAGAATACTTCAGCTTGTTCTGTTGATCAGAGGAGCTGCTGGGTGATGAATGCTGATGTTTGTCCACTGGTGTGATAAAGTGTCCCCTGTTACTGAGATGTGGATGAACACCTGCTCAGGTCAAAGCTGCAATAAAACCAGGGACTCTGAACCTCCCACACAGTGAAGGAGTTTGTCACCAGCCTTTATAATTCCCACCATCCTCTGAATGTGGAGCAACTTGTCCTGCCAAAACTGTCCCCTCTACCATTCTTAATAACACCTGTCCTGACTGGCAATCACACTGGGCTGCAGTGGTGAAAGTGCTGAATGCAGCCAGGATACACAATGACTCAGGCAACACAGGAATCTGTTGACTCAGCTGGAGAAGCAGAGGGTCCACCAAGACCAGCAGACACCTTCATTCTTGATTCTTCATTCAAGGGCAGCCCCTTGAGATGCACCATCTCATTTTGGAGGGGGTCCTGACAAATAATGACCAACAATACAACAATAATAAAAGTAGATTCTATTTTCAACACAAGGACACACACATCATACACCCAGGTACAAGCCAACAATGGTCCCCAAAGCCCCCCCCCCCCCCACCATCCGGTATTATACAAAGTATGATCAGAGATCCCACTGCAGAAAAGGAGTGGGCCTGTGTTCACATACTCATACATTTAAACACCCATCTAAATAAATACTGCTTCCATACACCATTAAAGTACACAATGCATATTCATACACAAATATCCACATATTTACAGTACAGAGAACAAACAAGAACAAGTAGAGAGTGAATCCTGGAGAGAAAAGGGGAGGTGCATCAGAAACAAGAGCAGATGTTTGAAAATGCTTGATGATTTGAAGATGAGAAAGGAAGTGAGAGACCCAAGTGAGGAGGAAAGGTTGTTCCAATCTGATGGAGCTTTAAATACAACCGGTCAAAGCAGGAGGCCGTCCCCACTGATCCTGGATCTGCTCGACGTTCCTGCCTTTTAAAAGGAAGGTGTTCATCACCACTGTTGCAGGATGTGCTGCTGGTGGAGAATTGTTGGGTGTAGATTCATTGAAGCAGTTTGGTGCTGGACCTGCTCTACTAGTAAAGAGTCATGAGAGAACTTTTGTTGTGATTTGGTTCAAACAAATAAAAATGACTTGACTTGATTTGGTGCCTCAGGAGGAGAAAATTTGGGCACAAAAGTTGGACAAGAGTGTTTGTGGAGGTTGTGGATCAAAGTTCTATTTATATACAACACATAGAATCAAACAATGTGAAGCAGGCTAATGAACAATAAATCAAATATAAAAATGCTTTATTTTAAGATCTAGAATATCTTGTGAATATCTGGAGCTTCATTCGAGCAGCAGACCTCCTCAGGTGATGACTTCATATTTGACATGTTTACCATTCAATGAGACTCATTGTCAGTCCATTGAAATCTACTGGTGTTCCTGGTGAGTTGATTTAACAACATGAGCTGACAGAATCTACATTCAGGTAGGAACCACCACATCCAGGGGTCTGGACCTTTGAGCAGGAAGAGCCATCAAAGTAGCAGACTAAGCTAGCAGACGTTAGCATTGAGAAGAAACTGATACCTGAGCCTACTTTTGGGTCTGGTCAAGTGATGACACAATAATATGACATTGTTGTCAGACTGAAGCCTGCTCAGCACTTACTGAACACTGCCCTATTGCATCGTGGGAAATTTCTGCTTGGCTTGTGTCCATCAATACACATAAAGAAATTTATCTCATGCTGCCGTGACCCGGATTCGAACCGGGGTTGCTGCGGCCACAACACAGAGTACTAACCACTATACGATCACAGCTTCTGCAACAGCAGCTTGAGCTTCTATGTCTTTGACTCATTGAGTGTTGCGGCGAACAGCTGTTGAACAGCTGATGTGCGACTGCGGCGGCCCCTGATGCAGGAGACGGGCCAGGCCCCGTTCAGAAGGTGGTGGATATTATTCTTGGTGTTTTTAGGGCATGTTCCCACCCATCTTCACGTGGGTGACAAAAATGGATTTTTTGTAAAGATTTCGGCGCGAGTTCTGCCTGTCAAATTCTGATCGGGGCCAGTTTGGTTGTGTTGTCTGCAGCGCCTGGCACGCTCAGCGGGAGCGAGTCCGATCATTATAAAGGTGGGTCAAACAATTTAGGTTGAGACGAAGGACGGCACGGGCAGAGCAGACGCAGGTCTTCATTCCACCCGCAGAGCTGTAGAGCATGGATCATGTCAAGGACTAAATGAGGGGAAAGAGAGCAGGAGAGCAGGGCAGAGACAAACACAGAGAATTCTCTCCTAAAACAAGGACTGTTCAGTCAACGGTAGCGCAGAGGAAGCGTGCTGGGCCCAGAACCCAGATGTCGATGGATCGAAACCATCCTCTGCTAGAAGAAGAAAAATAAAATGAACCAGTGTCTTTAGAAATGTGTGTCTGTTAAAAAGAGGTTCTGAAGGATTTTGTCTTCCTCCACAATCACCAATGATGGTGAGAGTTAACAGCAGTCCACTTTCTGACTGAAGCAAAAGTAGACTTCAAAAGGTTCTTCTGATTCAACATAGCAGCTAAATTTCCATTTCCATTTTCTGAACAGGACAGGTTAAAAAAAAGGGAATGTCATGACTTCCTCTGTATGTTAGAATATGAACGACTAAAAATGTTCATCCCCAGTTTTAAGTTAGAATTAAACTGGAAATACAAAAACCTTCCCTCTTCAATCCTGTCACTCAGTGTTGTAAACTGTTTCAAACAAATTCTACTGTTGAACAGTTCAAGTGTTTCTAATGAAGCTGAATGTTCGCCTCTACTTTCCTCAATTGGGTTTCTTTCATGTCCTCCTGAGATCAAAGACAGAATTCTAGGTACAAATAAATACACTATCAAAGCCCTGATGACATCATCATCAATTCTGACTTTGATCTGGAGGCTCTTGCTT
The DNA here is from genome assembly GCF_037954235.1 of Aulostomus chinensis. Taxonomy (NCBI): domain Eukaryota; kingdom Metazoa; phylum Chordata; class Actinopteri; order Syngnathiformes; family Aulostomidae; genus Aulostomus; species Aulostomus chinensis. The sequence goes on along the minus strand of NC_141320.1, from coordinate 22,578,118 downwards.
TAATCTTGGCTTTGATCTGGCTAATGTTTCCTGACAGGTTGCTGTTTCCACTCCAGAGCAACCAGTAGTTGATCCTATCAGACCAGTATGGTGAACAAAGCTTTTCACTTTACCAGTGGAATCACTGGGAAAAGAAACTCCTCCTGTCAGATGAAGGCTTCACTGTGTTGAGGAGGGTTTGTTCAGATGATTCTAGAAGAATAAATCAAAACCTCATCATTGAACATGAACATTAATCACTGATGACTGTTTTAACTAAACCTGCTGGATACTGTGGTGCCTGATGAGGAGACAACTTGGGTACAAAGTTGCAGAAGAGGGTTTTTGGAGAGGAGATTTAGATGAGATGGTTTCCAAATCAAATCGGTTGTCACAAGGGAAAATCTGCATGGAAACACACAAACACACACACACACACACACAACACACACACACACACACACACACACACACACACACACACACACACACACACACACACACACACACACAGAGTCCGACTGACTAACCCATGTTTTTCTTCACTTAAACCACCACTGGAGTATTGAAAGAGATTGCATGAGACACCATCAACTTACATTAAAAACCCCTGACTGCCTTTTATCCCCTCCTGGCTGCAGGAAATTAGACAGACCAGCCCCCATAGCGGGGCTGCACGGTGGTGCAGTGGTCAGCACTGTGCCCTCACAGCAAGAAGGTCCCGGCTCGGGCGTGGGATCTTTCTGTGTGGAGTTTGCATGTTCTCCCTGTTCCTGCGTTGGTTCTCTCCAGGTACTCCAGCTTCCTCCCACTGTCCAAAGACATGGACATTAGGAGACGAGGCTGATTGATACTCTAAATTGACCGTAGGTGTGAGTGTGAATGGTTGTTCGTCTCTTTATGTTGGCCCTGCGATGGACTGGCGACCTGTCCAGGGTGTACACCGCCTCTCGCCCGTAGATGCTGGGATAGGCTCCAGCCCCCCCCCCCCGTGACCCTTACTAGTAAGGAATAAGCAGAAGATGACGATGGATGGCCCATAGAGTGGAGGTGAGACCACAACCATGCTCTACAATCAATATTTACATCAAACCAGCACCATCTCAACAACTTAACCTGACTAAATATATACATGATTCCAGACTACTACACCAACTCAATAACACATCCACATGCATAATCATTCAATGAACCTTGCCTGTGATTGTACCCCCTCCCCCATCTGGGAGCAAAGGTTTGCACCTACAGCTCTTAAGGAGCTTCCTTGGGCCACTCTCCCCTTTTGGCTCCACCCCCTGTAAGGAAACCACCAGGAAGAGGTGAGGACTGACCGTGACGACTGAAACTGCCACATTTACATGAGACAAACTAGATCAACACTAAATACCAGGCCTTGCACAGTGATTACCACTGACTGACACTGGGGTCTTCATTTTCCACAGGCAGGATGGCCGGTCCCCCTGTGCTTCCCAGGTCCCTCCCTGGAACACATGGCATTGAAAATGTTTCACATGTTTTCCGATTCAATAAACCTGACCATTAACATGTGTGTGTGCCTCTAATTTACATAAACTGTTCATACCAAGACAAATGCTACCTTCAATTAATCACTGATGTCATGGAACCCTTGGTCTCCATTACATTGGTCAACCAGAGAAGCTTCAACTGGTGACGCTCATTCAATCATTCATGAAGGTCAACCTCCATCATCTGCTGTGCTCCTGAACAGGGGAATTAGCTCAAATGGTAGAGCGCTCGCTTAGCATGTGAGAGGTAGAGGGATCGATGCCCTCATTCTCCAGAATACTTTAGCTTGTTCTGTTGATCAGAGGAGCTGCTGGGTCATGAATGCTGATGTTTGTCCACTGGTGTGATAAAGTGTCACCCTGTTACTGAGATGTGGATCAACACCTGCTCAGGTCAAAGCTGCAATGAAGTCAAGTCATCACCCTGTAAAGCACCAAATAACAACAAAAGTTACACTTTACAAGTAGAACAGGTCCAGTTCAACACTCCTTAAATGAATTTACACCCAACAATTCTTCATGAGCAAGCACATCCTAGCTTAGGCCCAACTTTTCTTGGCGCTCTCCCAGATGCATGGGAGCTGCTGGGGAAGCGCTACTTAGGCCTAAGCTAGGAGCTAAGCTAAGTTGGTCTGCACCAGCTAGTGAGGGTTGGCTAGCTCTCGCAGCTTTTGGTGCAGAGCCGCTGCAGGTCCAATTCAACCTCGCTAAGCCTCACCTCCAACACAACAAGAAAACTACATTTAACACACTTATCAGTATCACTAAAGGAGGCAGAGGAGGAAGAAAACATGTGGCACTCTGAGCAGGAGAGAGGAGGACAAGAGGGAGAAGCCATCGTTAGCTTGGAGTGGAGAATTTACAAGGCAGAAAGACTGTTGCTACCAGAATGATGGTCTTTTAAACTTCAGCCAAATAAAACAAGTAGGTATTAATTTTTGGTGGGTAATTAGTCAACGAAATAAGGAATTAGCAGGGAGGATCACACTTTAGCGAGCACAATGAAGCAAGGCTCTACGTGCAGCAACACAGAAAAAGGAGTTGAGGTCACACGCTTCCTGCAACCAAGGTCAAAAATCCAGGACGGACGAAGGGGAGGACAACAAAGACAAAGACACAAGAAACAGAGATAATAACCATAAACTCCATAACAACCATAACACATATTGCCCACACACACACACACACACACACACACACACACACACACACACACACACACACACACACACACACACATTTTGTGAAACAACTCAGGAGTCATCAGGTGTTTTACTCAGAGGGATTCATTCATGATAAATGAGCATGGAGGAGACCCAGTAATCATCAACACAAGCGTCACATGAGAAGGTCACCACCCACTTTTATTGATTGGTTCTTGTAAGAATCACTCCTAACGCCATCAGGAGGTCATTTTTTGTCCTGCCCTGTCTCAACTGTTGGAGCACAACTACAGCCTGAACTCTGTCACTACCTTATCCCTCCCTAATAACCTCACACAGACCCACTATCTGGACTAGCCTGACCCCCCTGACCCTCATCAGTCACTCCTAGTGCCTCACACTGGAGGGAATAGCAGCATCGGTGAGCTCTGACTGTTGGGATGCACATCCATGTGATGAAGAGCTGTTTTAAACAGGGAATCATTTGACCTCTTGACCTGTGTGGGCAGGTACAGAGGGACGATTCCATCATGAACAATAATATTAATAAACAAATGGGTCTTTAGCTTCTTTCTAAAGGTGTCCACAGCGTCCTCATGTCCAGTGGGAGAGCGTTCCAGAGTCTAGGAGCTGCAACCTGGAAGGTTCACTCTCCTTCAGTGAGGCTGAATCCCTGTGGTCAGTGTGGATAAGGGACCCCACAGATATCACTAAAGTGCTTTAGACTGCAAAGCACTCAGCTAATCAAGCTGGGATCAACTGCTGTGGTGATCAAGGTATCATCATATATAACAAACAAAGAAAACAAAGTTGAGGAAAAGCACACAAAGAAGAAACTATGAACATAAACAGAGCATCTTCCACACCAGATGTCACACGGCTCAGTAGACCTCTGGTTTGACCCGTAGCAGGTCCAGTCTCCAGGGTGCCCCCATCATTCTGCTCTTCAGTCACAGGATATGCAGCAGAATCCCATAGCTCCTCTGCAGAAGAACATATGAGAGCGTCTGCTTGCTCTCCTCTGGCTGGACATAGGGGAGAGTCTGTTTGCTCTTCTCTGGCTGGACGTAGGGGAGAGTCTGCTTGCTCTTCTCTGGCTGGACGTAGGGGAGAGTCTGTTTGCTCTTCTCTGGCTGGACGTAGGGGAGAGTCTGTTTGCTCTCCTCTGGCTGGACGTAGGGGAGAGTCTGCTTGCTCTTCTCTGGCTGGACGTAGGGGAGAGTCTGCTTGCTCTTCTCTGGCTGGACGTAGGGGAGAGTCTGTTTGCTCTCCTCTGGCTGGACGTAGGGGAGAGTCTGCTTGCTCTTCTCTGGCTGGACATAGGGGAGAGTCTGCTTGCTCTCCTCTGGCTGGATGTAGGGGAGAGTCTGCTTGCTCTTCAGAAGTTTGCTGGACCTTCACTTGAAGGTCATGATTTTCCTCTTTCAAACAGCTTTTTAAATCATGAAGATTTCCCAGGATTTCCCACTGAGCACTGCTCCTTTTCTTCTTTTGTGTTCTCACTGCACATAGAAGACTCTGAACTTCACCGTTCAGACTGCCAGTCTTTGTGGGGTCCTGGTCCTTCCTTGATTCAAGGTGGGCCAACTCAGCAGTGAAGGTCTCTGTCTCCTGAGATGCAGTAGAAACTTGTCTCCTCAAACATCCATTTTCTGCCTCTCTCTCCTCACTCTGGGACCTCAGCTGTTCAAGAGTCGTCTTCTTCTCAGTTCGTTCTTCTCTCATTTTGTTCTTCTCTGCCTGGATGGAGTTGAGCTCACACTTGAGGTCACACTTCTCCTTGTAAACCATCTTCACCTGAAGCTGAAGATTGTGGACTTGTGTGTTCAGGTCTCTGATCTGAGTCTGGTTCTCCTCCCTCACAGATTCAAGGTTGCCCACCATGGCAGACATGTTCTCTACCAGCTGATATGCAATGATCTTCTCTTGTCCAAGACTAGAAACCTGTCCCCACAAATTCTGGTTTTCTGTCCATCTCTTGTCACACAGAGACTGAAGCTGATCAAGAGCACTTTTCTTCTCAGTCAGGTCTTCCTCAAGACATTTCATCTCCACCTGTTCACTCTCCCTCAGAGACTGAACCTGGGTCAGCTCTTTTCTGAGCTCATTGTTCTCTCCATCAACCTTCCTCCCCTCACACTGAAGACTGTGGACTGTTGCGTTCAGGTCTTCTATCTGAGTCTGGTTCTTGTCCTGGACCGTTTGGAGGTTGGCCACCACAGCAGTGAGGTTCTGTAGCTCCTGGATTGCTCTTTTATTCTCACGTTCAAGAGTAGAAACTTGTTCCCTCAAATTCTGGTTTTCTGCCTGTGTGTTGTCACTCAGAGACTGAAGCTGCTCAAGTGCAGCTTTCTTCTCAGTCAGGTCCTCCTGCTCTGTCAGCCTTAGAGATGGAGGAGCAGGATCACATTGACCAGGATCATTCAGTGGATAAATACAGCTCCTACTGAGATCCACCAGATCTCTGAATGCTCCAACTACACAATCCAATGGAGTCATAGCCGTCTGTCCTGGGTTGATCTGAAGATCTTGAGCCAGACTAAATCTCCTGGAACTGTCAAGTGTTTAAAGACCAAAACTGCCCCAGAAATGTGGAGTCTGGATTCTTTTCTAGAATGTGACGGCAGTGACAGTCCTGTAGAGTGACATCACTGACATGACTGATGACTTCAGTCACGTGACTGGATGACTTCAGTCACGTGACTGGATGACAGTGTAGATTCCAATGTAGAGGTTGGGGAAATAGTCTTTGAGAATCCAGCTTGAACCCACGCCCTCCTTGTCCTTCTAAAACCCAAACAGCGACCATCAGTCTCCCTCCAATCCTGTACTTGGGTTCAATGTTGCTGTTCCATTTTGCAGCAGTAGGTGTCGCTGTGATACCAGGTTCAGTTCAAGAGTCCCAACTCCAGCTCATGTTGGTGACCTCAGTGGCAGGTAAAATGGTGCTTCAGTGGATCATGTGATCAACTCATGTGTGTCCTCACTGCTCCACAGGTCTGTCAAATGTTCTGTAAAATAGTTGGACCCAGCAGAGCTGCTAGATTAGGAGTTGATGGAGTCGTTGCAGATACCAGGGTCCAAAGTCCAGCTTGAACCTGGTTTGTGCAGTTCTTTGTCAAGCTAGCAGCCGTTCTTTTCACTGCCAAGCTAAAGTGACTTCTGTCAACAAAGGTCAACATACAAAAGGATATTTCTGCTGGCAGTTCAAGATTTTGATCAAACTCCTTTTTCAGAGCTGGAACCTTCCTCTTGTGTCAGCTTTCTGTTCCCATCTCTATGGTAACGGTCAGTTTTGACCCACGTCTTCAATCAGCTGTCAAATAAACTATAACAATTTTCTATCCTCCAAGTTGTTTCCATCTCTTGGTGACCTTGTTAGGCCTCCTTATCCATGGAAATATTAGTTTGAAGATTTAGTTGTGGGCCTCTGGACCTTTTTTTAGTCACTAAACCCTGGATTTATTTTTTCAGCAACAGAACTTTAATACAAACACAAAATGAAAAGCAGAACAAGCCAGAATCCAAAATATGGATTTGCAAGGTCAACAAACAACAACCAGTCTAGCAAATCAAACCAACAGAAACCAACTACAAATTGTTTGAGTCATTCCAAAGTCCAGGACCCACTTTTCATCCTACAATGTAAACCAATGGGAGGCTTTCTCCTCAGACACACATAGCCTCAAACTGACGCTTCTCTCGTCTACACTGTAACTCTCTCCACTTCACAAATAACTTCACTACATTCCTGACAAAAATGCCTACTAAAATGTGTTACATTCAACTTTTGACCACAATCTGGGGATTGATGAGCCTTTTTCAAACAACAAACTCTCCAAAAATCCTCTCTCCTCTCCACTCTGACAGAGAGCAGCGGGGGAGGGGCTCTTAGAGGCTCAGCGCTCAGCTCTGATTCTCACTTGGTGTCACACTGAGGCTTCTACCTCCTAAACTACAAGTCCCACCGCTCTCATAAAATACATCCTTGGATTCAGGACGACTCCTGCTACTGGGCTGCAGTGGACAGAAGGAGGCTCAGGCCCTAACAACACTGCCTCCAGCTTTAATTAAGACCTCAGTTTTGTTCTCTGCCTCCATGACAGGTTAATGGACATCAACTGGTCCTGAGTCACCAGGAGACACAGACATGTCCAGCTGAGTGACATCAGCAGGACTGTGGAGGTTTATACTGAGTCTCCTGACGACAAGTGGCAGTACAGAGATATTAAAGAGGGTCTGAGCTAAAACTGAACCTTGAGGAACTTCAACCTTTGATCTCAGAGTTCTGTTTTTAATCTTAGAATTCTTTCTTTGATCTCTCCTTGATTTCTCAATGATTTCTTTGTGGACTCCAATTGTCTCTGATCTCTCAGTGAGACAAAGACATAGCAGCTCCAACCTCAGCCTCCAGGAGGCCCTGATCCTCTAGTGGTCAGTCCTCTGTGTTGTGGCTGCAGCAACCCTGGTTTGAATCAGGGTCCCAGCAGCAACATTCCTACTGACTAGTGTTTGTTGTTCAACTGGACAGTTGGTCTGGTGAAGCTCTCTCAGACACTCCTTTCTTCATCCTCCCTTCAGGCTCAGCAGCATCAGAGTCAATGTGTCTGACTAGGACCAGAACCCTCAACCTGGAGGCTGTGGTGCAATGAGAACACATCTGACAACCAATCAGAGGAGGGTCTGTTTGACTCCTGGAAACTCCATGAAAGCTGAGAGGAACTTGTTCTTCATCTCCAAATTCCCTCCCTGCACGTTGTCTCTCCAGAGATCATTCAAGTCCAAGTTGAACCTTAGACTAAAAGCTCCCAGTAGGTGATGCAGGCTCCACCTCACTCCTGGTTCTGGAAGCTCACCAGTTCTTGCTCTCTCACCACTTGGATCTCATGTTCCTGACATCTCTGAGCTTGTTTCCTATCCACCTGTCTCATGTTGATGAGGTCATCCAGCCTGATGATCTCTAGGTTCTCCTTTGAGTGGTTCCCTTTGGGAGAGTTCTCTCTCTGTAACTTGTGTGTGTGTTTGCTCGTATCCTGTTTCTCCTTGACAGCACTTTAGTGTTTTTACCACTGGTGTCTCATCTGTGGTTCACCTTTTATTTTACTTCTTTGTCAAAGATGAAGGTGTTTGTGGTCATTCATCAATCATGTGATGGCTCATGTGACTGTGAGTCTGATGGAGAGCTTGTAGCGTCTCTCACTCTGAACACTTCAGTCTATTGAAGATACTCTGATGTAGCCTGACTAGCTCAGTCGGTAGAGCATGAGACTCTTAATCTCAGGGTCGTGGGTTCAAGCCCCACGTTGGGCGTTCATCTTGAACATCCCTGCTTGTCCTCTCACTTTCTGCAGCTGTGATTGGGAATTGAAAGAAAAATCACTGAATGAACAACACAAACACAGACTGTGTCTGAAGTTCCACACCTGCACCCGACTCAGAATGAAAAACCAGTGTGGACTCAATTGTACCCACTGTCAATACTGATTCTGGACAAATTTCTTTGTGTGTATTGATGGACGTGAGCCAAGCAGAAATTTCCCACAATGCAATAGGGCGGCGTTTGGTCAGTGTTGAGCAGGCGTCAGTCTGACAATGATGTCATATTATTGTGTCATCACCTGACCAGACCCAAAAGTAGGCTCAGGTATCAGTTTCTTCTCAATGCTAATGTCTGCTAGCTTAGTCTGCTACTTTGATGGCTCTGCCTGCTCAAAGGTCCAGACCCCTGGATGTGGTGGTTCCTACCTGAACGTTGATTCTGTCAGCTCATGTTGTTAAATCAACTCACCAGGAACACCAGTAGATTTCAATGGACTGACAATGAGTCTCATTGAATGGGTGTCTCGTCCAACGAGAAACACTCAGTCTCAGGTTGAAGCTCATCAATGAGGTCTTGTGGATCAGTGGCTTGCATGAATGAATGAGTTGGAAGACTTCTTGGAAATTAAAGAGGATTTAATACAATTAAGAAAACACTTAAGACAGAGTGATAATTCCAGCAGAGTAATTAAGGCCCATATTGAGTAGCAGGTATGAATTAGCCTGGATTTATCTGAGCTTCAAGTAGACGGCTAAGAGGCAGGTGGAAAGGTGTGTAGGATGAACGATGGTGACCTCCAACCAAATAAAGAGGACTGAGTGGAGGCTGACCAGCTCTACGGAGTCAGGCGGAGTTTGGCAGCGAGACAGGAGTCCAGGCCTGAATCGGTGAAAACCAACGTAACCGGCTTACGTTCTCAGCTGGATTCTCCCATCGATGTACGACGCCTCTCCAACGAACTGGTGGGAGGACGGCCTCCAAAGCCTCCACCTCGTCGACCGTGGCTCCCGCTGAGATTCGCTCGATGAAGAAGGGAAGCGCGTTGATTGGCTACCCTCTGGTCTCAGGCTGCTGGCTGCCTGGACTAAGCTGCTCTTCTCCGACACAAAGGTGGCTTCTCTCTCTTCAAGGCTCACAGGAGGTCAAGAGTGTAGCGACCGTGAGCCGAGATCGATGATGAATTACAAAAATAGAAAATCAAAAAATAAATTAGAGGAATAGAAAAGAAAAGGGGGAGGAGCCGGACCAGCTGCTCTAGGAGCTCACACACAAAGGGCAGAAACAAGAAGCACTGAAGAGAGCGCCAGCAGTGGATGGTGCCACCACTGTTACAGTAAACTGGTCCGCCTCAGAGCAGTGACCTTTGACCTGTGAGGGGTTGTTGGCCAATCAGCACACTTTGCTGTCTTCAGTCCTTCTCAGATATCAACAAATGAAGCTGGTTGAACAGACAGCAATCATCATCACTCAGAGACATCACCTGGAGAGGAAGACTGCTCCGAGTTCTGACAATGACAGTGAAGAGGCAAGGAGAGCTGGACAACCACAGACAGTGAAACATTCGGAACATCATGTTGATACACGCGTGTGTGTGTGTGTGAGGGTGTGTGTGTGTGTGTGTGTGTGTGTGTGTGTGTGTGTTTACATGTAGACTTTCTCTTGTGACAGCTGATTTGGTTTGGAATCCATCTTAGTCAGGAAATTTGGAGAAAATTCTATCATGTCGTTGTTGTTATTTTGATTTACAACACTGCAAATAAAATCATCTCCCCTCCAAAAACCCTCCTCTTCAACTTTGTACTCAAGTTGTCTCCTCATCAGGCACCACAGGATCCAGCAGGTTCAGTCAAAACAGTCATTAGAGATTGAAAAAATGTCCATCAAACACAAAATAAGGCTTCAAATAGGTTTCCAATTTTATTTGATGTTGACACATTTTGTCCATTTAATATCAAGACTGCTCCCAGATCAGCTCCATGACCTCATCCCTGCACCAGAGTACCGCCCAAGTTCATCAAGGATGGCCAACATGAGCAGGTCTAGATTCACCTCCATCTTTGGAGGCTGTTGAATTTCCTCCTGAGGACCGTCAGGCTGTTTCCTTACTTTGCTGTGACCCAACAGCAGACAGCAACAAGGACTGTGGTGCACTTGGTCATTGGATGCACTGAAGTCACGTGACTGAAGTCATCCAGTCACGTGACTGAAGTCATCCAGTCATGTCAGTGATGTCACTTGGCAGGACTGTCACTGCCGTCTCATTCTAGAAAAGAATCCAGACTCCACCTGTGGCTCCATGATAACTGAGGGACCTCTGGTTGGAGGCTGGACGATGATGTTTGGTCTGGGGGGGTTAAGATGGTGGGGCTGTTTCAGTTCTAGTGCTGAAGGCTTTCACCATGACAGTCAGACTCTCCTCTGTCCTTCATGGTCCCTCAAATGTGCAGTGTGGACCTCACACACTGAATTTAGCCTGAAAACTCTTCGTGAACAGCAGGAGACGCAGAGTCTCTGTGGCGCTCGGCCGTTAACAGAGAGGCTGGTGGTTGGAGCCCCCCAGGGACCAGGACCAGGCTCTACTGGTGCTGAGGACTCTGTTGATCAGCTGCTGAGTTGCTACTTGATGTCAACATTGGTCTGTTTCATCCTGAGTAGTTTGATCCTAGCAGAGTCGCTGCATCGATGATCTGAATGTGGACGGACAGACTGACCCTCCACAGCAGACGCCTGTCACAGATCTCTGGATGAGACACTTTGAGGTAAAGCCAGGTTCTGCCAGTCCCACTCACATGTTTCAATCACATGTTCAGAGATGGGTTTGTTGTTCCTGAATCCATTTCTTATTTTCTGATCACCTTGTGGATTGTTCATCATTCTCCTCATCACCATACTTTAGGTTGCAGTACGAACACCTGAGTTAGTCTGGGGTTGCAGGAATCATACAGCATCCAAATAATAGCAGGTTGAAACATTTATTTAAAAGAGTTTAACATGGTTACACACACACACACACACACACACACACACACACACACACGTTTCCAGTCATGTCATTGTGGGTTCATTTCATCAAGGCTCACAAACGGGGGAGGGTAACTTCACACACTCGTACGTTTCAGGTCTGACCTGAGTGGGGTCCTTCCACGTGGTTCTGACTCAAGGTGTTTTTATGACACTGTGGCAACACCTGGCATCAGCTCAACTTTGACTTTTACACTTCTAACTGTACGCTGTGTGAGCTGTTCCATGTTTTAAAGCCATATTTCCAGTGTGGCCCACTGCAAATCTTTGGAATGGCTCATGCCAGTTGCTGACGCCTCAGAACGACTGTGCTGTGATCTCAGTTTGAAGTTCTGTGCCATTGGAGAACCTGTCTTACCACGAGGTCACCTTATTAGCCTGTGAATGTCTCCACCTACAGCGATGACTTCTGTCAGCTCCAAGTGTCTTCTTGTCTGGCATCTGAATTTCAGGTGAGAGACCCTCTGACTCCTGCAGCAGCAGTAGAGACAGAGGAGCCCTGAAGCTCAGAGGTTCCATGAGGGATCAAAGCCAGACGAGACGGCCACAAAGGTAGCAGGACATTGTGGACTCAGTCGTCACCACTAATCTGTGTTGACAGTATTTAATGACATTCTGCTGCCAAAAACAGATCATGATTCTATACATTTGAGAGGCCTCACAGTTCAAGTTTCAGGTCTGTATCCACTGGAGAGGCCAATGAGAGCAAAAGAGCAACAGGGTCAAAGGTCAACAGGCCTCGTGTCTCAGCCAGGCCTCAAAGGGTTAAGTGAGCCTTTTGGAGCTCCTTTGAAAAAAGGCCTGTCACCAATCTTGTTCAGGACCAACATGAAGAAGGATCTTTGGGAACATTTTCACATCTTTAAGACCGCCTTGACTCCTTTTTATAGCAGGAGTCACTGAACAGCACAAAGCTGCTATTGCAGCCATCAGGCCTCATTTCTGATCAGTTATTATTGTTGAAACAAAGCTGAATATCAATTATTGATTTTTATTGTCATCATTGTGAACACCTGATGAGAGAAACACAATAAAAACATTTGAAAAGGAAGGATCAGAGTGTTGTTGTACTGCAATACTACAGTACAGCATCAGAGACACTCAGTTATTGATTGCCTGAATGATTGATTTCCCCAGAAGAGGAACAGCTTTGTTGGAGCAGTAAAAATACACACATCAGAACGACAAAGTTACATTGGAAAAGAAACTACATGACATTACCAGCACAACATCTGAAGAACAGTTAGGATCAATTTAACTGGCCAGATAGTTAGGATTTCTTTAATGATATCCTTGATGAACCCAGACATCAGAGTGGTTTGTTCCCCTCAATAATAAATCTGTAAATACAGCGTGAAGTGATGGAACTAAAAGGCCACCTCTGAGTGCAGGAGTGAGCCTCTGTGACGGATGTGACGTCAGCAGACCGCCATTAGTTTGAGTCATTGTTTATATTCTTAATGCTGATTGGTCGATCTATAATGGTGACAAATGGACTTCGTAGGTAGAATAAACATCCAGAAATTAAATGAATTTGTAGATTGTCTTATTAATCAAAAGATGAAGTATTAAAAATATTTGTTTTTTTTCCTCGGAGTGAGCGACAACTACCGGATTTTCTCACAGAAGAACGGGGGCGACTTCCACGGAAGCAGATGTTTGTAATTCCTGGGGCACTAAAATCCATTTCATATTATTCTTTCTTGAACAGCGAATATTATGGAAATAAAATTTATATTTCTCGGCAGAAATGTCCTTAAAATGCTTTTTAAAAATCAAACCTATCTTGAAATGACACTCGTCCGTAATGGCGTCCTTAGCAACCAACATAGCAACAGTAGAAATGTGACACTGTAACGACTCTCTTCCGAGAGGTGAAAGATTCACCGTAATAACGAACAAACCAAAGATTAAACACAAGAACTGAGCAAAGATTATGAAAACAAAATGCATATTTCTCTCTAGAAATGTCATCAGAATGCTTTATTAAATCAAAACTATCTTGGAAGAAGGCACTTTCCTCCGAAAATGACAGGAGCGGCGGCCATGTTTTTGTTTTGAGAGGCCCGCATGAAAGAGTCACATGAGGGAAGGGGGTATGGGGTCATGGGGGGGGGGGGGGGGGGCGATCCCAGGTGACATTGTTCAAGAGGCAGGGTTCACCCTGGACAGGTCACCAGTCCATCAGGAGAAATGAGGTGGACGGTATCATGCAACCTAAACTAAAACATTAGTCAGATCAAATTCAGATTAAAGCAAGAGTCTCCAGATCAAAGTCAGAATTCCTGATGATGTCATCAGGGCTTTGACAGTAGCTAGAATTCTGTCTTTGATCTCAGGAGGACATGAAAGAAAGACAATTGAGGAAAGTAGAAGAGAGCATGGCTGCATGATGGTGCAGTGGTGAGCACTGTGGCCTCACAGCAAGAAGGTTCTGGGTTTGAGTCCAGGCTCGGGTGGGGAATCTTTCTGTGGAGAGCCTGCATGTTCTCCCCATGAATGCGTGGGTTCTCTCTGGTACTCCGGCTCCTTCCCACTGTCCAAAGACATGTAATTGGGGACGAGGCTGATTGGACACTCTAAATTGACCGTAGGTATGAATGTGAGTGTGAATGGTTGTTCGTCTCTGTATGCTGACCCTGTGATGGACTGGTGACCTGTCCAGGGTGAACCCCGCCTCTGGCCTGTAGATGCTGGGATAGGCTCCAGCCCCCCTCGACCATCAATGTAGGTCTTTTGTTAATTGCATGCCACATGAAATTATTAGTGGTCACTTTCCTAGCAACAGTCTCACAGTGGCAAGACAAGAACACTTCTACTTTTGATGATGACAGTTTGTTCAACACTAAACTTCATCCAGTACCATGTTGTCAAACACTGGAACCTCCACAGCACCTGAACAGGGACTTGAACCCTGGACCCTCAGATTAAAAGTCTGATGCTCTACCGTCTGAGCTCCTCAGGCTCTTTCTACAGCATTGAGACAGGAACAGAAACACCTGTGAAGGTCAAACTGCTGCTTTCTTGACTTGTTCAGTCCTCCATGTTGAAGTCCACCATGCTTTTGATTGACTCTGATTCTCTGTGGCAAAATCCAACAAGAGGCTCCAAAAATGTCCTGAATGTCACAAGAATGCACAGGACAAGATGTTAGTTTCCTTCATGTCTGCAGTTCCTCCACTGGAAAGTAAAGTCAATGCTGCTCCTCTGCTGAAACCTGGGATCGGACCAGGGACCTTTAGATCTTCAGTCTAACGCTCTCCCAACTGAGCTGGTTCAGTTCTGAGTGAGGGCCCTGCTTCTCTCATTTATAATCTCTTCCACTCTCACTAGAACTGAGAGAGGATTGGAGCTTCTGAAGTCCTGACACATTGAACAGTTCTCCAGGACCATTTTTGATGAAGGTCTGGATCACACCAGCCTTTTTTGTTTGTCTTCTTGCACCACCGTGCCGCCCCTACGAGTCGTCTACATATCAGTGTTCTCAGTATTGCACGAACATTCACATCAGTATTGTGCTAATATTTTATTTCCTGGCTCTTCAATCCTCCTATTATGAAGTTGATTGCTTCAGCGACCAGGAGACGTTATCATTGGCAGCTAGTTTACTATTATTGCTGCTGCTGTTGTTGGTTGTGTGTCTGTCTTCCATCCCCCTGTCCCTCTGTCTTTCTCTCTGCTTGTCTTTCACCCTCATCTTGTTCCCATCTTTTTGTCATTCTCTCCCTCCTTTCTCTCTGTCTTTTGTCTTTCCTTCTCTATATTTGTCTTCTGCTGTCTGTCCCGTCCTGCTCTCTTTCAACAACCAACCAGTCAAAGCAGACGTCCGGTTAAAAAAATATGATAAAAGAACTCTTGGTTTGATTTGGCTTGAGACATGAAGAAGATAGGATTGTTTTCCTTTCATTTTAGAAGCTTTTCCAGATTCATGAAAAGATCATCAATCAGTGCAGTATTTCAGACAGACTTCTGGTCCGTGAGGACGAGGAATCCAGCACAGATCCACAGAACTCCAACTGCCATCTTTGATGGTTCCTTCACAGTCTGTCGGGTGGAGAGATCCTCCTGAGTCTGGCTTGGAATGTTTGTCTGTGGATGTGTTGGCCCTGTGATGGACTGGTGACCTGTCCAGGGTGAACACGGCCTGTCGCCCAAAAGCTGCTGGGATAGGCTCCACCCCCTCATGACCCTGAACAGGATAAGCAGAAGACAATGGACAGAAGTCCTGACACATTGAACAGTTCTCCAGGACCATTTTTGATGAAGGTCTGGATCACACCAGCCTTTTTTGTTTGTCTTCTTCCAGTTGCCTCAACATTGTGTGAGCCAATAATTCCACATCTGTACCAGACACACCTCTGGTTGGTGGGTTGATGGATCTTTCTGTTCTAACAGTGTCTTTTATCTTGCTTTTATCTTTTCTTTGTATCTGCATTCTGTGGTGCACGGTGGCTCTGGAAGAGCGCTCTAACTATTGTCACTGTACCCCCCCCCCCATACAACGAAAATAAAAGATTCTGATTCCGATTCTGACACACACACACACACACACACACACACACACACACACACACACTCACACACACACTCACAAACGTGTATCAACATGATGTTCCGAATGTTTCACTGTCTGTGGTTGTCCAGCTCTCCTTGCCTCTTCACTGTCATTGTCAGAACTCGGAGCAGTCTTCCTCTCCAGGTGATGTCTCTGAGTGATGATGATTGCTGTCTGTTCAACCAGCTTCATTTGTTGATATCTGAGAAGGACTGAAGACAGCAAAGTGTGCTGATTG
This sequence comes from Aulostomus chinensis, assembly GCF_037954235.1. Classification (NCBI taxonomy): domain Eukaryota; kingdom Metazoa; phylum Chordata; class Actinopteri; order Syngnathiformes; family Aulostomidae; genus Aulostomus; species Aulostomus chinensis. The sequence goes on along the minus strand of NC_141320.1, from coordinate 22,562,316 downwards.
GCCAACAACCCCTCACAGGTCAAAGGTCACTGCTCTGAGGCGGACCAGTTTACTGTAACAGTGGTGGCACCATCCACTGCTGGCGCTCTCTTCAGTGCTTCTTGTTTCTGCCCTTTGTGTGTGAGCTCCTAGAGCAACTGGTCCGCCCCCCCCCCCTTTTGTTTTCTATTCCTCTAATTTATTTTTTGATTTTCTATTTTTGTAATTCATCATCGATCTCGGCTCACGGTCGCTACACTCTTGACCTCCTGTGAGCCTTGAAGAGAGAGAAGCCACCTTTGTGTTGGAGAAGAGCAGCTTAGTCCAGGCAGCCAGCAGCCTGAGACCAGAGGGTCGCCCATCAACGCGCTTCCCTTCTTCATCGAGCGAATCTCAGCGGGAGCCACGGTCGACGAGGTGGAGGCTTTGGAGGCCGTCCTCCCACCAGTTCGTTGGAGAGGCGTCGTACATCGATGGGAGAATCCAGCTGAGAACGTAAGCCGGTTACGTTGGTTTTCACCGATTCAGGCCTGGACTCCTGTCTCGCTGCCACACTCCGCCTGACTCCGTAGAGCTGGTCAGCCTCCACTCAGTCCTCTTCATTTGGTTGGAGGTCACTAGTCACTATCGTTCATCCTACACACCTTTCCACCTGCCTCTTAGCCGTCTACTTGAAGCTCAGATAAATCCAGGCTAATTCATACCTGCTACTCAATATGGGCCTTAATTACTCTGCTGGAATTATCACTCTGTCTTAAGGATTTTCTTAATTGTATTAAATCCTCTTTAATTTCCAAGAAGTCTTCCAACTCATTCATTCATGCAAGCCACTGATCCACAAGACCTCATTGATGAGCTTCAACCTGAGACTGATTGTTTCTCATTGGACGAGACACCCATTCAATGAGACTCATTGTCAGTCCATTGAAATCTACTGGTGTTCCTGGTGAGTTGATTTAACAACATGAGCTGACAGAATCTACGTTCAGGTAGGAACCACCACATCCAGGGGTCTGGACCTTTGAGCAGGCAGAGCCATCAAAGTAGCAGACTAAGCTAGCAGACGTTAGCATTGAGAAGAAACTGATACCTGAGCCTACTTTTGGGTCTGGTCAGGTGATGACACAATAAAATGACATCATTGTCAGACTGACGCCTGCTCAACACTGACCAAACGCCGCCCTATTGCATTGTGGGAAATTTCTGCTTGGCTCGCGTCCATCAAAACACACAAAGAAATTTCTCCAGAATCAGGATTGACAGTGGATACAATTGATTCCACACTGGTTTCAAGTGCAGGTGTGGAATTTCAGACACAGTCTGTGTTTGTGTTGTTCATTCAGTGATTTTTCTTACAATTCCCAATCAAAGCCCCACATTGCTAATGAACTCAAATTGATGCTAACAGTAATGTCGTGATAGTTGCTAATAAACTAAGTGATGCTGACAGACATGCGGTTAGAGTTTCGATTAACCTCAAAGTGATGCTGACAGTAATGTAGTAAGAGTTGCTTCGAACCTCAAAGTAATGCGACAGTGATTTCAGAAGAATTGCTAATGATCTCAAAATGATGCTAACAGTAACGTAGTGATAGTTGCTAATAAACTCAGTGATGCTTACAGTCATGTAGTAAGAGTTGCTAAAAACCACAAAGTAATGCGACTGTGATGTCGGAAGAATTGCTCATGATCTCAAAATGATGCGACGGTAATCTAGTAAGAGCTGCTAATGAATTCAAAATGATGCTAACAGTAATGTAGTGAAAGTTTCGAATAACCTCAAAGTGATGCTGACAGTCATGTGGTTAGAGTTTCGAGTAACCTAAAAATGATGCGGACAGTAATGTATTAAGAGTTGCTAATAACCTCAAAATAATGCGACAGTGATTTCAGAAGAATTTCTAATGAACTCAAAATGATGCTAACAGTAACGTAGTGATAGTTGCTAATAAACTCAGTGATACAATAATGTAGTAAGAGTTTCAAACTCCCTCAAAATGATGCTGAGAGTCATGTAGTAAGAGTTGCTACTAAACTCAAAATAATGCGACAGTGATGTCGGAAGAGTTGCTAATGAACTCAAAATGATGCTACAGTGATGTAGTAAGAGATGCTAAAAAACTAAAAATGATGCTGACGGTAATGTAGGAAGAGTTGAAACTAACGTTAAAATGATGCCACACTGATGTCATAAGAATTGCTAATAAACTCAAAATGATGCTAACAGTAATGTAGTAAGTGTTTCGAACTACCTCAAAGTGATGCTGACAGTCATGTAGTCAGAGTTGCTACGAACCTCAAAATAATGCGACAGTGATGTTGGAAGAATTGCTAATGGTCTCAAAATAATGCGACAGCGATGTCGGAAGAATTGCTAATAAACTCAAAATGATGCTGACGGAAATCTAGTAAGAGCTGCTAATGATCTCAAAATGATGCTACAGTGATGTTGTAAGAATTGCTAATGATATCAAAATGATGTGACGGTCATGTAGTAAGAATTGCTAATGAACTCAAAATAATGCCAACAGTAATGTAGCGATAGTTGCTAATAAACTCAGTGATGCTTACAGTAATGTCGTAAGTGTTTCGAACTACCTCAAAGTGATGCTGACAGTCATGTAGTAAGAGTTGCTACGAACCTCAAAATAATGCGACAGTGATGTCGGAAGAACTGCTAAGGAACTCAAAATGATGCTAACTGAGGTTATTCGAAACTTTCACTACATTACAAAGTGATGCTGACAGTCACCTGGTTAGAGTTGCGAGTAACCTAAAAATGATGCTGAGAGTAATGTAGTAAGAGTTGCTAATAACCTCAAAATAATGCTACAGTGATGTCGGAAGAATTGTTAATGAACTCAAAGTGATGCTGACAGTCATGTAGTAAGAGTTGCTACAAACCTCAAAATAATGCTACAGTGATGTCGTAAGAATTGCTAATGATATCAACATGATGTGACGGTGATGTAGTAAGAATTGCTAATGATCTCAAAATGATGCTACAGTGATGCCGGAAGAATTGTTAATGAATTCAAGAATGATGCTGACAGTAATGTAGTGATAGTTGCTAATAAACTCAAAGTGATGCTGACAGTAATTTATGAAGAGTTGCTAAAAACCTTAAAATAATGACACAGTAATGTAGTAAGAGTTGCTATGAAACTAAAAATAATGCGACAGTGATGTAAGAAGAATTGCTAATGATCTCAAAATGATGCGACAGTGATGTCGTCAGAATTGAGAGTCGGGGTTTTCCAAGTTTATCTCCTCCCACGCATGAATTCTCTGGTATCATTCCACTTACTGCGAAGACGAGCCGTGGATGTATTGTCCTGAGCCCAGGGCTTGTCAGATACCATGACCCTCAACTAAATGTGGCAGAAAACCTGCCCTCTTCATTTAGGGCTGGAAGGTGTGAGAGATACTGGGAGCTCATCGAGGCTACGTCCTCCACGGTCTCCTCAGGCTGGCCAGCACAAGAGGAGACCGCCAACTGGCCGGGACAGGCTGTCACCGTTGTTGTTGCCGCCGTGGTCGGCCTTTCTTTCTTTCTTTCCTTTTTTCACACGATCACAGGGGAGAGCGCGGACGCAGTCCCCCACTGTCAGAAATTATGCAGTTGAGATTCCCACATTTGGGGAATTCACCAGGGTCAGCACAGCCCCAGTGCAATGGCTGAGCCTCACCCGGGGAGAACCACCTTGCTGATCATGGTATCTCCCCTGCCAGGTAAGTATGACTCGCTGAGCTTAGGAACAGACATGAGCTCCAGGGACACAGCCTTCTGACTGACAGGCAGGGAGGCCGACACAGCGCCTGATCTTTCCTACCTTGTGCCAATCTGCCGCGTGCGCAGCCCCCTTTGTTTCTCACAACGATGCCGGATGTCGGATATCCCAAGCCCGGGAAGCTCGACCGATGCCGTTTTCAAGGCTCACCTTCTCGCTGGGGGCACCAGCGCGGCCTCTAACCGCACGCATCGTGCCCCGCAGTAAAAAAAACAATCTCCGTCCGCTTTCACCCTTGGTTGGAGCGTCGCGACCATGAGAGCTGTCAACGCAAGCGGCCACATTCCGAAAGACTGAAGGCAGCAAGCTGGGGTTTCACATTTCAACATCAAGTTCACAACCCATCTCTGGGCAAAACAGGCACATTGAAGGTTCAGGTCTTTCAGAGTGCATTCCAAAGCCTTTTGGGAAAGGCTCCGAGAGCAGTGCCGTCAGCGGACCTCCATCCTTATCTGGAGTGCAAACGGAGCCACAACTTGACGCCCAGCGGCAGCGCGGGCGGAAATCCAGCCCCGGCCTCATGTGCAGCACTCGAGAGTTGGCCTGAAGAGCACGGGATTTGCTCCTGACAAAAGGGGAGGGGCCCGCACTGTTCCTGTAAGGCCATTGCGGCCGCAGGCTGAGGAAAAGCTGCAGTGCAGGAGGAGAACCCTGCTCCGGCTTTGGGTGGAGCAGGTGAGCGAGTGCCTGGCGGAGGCTTGTTTTAATTCCGACAAGAAATGCGGGGCATTGCACCACTCCTGGAAACACTGCAATACCAGGTTGATGCGTGGAAAGGACGGAGCAAGCTCCCGTTCCATCTCCCTGTTCCAAAAAGCAATTTAATATATGGTTCCCAGATAGGGAACGTACCAGATATTAAACTGATAAGAACAGATACTACACTTGATCTTAGCCAAAAGGCCGAGAAGCGATGCCTGTCAGCCACCCGACGTGAGAGCCAGCACCCCCGGTACAGCCAATCCCGGCCGCGGCTGTGGGCAGGAACTGCAACATTTTGGGTGGCGACACAAAATGCAGTGCCATAAACACTACATCTGGCACACTGGTTGTCCCCACTGCTATCCAAAGCAAAGGCAATCGGTGCCTTCACCCTGCTATGCTAGTGGGGCGACTCAAAGTAAAACAAAGCGGTGTTCAAAGCCACAAGCCAGCGACTCATCCTGGAGTCGGGACTTTCCAAGTTGATCTCCTCCCACGCATGAATTCTCTGGTATCCTTCCACTTACTGCGAAGACGAGCCGTGGATGTATTGTCCTGAGCCCAGGGCTTGTCAGATACCATGACCCTCAACTAAATGTGGCAGAAACCCTGCCCTCTTCGTTTAGGGCTGGAAGGTGTGAGAGATACTGGGAGCTCATTGAGGCTACGTCCTCCGCGGTCTCCTCAGGCTGGCCAGCACAAGAGGAGACCGCCAACTGGCCGGGACAGGCGGTCACCGTTGTTGTTGCCGCCGTGGTCGGCCTTTCTTTCTTTCTTTCCTTTTTTCACACGATCACAGGGGAGAGCGCGGACGCAGTCCCCCACTGTCAGAAATTATGCAGTTGAGATTCCCACATTTGGGGAATTCACCAGGGTATCCAAAGCCCGGGAAGCTCGGCCGATGCCGTTTTCAAGGCTCACCTTCTCGCTCGGTGAACCAGCGTGGCCTCGAACCGCATTAGAATTGCTAATGAACTCAAAATGATGCTAAAAGTAATGTTGTGAAAGTTTCGAATAACCTCAAAGTAATGCTGACAGTCATGTAGTAAGAGTTTCTATGAACTTCAAAATAATGCGACAATGATGTCGGAAGAATTGCTAATAATCTCAAAATAATGCGACAGTGATGTCGGAAGAATTGCTCATAACCTCAAAATGATTCTGACAGTAATGTAGTAAGAGCTGCTAATAACGTCAAAATAATGCTACAGTGATGTCGTAAGAATTGCTAATAAACTCAAAACGATGCTAACAGTGATGTAGTGACAGTTGTTAATAAACTCAGTGAAGCTTAAAGTAATGTAGTAAGTGTTTTTAACAACCTCAAAGTGATTCTGACAGTCATGTAGTAAGAGTTAAAAACGAACCTTAAAATAATGCTAACAGTAATTTAGTAAGAGCTGCTAATAACCTCAAAATAATGCGACAGTAATGTAGGAAGAATTGTCAATGAAATCAAAAATTATGCTAACATTAATGTAGTGATAGTTGCTTATAAACTAAAAGTGATGCTTAAAGTAATGTAGTAAGTGTTTCGAACAACCTCAAAGTGATGCTGACAGTCAGTTAGAAAGAGTTGCTTAAAATAATGTAACAGTAATGTAGTAAGAGTTGCTAACAACCTCAAATTAATGCGACAGTGATGTCAGAAGAATTGGTAATAACCTCAAAATGATGCTGAAAGTGATGTCGTCAGAATTGCTCATGAACTCAAGATGATGCTAACAGTAATGTAGTGATAGTTGCTAATAAACTCACTGGTGCTTAAAGTAATGTAGTCAGTGTTTTTAACAACCTCAAAGTGATGCTGACAGTCATGTAGTGAGAGTTGCTGAAAACCTAAAAATTGACGCTAAAGTCATGGAGTGAGAGTTGCTACGAACCTCAAAATGATGCAGTGATGAAGTAAGAGTTGACACTATCCTCAAACTGATGCTTACAGTAATGTAGTGAGAGTTTCTTCTTAACTGAAAATAAAGCTACAGTAATGTAGTGAGAGTTTCTTCTTAACTGAAAATAAAGCTACAGTGATGTAGTGAGAGTTTCTTCTTAACTGAAAATAAAGCTACAGTGATGTAGTGAGAGTTTCTTCTCACATAAGAAATTATAATCAAGTGATGTAATGAGAGATGCTACGAACCTAAGAAATGATGCTACAGTGTTGTAGTGAGAGTTGCTACTAATGTCAAAATGATGCGGACAGTGATGTAATGAGAGTTGCAACAAACCTAAGAAATAATACTCCAGTGATATGGGGAGAGTTGCCAAAAACCTAAAAATGATGGTGACAGTGATGTAGTGAGATTTGCTACGAATCTCAAAATGATGCTAAAGTAATGTCGTGAGAGTTGCTACTGATCTCAAAATGATGCCACAGTGTTGTAAAGAGAGTTGAGACGAACCTCAAAATGATGCTTACAGTGATGTAGTGAAACTGTGACTAACCTCAAAATTATGCTTGCAGTGATGTCGTGAGAGTTGCTACGAACCTCAAAATGATGCGAACGTGATGTAATGAGAGTTGCTATTAACCTAAGAAATGATGCGACAGTGATGTAATGAGATTTGCTTAAAACCTCAAAATGATGCAACAGTGATGTAGTAAGAGTTACTACGAACCTCAAAATGAATCTGCAGTGATGAAGTAAGAGTTTCTGCTTCACTGAAAATAGAGCTACAGTGATGTAGTAAGAGTTGCTACTCATCTAAAAATTATGCTACAGTCATGTAATAAGAGTTTCTTCTCAAATAAGAAATGATAATCAAGTGATGCAATGAGAGATGCTACTAACCTAAGAAATTATGCTACAGTGATGTCGTGAGAGTTGCTACTCATCTAAAAATTATGCTACAGTCATGCAATAAGAGTTTCTTCTCACATAAGAAATGATAATCAAGTCATGTAATGAGAGATGCTACTCACCTAAGAAATGATGCTACATTAATGTAGTGGGAGTTGCTACTCATTTCAAAATGATGCTGACAGTGATGGAGTGAGAGTTGCTCGTAACCTAAAAATGATACGACAGTGATGTAGTGAGAGTTGCTACTAAGCTAAGAAATGATGCTAAAATGATGTAATGAGAGTTGCTACAAACCTAAGAAGTGATGCTACAGTGATGTGGTGAGAGTTGATAGTAATTTCAAAATAATGCAAAAGCAGTGTAATGAGAGTTGCTACTTCCCTAAGAAATGATGCTACAGTGATGTAGTGAGAGTTGCTACGAACCGCAAAATGATGCTACAGTGATATAATGAGGATTGCTATTTACCTAAGAAATGATGCAACAGTGATGTGGTGAGAGTTGCTACTATCCTCAAAATCACGCTAAAGTGATGTAATGAGAGTTGCTACTTTCCCAAGAAATGATGCTACAGTGATGTGGTGAGAGTTGCTACGAACCTCAAAATGATGCTACAGTGATGTAATGAGAGTTGCTACGAATCTCAAAATGATGCTACAGTAATGTTGCGAGAGTTGCGACTATCCTCAAAATTATGCGACAGTGATGTACTGAGAGTTGCTACCAACCGCAAAATTATGCTAAAGTGATGTAATGAGGGTTGCTATTTACCTAAGAAATGATGCTACAGTGATGTGGTGAGAGTTGCTACAAATGTCCAAATGATGCTAGAGTGATGTAATGAGAGTTGATACTAACCTAAGAAATGATGCTACAGTGATGTGGTGAGAGTTGCTACTTACCTAAGAAATGATGCTACAGTGATGTGGTGAGAGTTGCCACGAACCTCAAAATGATGCTACAGTGATGTAATGAGAGTTGATACTCATCTCAAAATGAAGCTGACAGTGATGTGGTGAGAGTTGATAGTAATTTCAAAATCACGCGAAAGTGATGTCATAAGAGTTGCTACTTTCCTAAGAAATGATGCTACAGTGATGTAGTGAGAGTTGCTACTTACCTAAGAAATGATGCTACAGTGATGTGGTGAGAGTTGCTAAGATCCTCAAAATGATGCTACAGTAATGTAGTGAGAGTTGCTACGAATCTCAAAATGATGCTCCAGTGATGTAATGAGAGTTGCGACAAATGTCCAAATGATGCTAGAGTGATGTAATGAGAGTTGCTACAAACCTAAGAAATGATGCTACAGTGATGTGGTGAGAGTTGCTACTTACCTAAGAAATGATGCTACAGTGATGAGGTGAGATTTGCTACGAACCTCAAAATAATGCTACAGTGATGTCGTGAGAGTTGCGACTATCCTCAAAATGATGCTACAGTGATGTAGTGAGAGTTGCTACGAAGCTCAAAATGATGCTACAGTAATGTAGTGAGAGTTGCTACGAAGCTCAAAATGATGCAACAGTAATGTGGTGAGAGTTGCTAAGAACCTCAAAATGAAGCTACAGTAATGTCGTGAGAGTTTCTAGGATCCTAAAAATGATGCTCCAGTAATGTATTAAGTTGCTACGAACCTCAAAATGATGCTAAAGTTATCTAGTGGGAGTTGCTACTAATCTAAGAAATGATGCTAAAGTGATGTGGTGAGAGTTGCTTAAAATCTCAAAATGATGCGAAAGTGATGTGGTGAGAGTTGCTAAAAATCTCAAAATGATGCTGACAGTAATGTGGTGAGAGTTGCTAAAAATCTCAAAATGATGCTGACAGTAATGTGGTGAGAGTTGCTAAAAACCTCAAAATGATGCTACAGTAATGTAGTGAGAGTTGCTAAAAATCTCAAAATGATGCTGACAGTAATGTAGTGAGAGTTGCTAAAAACCTCAAAATGATGCTCCAGTGATGCAGTCAGAGTTGCTTAAAACCTTAAAATGATGCTGACAGTCATGTAGTGAGAGTTGCTTAAAATCTCAAAATGATGCGACAGTGATGTGGTGAGAGTTGCTACTATCCTCCAAATGATGCTACAGTGATGTAGTGAGAGTTGCTACGAACCTCAAAATGATGCTCCAGTGATGCAGTAAGAGTTGCTTAAAACCTCAAAATGAGTCTGACAGTCATGTAGTGAGAGTTGCTAAGAACCTAAAAATGATGCTACAGTGATGTAGTGAGAGTTGCTAAAATCCTAAAAATGATGCAACAGTAATGGAGTGAGAGTTGCTACGAACCTCAAAATGATGCTACAGTAATGTGGTGAGAGTTGCTTAAAACCTCAAAATGATGCTACAGTGATGTAGTGAGAGTTGCTACGGACCTGAAAATGATGCTCCAGTGATGCAGTAAGAGTTGCTTAAAACCTCAAAATGATGCTACAGTGATACAGTGAGAGTTGCTACTCATCGAAGAAATGATTCTAAAGTGATGTAGTGAGAGTTTCTTCAAATCTCAAAATGATGCTACAGTGATGTGGTGAGAGTTTCTTAAAATCTCAAAATGATGCTACAGTGATGTAGTGAGAGTTGCTAAAGACCTCAAAATGATGCTACAGTGATATCGTGAGAGTTGCTACGAACCTCAAAATGATGCTCCAGTGATGTGGTGAGAGTTGCTTCTATCCTCCAAATGATGCTACAGTGATGTAGTAAGAGTTGCTTAAAACCTAAAAATGATGCTGACAGTAATGTAGTGAGAGTTGTTAAGAACCTCAAAATGATGCTACAGTGATGTGGTGAGAGTTGATAGTAATTTCAAAATCATGCCAAAGTGATGTAATGAGAGTTGCTACTTACTTAAGAAATGATGCTACAGTGATGTGGTGAGAGTTGCTACGAACCTCAAAATGATGCTACAGTAATGTGGTGAGAGTTGCTACGAACCTCAAAATTATTCTACAGTGATGTAGTGAGAGTTGCTACGATCCTCAAAATGATGCTACAGTAATGTATTAGGTTGCTAAAAACCTCAAAATGATGCTACAGTGATGTAGTGAGAGTTGCTACGATCCTCAAAATGATGCTACAGTAATGTATTAGGTTGACTAAAAACCTCAAAATGATGCTCCAGTGATGCAGTAAGAGTTGCTTAAAACCTTAAAATGATGCCACAGTGATGTGGTGAGAGTTGCTACTAACCTAAAAAATGATGCTACAGTCATGTAGTGAGAGTTGCTAAAAACCTCAAAATGATGCTGACAGTGATGTAATGAGAGTTGCTACTAACCTTAAAATGATGCTGACAGTGATGTCGTGAGAGTTTCTTCGAACCTCAAAATGATGCTACAGTGATGTAATGACAGTTGCTACAAACCTAAGAAATGATGCCACAGTGATGTAGTGATAGTTGCTACTAATCTCAAAATGATGCTAAAGTGATGTAATGAGAGTTGCTACTAACCGAACAAATGATGCTACAGTGATGTGGTGAGAGTTGCTACTAACCTCAAAATGATGGTGACAGTCATGTAGTGAGACTTGCTGCTAACCTTAAAATGATGCTGACAGTGATGTCGTGAGAGTTTCTTCGAACCTCAAAATGATGCTGACAGTGATGTAATGAGAGTTGCTACTAACCTTAAAATGATGCTGACAGTGATGTCGTGAGAGTTTCTTCGAACCTCAAAATGATGCTACAGTGATGTAATGACAGTTGCTAAAAACCTAAGAAATGATGCCACAGTGATGTAGTGATAGTTGCTACTAATCTCAAAATGATGCTAAAGTGATGTAATGAGAGTTGCTACTAACCGAACAAATGATGCTACAGTGATGTGGTGAGAGTTGCTACTAACCTCAAAATGATGGTGACAGTCATGTAGTGAGACTTGCTGCTAACCTTAAAATGATGCTGACAGTGATGTCGTGAGAGTTTCTTCGAACCTCAAAATGATGCTACAGTGATGTAATGAGAGTTGCTACAAACCGAAGAAATGATGCCACAGTGATGTAGTGATAGTTGCGAAAAACCTAAAAATGAGGCTCCAGTAATGTCGTGAGAGTTGCTACTATCCTCAAAATGATGCTAAAGTAATATGGTGAGAGTTGCTACTAATCTCAAAATGATGCTGAAAGTGATGTCGTGAGAGTTTCTACGAACCTCAAAATGATGCCACAGTGATGTAATGAGAGTTGCTACAAACCGAAGAAATGATGCCACTGTGATGTAGTGATAGTTGCTACTAATCTCAAAATGATGCGAAAGTGATGTTGTGAGAGTTGCTATGTACCTAAGAAATGATGCTACAGTGATGTGGTGAGAGTTGTTACGAATCTCAAAATGATATTGACAGTGATGTGGTGAGAGTTGTTACCAACCTCAAAATGATGCTAGAGTGATGTCGTGAGAGTTGCTACTAACCTAAAAATGATGCTTACAGTGATGTCGTGAGAGTTGCTACTATCCTCAAAATGATGCTGAAAGTGATGAAGTGAGAGTTGCTACAAACCTCAAAATGATGCAACAGTAATGGAGTGAGAGTTGCTACGAACCTCAAAATGATGCTACAGTGATGTATTAGGTTGCTAAAACCTCAAAATGATGCTACAGTGATGTAGTGAGAGTTGCTACGATCCTCAAAATGATGCTACAGTAATGTATTAGGTTGCTAAAACCTCAAAATGATGCTACAGTGATGTAGTGAGAGTTGCTACGGACCTGAAAATGATGCTCCAGTGATGCAGTAAGAGTTGCTTAAAACCTCAAAATGATGCTACAGTGATGTGGTGAGAGTTGCTTAAAATCTCAAAATGATGCGACAGTGATGTGGTAAGAGTTGCGAAAGACCTCAAAATGATGCTGACAGTAATGTGGTGAGAGTTGCGAAAAATCTCAAAATGATGCTAAAGTGATATAGTGAGAGTTGCTACGAACCTCAAAATGATGCTACAGTGATGTAGTGAGAGTTGCTTAAAATCTCAAATGATGCAACAGTGATGTAGTGAGAGTTGCTACGATCCTCAAAATGATGCTACAGTAATGTATTAGGTTGCTAAAACCTCAAAATGATGCTACAGTGATGTAGTGAGAGTTGCTACGAACGTCAAAATGATGCTCCGGTGATGGAGTAAGAGTTGCTAAAAATCTCAAAATGATGCTGAAAGTAATGAAGTGAGACTTGCTACGAACCTCAATAATGCTACAGTAATGTTGTAAGTGTTGCTAAAAATCTCAAAATGATGCTAAAGTGATGTGGTGAGAGTTGCTAAAATCCTCAAAATGATGCTACAATGATGTAGTGAGAGTTGCCACGAACCTCAAAATGATGCACCAGTAATGTAGTGAGAGTTGCTCCGAACCTCAAAATGATGCGACAGTAATGTGGTAAGAGTTGCAAAAAATCTCAAAATGATGCTAAAGTGATGTGGTGAGAGTTGCTACGAACCTCAAAATGATGCTCCAGTGATGTGGTGAGAGTTGCTACTATCCTCCAAATGATGCTACAGTGATGGAGTGAGAGTTGCTTAAAATCTCAAATGATGCAACAGTGATGTAGTGAGAGTTGCTACGATCCTCAAAATGATGCTACAGTAATGTATTAGGTTGCTAAAACCTCAAAATGATGCTACAGTGATGTAGTGAGAGTTGCTACGAACGTCAAAATGATGCTCCAGTGATGTAGTAAGAGTTGCTTAAAACCTTAAAATGATGCTGACAGTGATGTAGTGAGAGTTGCTACTATCCTCAAAATGATGCTAAAGTGATGTGATGAGAGTTGCTACTAATCTCAAAATGATGCTAAAGTGATGTTGTGAGAGTTGCTATGTACCGAAGAAATGAAGCTACAGTGATGTGGTGAGAGTTGTTACCGACCTCAAAATGATGCTCGAGTGATGTGGTGAGAGTTGCTACTAATCTCAAAATGATGCAAAAGTGATGTTGTGAAAGTTGCTATGTACCTAAGAAATGATGCTACAGTGATGTGGTGAGAGTTGTTACCGAACTCAAAATGATGCTAGAGTGATGTCGTTAGAGTTGCTACTATCCTCCAAAATGATGCTTCAGTAATGTCGTGAGAGTTGCTACTATCTTTAAAATGATGCTGAAAGTGATGAAGTGAGAGTTGCTACAAACCTCAAAATGATGGTGACAGTCATGTAGTGAGAGTTGCTACGAACCTCAAAATGATGCTACAGTAATGTGGTGAGAGTTGCTTAAAACCTCAAAATGATGCTACAGTGATGTAGTGAGAGTTGCTACGGACCTGAAAATGATGCTCCAGTGATGCAGTAAGAGTTGCTTAAAACCTCAAAATGATGCTACAGTGATGTGGTGAGAGTTGCTTAAAATCTCAAAATGATGCGACAGTGATGTGGTAAGAGTTGCGAAAGACCTCAAAATGATGCTGACAGTTGCTAATAATCTCAAAATGATGCTAAAGTGATATAGTGAGAGTTGCTACGAACCTCAAAATGATGCTCCAGTGATGTGGTGAGAGTTGCTACTATCCTCCAAATGATGCTACAGTGATGTAGTGAGAGTTGCTTAAAATCTCAAATGATGCTACAGTGATGTGGTGAGAGTTGCTACTAACCTCAAAATGATGGTGACAGTCATGTAGTGAGACTTGCTGCTAACCTTAAAATGATGCTGACAGTGATGTCGTGAGAGTTTCTTCGAACCTCAAAATGATGCTACAGTGATGTAATGAGAGTTGCTACAAACCGAAGAAATGATGCCACAGTGATGTAGTGATAGTTGCGAAAAACCTAAAAATGAGGCTCCAGTAATGTCGTGAGAGTTGCTACTATCCTCAAAATGATGCTAAAGTAATATGGTGAGAGTTGCTACTAATCTCAAAATGATGCTGAAAGTGATGTCGTGAGAGTTTCTACGAACCTCAAAATGATGCCACAGTGATGTAATGAGAGTTGCTACAAACCTAAGAAATGATGCCACTGTGATGTAGTGATAGTTGCTACTAATCTCAAAATGATGCGAAAGTGATGTTGTGAGAGTTGCTATGTACCTAAGAAATGATGCTACAGTGATGTGGTGAGAGTTGTTACCGACCTCAAAATGATGCTAGAGTGATGTGGTGAGAGTTGCTAGGAATCTCAAAATGATATTGACAGTGATGTGGTGAGAGTTGTTACCAACCTCAAAATGATGCTAGAGTGATGTGGTGAGAGTTGCTACTAATCTCAAAATGATGCTAAAGTGATGTTGTGAAAGTTGCTATGTACCTAAGAAATTATGCTACAGTGATGTGGTGAGAGTTGTTACCGACCTCAGAATGATGCTAGAGTGATGTCGTGAGAGTTGCTACTAACCTAAAAATGATGCTTACAGTGATGTCGTGAGAGTTGCTACTATCCTCAAAATGATGCTGAAAGTGATGAAGTGAGAGTTGCTACAAACCTCAAAATGATGCAACAGTAATGGAGTGAGAGTTGCTACGAACCTCAAAATGATGCTACAGTGATGTATTAGGTTGCTAAAACCTCAAAATGATGCTACAGTGATGTAGTGAGAGTTGCTACGATCCTCAAAATGATGCTACAGTAATGTATTAGGTTGCTAAAACCTCAAAATGATGCTACAGTGATGTAGTGAGAGTTGCTACGGACCTGAAAATGATGCTCCAGTGATGCAGTAAGAGTTGCTTAAAACCTCAAAATGATGCTACAGTGATGTGGTGAGAGTTGCTTAAAATCTCAAAATGATGCGACAGTAATGTAGTAAGAGTTGCGAAAGACCTCAAAATGATGCTGACAGTAATGTGGTGAGAGTTGCGAAAAATCTCAAAATGATGCTAAAGTGATATAGTGAGAGTTGCTACGAACCTCAAAATGATGCTCCAGTGATGTGGTGAGAGTTGCTACTATCCTCCAAATGATGCTACAGTGATGTAGTGAGAGTTGCTTAAAATCTCAAATGATGCAACAGTGATGTAGTGAGAGTTGCTACGATCCTCAAAATGATGCTACAGTAATGTATTAGGTTGCTAAAACCTCAAAATGATGCTACAGTGATGTAGTGAGAGTTGCTACGAACGTCAAAATGATGCTCCGGTGATGGAGTAAGAGTTGCTAAAAATCTCAAAATGATGCTGAAAGTAATGAAGTGAGACTTGCTACGAACCTCAATAATGCTACAGTAATGTTGTAAGTGTTGCTAAAAATCTCAAAATGATGCTAAAGTGATGTGGTGAGAGTTGCTAAAATCCTCAAAATGATGCTACAATGATGTAGTGAGAGTTGCCACGAACCTCAAAATGATGCACCAGTAATGTAGTGAGAGTTGCTCCGAACCTCAAAATGATGCGACAGTAATGTTGTAAGAGTTGCAAAAAATCTCAAAATGATGCTAAAGTGATGTGGTGAGAGTTGCTACGAACCTCAAAATGATGCTCCAGTGATGTGGTGAGAGTTGCTTAAAATCTCAAATGATGCAACAGTGATGTAGTGAGAGTTGCTACGATCCTCAAAATGATGCTACAGTGATGGAGTGAGAGTTGCTTAAAATCTCAAATGATGCAACAGTGATGTAGTGAGAGTTGCTACGATCCTCAAAATGATGCTACAGTGATGTATTAGGTTGCTAAAACCTCAAAATGATGCTACAGTGATGTAGTGAGAGTTGCTACGAACGTCAAAATGATGCTCCAGTGATGTAGTAAGAGTTGCTTAAAACCTTAAAATGATGCTGACAGTCATGTAGTGAGAGTTGCTACTATCCTCAAAATGATGCTAAAGTGATGTGATGAGAGTTGCTACTAATCTCAAAATGATGCTAAAGTGATGTTGTGAGAGTTGCTATGTACCGAAGAAATGATGCTACAGTGATGTGGTGAGAGTTGTTACCGACCTCAAAATGATGCTAGAGTGATGTGGTGAGAGTTGCTACTAATCTCAAAATGATGCAAAAGTGATGTTGTGAAAGTTGCTATGTACCTAAGAAATGATGCTACAGTGATGTGGTGAGAGTTGTTACCGAACTCAAAATGATGCTAGAGTGATGTCGTGAGAGTTGCTACTAACCTAAAAATGATGCTTACAGTGATGTCGTTAGAGTTGCTACTATCCTCCAAAATGATGCTTCAGTAATGTCGTGAGAGTTGCTACTATCTTTAAAATGATGCTGAAAGTGATGAAGTGAGAGTTGCTACAAACCTCAAAATGATGGTGACAGTCATGTAGTGAGAGTTGCTACGAACCTCAAAATGATGCTACAGTAATGTGGTGAGAGTTGCTTAAAACCTCAAAATGATGCTACAGTGATGTAGTGAGAGTTGCTACGGACCTGAAAATGATGCTCCAGTGATGCAGTAAGAGTTGCTTAAAACCTCAAAATGATGCTACAGTGATGTGGTGAGAGTTGCTTAAAATCTCAAAATGATGCGACAGTGATGTGGTAAGAGTTGCGAAAGACCTCAAAATGATGCTGACAGTAATGTGGTGAGAGTTGCTAATAATCTCAAAATGATGCTAAAGTGATATAGTGAGAGTTGCTACGAACCTCAAAATGATGCTCCAGTGATGTGGTGAGAGTTGCTACTATCCTCCAAATGATGCTACAGTGATGTAGTGAGAGTTGCTTAAAATCTCAAATGATGCAACAGTGATGTAGTGAGAGTTGCTACGATCCTCAAAATGATGCTACAGTAATGTATTAGGTTGCTAAAACCTCAAAATGATGCTACAGTGATGTAGTGAGAGTTGCTACGAACGTCAAAATGATGCTCCGGTGATGGAGTAAGAGTTGCTAAAAATCTCAAAATGATGCTGTAAGTAATGAAGTGAGACTTGCTACGAACCTCAATAATGCTACAGTAATGTTGTAAGTGTTGCTAAAAATCTCAAAATGATGCTAAAGTGATGTGGTGAGAGTTGCTAAAATCCTCAAAATGATGCTACAATGATGTAGTGAGAGTTGCCACGAACCTCAAAATGATGCACCAGTAATGTAGTGAGAGTTGCTCCGAACCTCAAAATGATGCGACAGTAATGTTGTAAGAGTTGCTAAAAATCTAAAAATGATGGTAAAGTGATGTGGTGAGAGTTGAAAAAAAAAATCAAAATGATGCTGTCAGTAATGTAGTGAGAGTTGCTACGACCCTCAAAATGATGCTACAGTGATGTAGTGAGAGTTGCTAAAAACCTCAAAATGATGCTGCAGTGATACAGTGAGAGTTGCTACTCATCGAAGAAATGATGCTAAAGTGATGTAGTGAGAGTTGCTTCAAATCTCAAAATGATGCTACAGTGATGTGGTGAGAGTTTCTTAAAATCTTAAAATGATGCGACAGTGATATGGTGAGAGTTGCTAATATCCTCCAAATGATGCTACAGTGATGTTGTGAGAGTTGCTTAAAATCTCAAAATGATGCGACAGTGATGTGGTAAGTGTTGCTAAAGACCTCAAAATGATGCTGACAGTAATGTGGTGAGAGTTGCTAAAAATCTCAAAATGATGCTAAAGTGATATAGTGAGAGTTGCTACGAACCTCAAAATGATGCTCCAGTGATATGGTGAGAGTTGCTACTATCCTCCAAATGATGCTACAGTGATGTAGTGAGA
The DNA here is from genome assembly GCF_037954235.1 of Aulostomus chinensis. Taxonomy (NCBI): domain Eukaryota; kingdom Metazoa; phylum Chordata; class Actinopteri; order Syngnathiformes; family Aulostomidae; genus Aulostomus; species Aulostomus chinensis. Next base: position 22,544,465 of record NC_141320.1, on the reverse strand, counting down.
GTTGCTACGAACCTCAAAATGATGCTCCAGAGATGTGGTGAGAGTTGCTACTATCCTCCAAAGGATGCTACAGTGATGTAGTAAGAGTTGCTTAAAACCTCAAATGATGCTACAGTGATGTAGTGAGAGTTGCTACGGACCTCAAAATGATGCTACAGTGATGTGGTGAGAGTTGATAGTAATTTCAAAATCATGCCAAAGTGATGTAATGAGAGTTGCTACTTACTTAAGAAATGATGCTACAGTGATGTGGTGAGAGTTGCTACGAACCTCAAAATGATGCTACAGTCATGTGGTGAGAGTTGCTACGAACCTCAAAATGATTCTACAGTGATGTAGTGAGAGTTGCTACGATCCTCAAAATGATGCTACAGTAATGTATTAGGTTGCTAAAAACCTCAAAATGATGCTACAGTGATGTAGTGAGAGTTGCTACGATCCTCAAAATGATGCTACAGTAATGTATTAGGTTGACTAAAAACCTCAAAATGATGCTCCAGTGATGCAGTAAGAGTTGCTTAAAACCTTTAAAAATGATGCTGACAGTCATGTAGTGAGAGTTGCTCCTATCCTCCAAATGATGCTACAGTGATGTAATGAGAGTTGCTCCAAACCTAAGAAATGATGCCACAGTGATGTAGTGATAGTTGCTAAAAACCTAAAAATGAGGCTCCAGTAATGTCGTGAGAGTTGCTACTATCCTCAAAATGATGCGAAAGTAATATGGTGAGAGTTGCTACTAATCTCAAAATGATGCTGAAAGTGATGTCGTGAGAGTTTCTACGAACCTCAAAATGATGCTACAGTCATGTAGTGAGAGTTTCTACAAACATCAAAATGATGCTACAGTGATGTAATGAGAGTTGCTACAAACCTAAGAAATGATGCTACTGTGATGTAGTGATAGTTGCTACTAATCTCAAAATGATGCTAAAGTGATGTTGTGAGAGTTGCTATGTACCTAAGAAATGATGCTACAGTGATGTGGTGAGAGTTGTTTCCGACCTCAAAATGATGCTAGAGTGATGTCGTGAGAGTTGCTACTAACCTAAAAATGATGCTTACAGTGATGTCGTTAGAGTTGCTACTATCCTCCAAAATGATGCTTCAGTAATGTCGCGAGAGTTGCGACTATCCTCAAAATTATGCGACAGTGATGTACTGAGAGTTGCTACCAACCGCAAAATTATGCTAAAGTGATGTAATGAGGGTTGCTATTTACCTAAGAAATGATGCTACAGTGATGTGGTGAGAGTTGCTACAAATGTCCAAATGATGCTAGAGTGATGTAATGAGAGTTGCTACTAACCTAAGAAATGATGCAACAGTGATGTGGTGAGAGTTGCTACTTACCTAAGAAATGATGCTACAGTGATGTGGTGAGAGTTGCTACTTACCTAAGAAATGATGCTACAGTGATGTGGTGAGAGTTGCCACGAACCTCAAAATGATGCTACAGTGATGTAGTGAGAGTTGATACTAATCTCAAAATGATGCTGACAGTGATGTGGTGAGAGTTGATAGTAATTTCAAAATCACGCTAAAGTGATGTAATGAGAGTTGCTACATACCTAAGAAATGATGCTACAGTGATGTGGTGAGAGTTGCTACTCACCTAAGAAATGATGCTACAGTGATGTGGTGAGAGTTGCTACGAATCTCAAAATGATGCTGCAGTAATGTCGCGAGAGTTGCAACTATCCTCAAAATGATGCGACAGTAATGTAGTGAGAGTTGCTACGAATCTCAAAATGATGCTCCAGTGATGTAATGAGAGTTGATACTTACCTAAGAAATGATGCTACAGTGATGAGGTGAGATTTGCCACGAACCTCAAAATAATGCTACAGTGATGTCGTGAGAGTTGCGACTATCCTCAAAATGATGCTACAGTGATGTAGTGAGAGTTGCTACGAATCTCAAAATGATGCTGACAGTGATGTCGTGAGAGTTGCTACGATCCTCAAAATGATGCTAAAGTGATGGAATGAGAGTTGCTACAAACCTAAGAAGTGATGCTACAGTGATGTGGTGAGAGTTGATAGTAATTTCAAAATAATGCTAAAGCAGTGTAATGAGAGTTGCTACTTCCCTAAGAAATGATGCTACAGTGATGTAGTGAGAGTTGCTACGAACCGCAAAATGATGCTACAGTAATATAATGAGGTTTGCTATTTACCAAAGAAATGATGCTACAGTGATGTGGTGAGAGTTGCTACGAACCTCAAAATGATTCTACAGTGATGTAGTGAGAGTTGCTACGATCCTCAAAATGATGCTACAGTAATGTATTAGGTTGACTAAAAACCTCAAAATGATGCTCCAGTGATGCAGTAAGAGTTGCTTAAAACCTTTAAAAATGATGCTGACAGTCATGTAGTGAGAGTTGCTACTATCCTCCAAATGATGCAACAGTGATGTCGTGAGAGTTGCTAAAAATCTAAAAATGATGTGACAGTGATGTGGTAATAGTTTAAAAAAACTCAAAATGATGCTACAGTGATGTAGTGAGAGTTGCTACGATCCTCAAAATGATGCTGACAGTCATGAAGTGAGAGTTGCTACTCATCTAAGAAATGATGCTAAAGTGATGTGGTGAGAGTTGCTTCAAATCTCAAAATGATGCTCCAGTGATGCAGTAAGAGTTGCTTAAAACCTTAAAATGATGCCACAGTGATGTGGTGAGAGTTGCTACTATCCTCAAAATGATGCTAACAGTCATGTAATGAGAGTTGCTACTAACCGTAAAATTATACTGAGTCATGTTGTGAGAGTTTCTAAGAACCTAAAAATGATGCTACAGTGATGTAATGAGAGTTGCGACTAACCTAAGAAATGATGCTACAGTGATGTCGTGAGAGTTGATAGTAATTTCAAAATAATGCTAAAGCGGTGTAATGAGAGTTGCTACTTCCCGAAGAAATGATGCTACAGTGATGTGGTGAGAGTTGCTACTATCCTCAAAATGATGCTGAAAGTGATGAAGTGAGAGTTGCTACTAACCTCAAAATGATGGTGACAAGTCATGTAGTGAGAGATTCTACTATCCTCAAAATGATGCTAAAGTGATGTAATTACAGTTGCTACTAACCTAAGAAATGAAACCACAGTGATGTGGTTAGATTTGCTAAAAACAACAAAATGAGGCTACAGTGATGTAATGAGAGTTGCTAAAAACCTAAAAATGAGGCTCCAGTAATGTAATGAGAGTTGCTCATGACATCAAAATGATCCTGACAGTCTTGTGAGCTTCATAAAGACCCAGGCCACTATTTGGGGTCATGCATCATTGTTGCTGACCAATGGTCCAACTTCATCAGTCAGTCAGTCAGAGACATTAGCATTTGTCGGCCTGGCCTGCTGCCAAAGACTAACTCTGCTTTAGTTGATTTACCTGTGCAGCCATGTCACGCTCCTCTCTGCCGCCTCCACGGTCAGACGCCAGGTTAAACCAGCCAATGGCATAAGAATCACTCTCAGAATCTGAAGCGCTCGTAGCTGCAGGGTTTTTCCACACAGCTTCTGTTGAGAGACAAAGTCCATCGCTTGATTAACTCTCACCAACAGAAATGTGCAGTTTTCCACTCAGGACAGCTGCTGCATGCTGCTGTTTGTAAAAAGAAGGTCCAGTGGATCCGTTCAGTTCTACATTATTCAGCAGAGAGATGTCACCATTGAATAATGACCATATTTCCTACAATTATAGCTCAACCACAGAGGGACCAGGCTACTAGAATGACCTCTGTTTACTAGAAGTGCTTCTCCTATGGTGGTGAACTCCTCAGCTGTCAGTGGAGTCAAATCTGTCTTAGAGAGGCCAGAGGTTCCCACACTGGTTCCCTCTCATCATGCAGCCCTGACAGCTGTGTGTGCTGTTCCAGCGTGTTGGCACCTCACTGATGAGTTTCAGGGTTGGCCCTCCCATCTGTTGCTGCACCTGAGCCAGCTTCTCCTTGGCTGTAGTGCTGATCTGAAGGATGTGACAGTGTTCCTGGCTTTGTGTCTGATGATGGAAGTGGGGATCTGATCACAGGATTTTCTGACTCCTAGATTCAGACGATGTGCAGTGCAGACTGAGTGGTGAATTTGGAGCTGTCTAGTGGATGCTGTCATGTTTGGTGCTGCGTCGCTCACAAGACACTTGACTTTGTTGGTGATGGCCCAGTCCTCCATCAGGCCTCTTTGGACTGGGGCCACACTGTCAGCAGGGTGACTTTGTGGAAAGTCTTGCACTCCCAACACATTCATTCTCACGAATGCAGTGACAGGTCAGAGCCAAGGGAGCCTCCATGTCCACAGATGTCCACATGGCAGCTGGACTTCCTTTTTCACTCCTTCCCGTTCCTCCTGGTACTTTTTGGCCACCGTTTGTTTGATGGTCTGAAAATGACACCCAGAGTAAATCAATACATTGAAATTAGAGATGAAATAAACTGGAGATATCAACTACTGCTTTAGATCATTTCCACACAAACCTTTCTGGTTGGCAAACATATGAGGCTCAAGGACCTGAACCAGTTCCCTGAACCCTTCCCTCTCAACAGTGCTGAGGGGCTGGCAGTCCTTCAGGATCAAATTCAGCAGAGCCTCATCCAGCATCTGCTTCCTGGAAGCTGGATGGTTAAAGATGAAGGAGAGAAGAAATGAATAGGAATTAATGATCAACAAAGCAACTGTGAGTCAGTTGGAGAGTGGCTGTATACCTGAGTTCATCCTGGTGGATCTGGGACTTCATTCTCATGCCTGGCCCCATCATGCCTCAGCACTGAAGAGGTGCTTTTGTTGAGATGAGACGCTTCTGTCCAACAAATGCCACATTCAACCTGCAGAAAAGAACATGAGTACTCAGCTAAAAGTTCCTTTCTTCATGGTGACTGGTGTTTCTTAGTCTTAGACCACCAGGTTTCCAATGAGGTGTATCGGATACGTTGTTGTGTGCCGCTGAAATCCGTCCAATTCCGGCGTTGTTTCCTCATGAAATGTGTTTGCCTTAAAGCTCATTAAAGTGTTGAACCACAATATCGTTCACCATAACTGAGTCAACTTCAAGATAACCTACTTCTACATTCCAGTCCCGGCTGCTCCTGTTCTGCTGCAGTCCAGAAAACAACAACCCGATACAATTGGCGCTCCTTCCCACAGCTCCGGCCCGGATCCGCATGGTTCCGCTGACTGACTGTGAGACGCGCTCCCTCCAGAGTGGCACAGCCCGATGGGGGTCCTTATCTGGCACGGGGGCGTAAAACAGGTGCGACTGGAAAGCCTGGTTTATTCTGCGTCGAGGGAACGCGTTGCTCTGCTCTTCACCGCCAAGCCGCTAGGGGGTGTGGCTTTGTCTTTGTATTGTTTACGGGGCTCTTGTCGGATTCCTTGGTTTTCTTCCGGTCACAGACAACAATTGTTGGCCATTTGTCAGTCTTTGTAGTGCCGCCAATAATCCTTTCTTCTGCTTGGTCCATTTTTTCTTGAAGCTTTCACCACAGAAACTTTGAAAATGGCGGTGTTGTTGTGCTGCGACTGAACCGGAAATGACGTTCTGAGCAAACCAATCATTGTCTTCGACGTGACGTCACCCCGCGTCGACGCGACACGTCGGAAGGATATTTTGGAGGTACGCGTCTGGCTACGGCGGAGGGTCTGCGTAGGGGTCTTCGTCGACGGCGTAGGTATGAATACTATGCGACGCGGAAGCATAAATCAGGCTTTATAGTCCAACAGGAAGTTAGCATGTCAGGGATGAGACACGCTTATCGTCCAACAGGAAGTTAGCATGTCAGGGATGAGACACCCTGATAGTCCAACAGGAAGTTAGCATGTCAGGGATGAGACACCCTGATAGTCTAACAGAAAGTTAGCATGTCAGGGAGGAGACACCCTGATAGTCCAACAGGAAGTTAGCATCTCCATGGTTCCCTTGACCAGAAGCCAGTGGGATCGTTCCATTCTGACATCTTGATTGACATTTGTCCTTCTCTGAGCTAAATAGCTGGCAATCATTTGAAAAAAACCTTGATTTACTTTTTCTATTTTGATCTTCACCCACCCCGTGCAGGTCTACATTACCAGGGTCGGATCTGGCAGGGTGGAGGATCTTTGATTCATCTTAGCTTTCCTGATCCGGCTGTTTGAGAAACATTCAAATGGAGATGGTTGTTTGTGTCTTTCAGGCCACGCCAACGCCTCCTTCTGTCCCCACGCTCACGGCTGCCGAAACGTGCAGGTGTCTGAAAACCAGATCATTCTGGATGTGCCGGACCACCAGGTCCTCCTCACCTGCAGGTTCCTGTAGGCAGAGCACTGTGGTGGTAGGTTTCCTGCTCCTCTGCTGGACTGATACCCTCTCCCTTTCCCCACACGTATCTGCTGTTTCTACTCTGTGCCTCCTTCTCCTCTGTCAGGCCTGGACTTCTTCCTTCTGTCTCTCCAGGATCACGTCCTGGTGGTGCCTGAGAGCAGCTCCAGCTCCAGCTCCCTGAACCAAGAACCACTGGAGAAATCTGACTACTTCATCAGCAACTGTGGCCTCAACAGCTTTCATGTCAAGTCGGTGTCTCTCAGCCTGAGTTGGTCCCTGTTCTGTATCCCTGAATGTTCTAGAGGAACTAAACTGGGCCTGACTGGGACGCTTCTGTCTGCTCAGATTTGGGTTGTGAATGCATTCAGATGTCATTTACAAGCATTGGAACTAAAGACCTGAGCCTCAAGAATATTTAGTTCTTGATTTACTTTCTCTTGCAGGGTTTCACTTTGTGCTAATTTTCTTTTGAAGATCTTTGTTTTTTTGTTGTCCTTCCATTCAGCAAGTTTGGCTCAGAACCTTTTCCCCACTAAACTAATTTTCCTAAAATGTCTCGCGAACGTTTCCTTTTTCTTTCGTCCCTCCTGTCCTTCGTCTCCATTCTGTCTCAGCTCAGCTGTGTCTCTTGGGCTCTCTTCAACAACGGCGCCCTGCCTTGTGCCTGCCATGAGGTTGGAGCTGAGAGTGACACCTGCGAGTCATTTGGTGGTCGGTGCCGCTGCAGGCCCCACGTGATTGGCCGAGACTGCTCCATATGGGCCGCGTGCTGCTGGGGATTCCCGACTGCAGACGTGAGTGTCAGATTGGATGAAGGATGAGTAATAAGGGCTTTTAATGATGAGTGAGAGGACGGACCAAAGCAACCTGTCCAACCATCAGAGGACAGTTTGTTGTTCTAGTTTCAACTCTTACTACATGACTGTTAGCATCATTTTTAGGTTACTCGCAACTCTAACCACGTGACTGTCAGCATCACTTTGAGGTTATTCGAAACTTTCACTACATCACTGTCGCATCAGTATTATTATTATATTATTATTATATTATTATATATATTAATTAATAATATATTAATTAATAATATATATTATATTATTATATTATTATTATTATATTATTTATTATTATACATTATTTATACATTTATATTTATACATTATACATTACATTTATACATTTATACATTTATACATTATTATTATACATTATTTTGAGGTTTGTAGCAACTCTTACTACATTATTGTTGCATTATTTTAAGGTTCGTAGCAACTCTTACTAAATGACTGTCAGCATCACTTTGAGGTTGTTCGAAACTCTTACTACATTACTGTAAGCATCACTGAGTTTCTTAGCAACTATCACTACATTACTGTTAGCATCATTTTGAGATCATTAGCAATTCTTCCGACATCACTGTCGCATTATTTGGAGGTTCGTAGCAAAGCTTACTACATGACTGTAAGCATCACTTTGAGGTCACTTGAAACTTTCACTCAATTATTGTTAGCATCATTTCGATTTTATTAGCAATTCTTATTACATCACTGTCGCATCATTTTGAGATCATCAGTAATTCTTCCGACATCATTGTCGCATCATTTTGAGATCATTAGCAATTCTTACGACATCACTGTCGCATCATTTTGAGATCATTAGCAATTCTTACTACATCACTTTCGCATTATTTTGAGGTTTGTAGCAACTCTAACTAAATGACTGTCAGCATCACTTGTGGTTATTATAAACTTTCACTACATTACTGTTAGCATCATTTTGAGTTCATTAGCAATTCTTCCGACATCACTGTCAGCATCATTTTTAGGTTACTCGCAACTCAAACCACATGACTGTCAGCATCACTTTGAGGTTATTCAAAACTTTCACTACATTACTGTTCGCATCATTTTGAGTTTATTTGCAATTCTTACTAAATCACTGTCGCATCATTTTGAGATCATTAGCAATTCTTACTACATTACTGTCAGCATCATTTTTAGGTTACTCGCAACTTTCACTACATTACTGTTAGCATCATTTTGAGTTCATTAGCAATTCTTACTACATCACTGTCACATCATTTTGAAGTTCGTAGTAACTCTTACTACATTACTGTTGCATTATTTTAAGGTTTGTAGCAACTCTTCCTACATGACTGTCAGTACATTTTGAGTTTATTGGCAACTGTCACTACATTACTGTTAGCATTATTTTGAGTTCATAAGCAATTCTTACTCCATCACTGTCGCATCATTTTGAGGTTCGTTGCAACTCTTACAACATGACTGTCAGCATCACTTTGAGGTTATTCGAAACTTTCACTACATTACTGTTAGCATCATTTTGAGTTCATTTGTAATTCTTACTACATCACTTTCCCATCATTTCATATCATAAGCAGTTCTTACTACATCACTGTCACATCATTTTGAAGTTCGTAGTAACTCTTACTACATGACTGTCAGCATCACTTTGAGGTTGTTCGAAACTTTCACTCCATTACTGTGAGCATCATTTTGAGTTCATTAGCAATACTTACTCAATCAATGTCGCATCATTTTGAGGTTCGTAGGAACTCTGACTACATGAATGTCAGCATCACTTTGAGGTTATTCGAAACTTTCACTACATTACTGTTAGCATCAATTTGAGTTCATTTGTAATTCTTACTACATCACTTTCCCATCATTTCATATCATAAGCAGTTCTTACTACATCACTGTCACATCATTTTGAAGTTCGTAGTAACTCTTACTACATTAGTGTTGCATTATTTTAAGGTTCGTAGCAACTCTTCCGACATGACTGTCAGCATCACTTTGAGGTTATTCGAAAATTTCACTACATTACTGTTAGCATCATTTTGAGTTCATTTGCAATTCTTATTACATCACTGTCCCATCATTTCAAATCATAAGCAATTCTTGCTACATCACTGTCACATCATTTTGAAGTTCGTAGTAAGTCTTACTACATTAGTGTTGCATTATTTTAAGGTTCGTAGCAACTCTGACTACATTACTGTCAGCATCACTTTGAGGTTATTCGAAACTTTCACTACATTACTGTTAGCATCATTTTGAGATCATTAGCAATACTTCCAAAAATCACTGTCGCATTATTTTGAGGTTCGTAGCAACTCTTCCTACATTACTGTTGCATTATTTTGAGGTTCGTAGCAACTCTTAGTACATGACTGTCACCATCACTTTGAGTTCATTGGCAACTTTCACTACATTACTGTTACCATCATTTTGAGTTCATTAGCAATTCTTACGACATCACTGTCGCATCATTTTTAGATGATTAGCAATTCTTACGACATCACTGTAGCATTATTTTGAGGTTCGTAGCAACCCTTACTACATTACTGTAAGCATCTCTGAGTTTATTAGGAACTATCTCTACATTACTGTTAGCATCATTTTGAATTTAATAGCAATTCTTACGACATAACTGTAGCATCATTTTGAGGTTAGTTTCAACTCTTCCTCCATTACCGTCAGCATCATTTAGAGTTTATTAGCAATTCTTACGAAATAACTGTCGCATTATTTTGAGGTTCGTAGCAACTCTTCCTACATGACTGTCAGCATCACTCTGAGGTTATTCGAAACTTTCACTCCATTACTGTTAGCATCATTTTGAGTTCATTAGCAATTCTTACTACATCACTGTCACATCATTTTGAGATCATTAGCAATTCTTCCGACATGACTGTCGCATTATTCGGAGGTTCGTAGCAACTCTTACTACATTACTGTTGCATTATTTTGAGGTTAGTACCAACTCTTACTACATGACTGTCAGCATCACTTTGAGGTTTTTCGAAACACTGACTACATTACTGTAAGCATCACAGAGTTGATTAGCAACTATCACTACATTACTGTTAGCATCATTTTGAGTTCATGAGCAATTCTTACGACATCGCTGTCATATCATTTTGGGATCATTAGCAATTCTTACGACATCACTGTCGCATCATTTTGAGGTTAGTTTCAACTCTTCCCACATTACCGTTAGCATCATTTTTAGTTTATTAGCAATTCTTCTGACATCACTGTCGCATTATTTGGAGGTTCGTAGCAACTCTTACTACATTACTGTCAGCATCATTTTAAGTTCATTAGCAATTCTTTCAACATCACTGTCAGCATCATTTTGAGTTCATGAGCAATTCTTCTGACATCACTGTTGCATTATTTTGAGGTTCGTAGCAACTCTTACTACATGACTGTCAGCATCACTTTGAAGTTTTTCGAAACACTTACTACATGACTGTAAGCATCACTGAGTTGATTAGCAACTATCACTACGTTACTGTTAGCATCATTTTGAGTTCAATAGCAATTCTTCCGACATCACTGTCGCATCATTTTGAGATCATTAGCAATTCTTACTACATCACTGTAGCATTATTTTGAGGTTCGTAGCAACTCTTACTACATGACTGTCAGCATCACTTTGAGGTTGTTCGAAACACTTACTACATTACTGGAAGCATCACTGAGTTGATTAGCAACTATCAGTACATTACTGTTAGCATCATTTTGAGTTCATTAGCAATTCTTCCAACATCACTATCGCAATGTTTTGAGGTTCGTAGCAACTCCTATTACATTACTGTTGCATTATTTTAAGGTTCGTAGCAACTCTTACTACATTACTGTCAGCATCACTTTGAGTTTATTAGCAACTATCACTACATTACTGTTAACATCATTTTGAGTTTATTAGCAATTCTTGCGACATCACTGTTGCATTAAATTGAGGTTAGTAGCAACTCTTACTACATGACTGTCAGCATCACTTTGAGGTTGTTCAAAACACTTATTACATTACTGTAAGCGTCACTGAGGTTATTAGCAACTATCACTACATTACTGTTAGCATCATTTTGAGTTCATGAGCAATTCATAAGACATCACTGTCAAAATCATTTTTGATTTTATTAAAATCTTCCTACATCACTGTAGCATCATTTTTAAGTTCTTAGCAGCTATCACTACCTTACTGTTAGCATGATTTTGAGATCATTAGCCATTCTTCTGACATCACTGTTGCATTATTTTGAGGTTCGTAGCAACTCTTACTTCATGACTGTCAGCATCGCTTTGAGGATATTCGAAACTTTCACTACATTACAGTTAGCATCATTTTTAGTTCATTACATTTCTTACGACATCACTGTCGCATCATTTTGAGATAATTGGCAATTCTTCTGACATCACTGTCGCATTATTTTTTAGGTTCATAGCAACTCTTACTACATTACTGTTGTATTATTTTAAGGTTCGTAGCATCTCTTACTACATGACTGTCAGCATCACTTTTAGGTTGTTCAAAACACTTACTACATGACTGTCAGCATCACTTTGAGTTAATTAGCAACTATCACTACATTATTGTTAGCATCATTTTGAGGTTAGAAGCAACTCTTACTACATGACTGTCATCATCACTTTGATGTTGTTCGAAACACTTACTACATTACTGTAAGCATCACTGAGTTTATTAGCAACTATCACTACGTTACTGTGATCATCATTTTGAGTTCAATAGCAATTCTTACGACATCAATGTCGCATCATTTTGAGAATATTTGCAATTCTTCCGACATCACTGTCGCAATATTTTGAGGTTCGTAGCAACTTTTACTACATGACTGTTGCATTATTTTGAGGTTCGTAGCAACTCTTAGTACATGACTGTCAGCATCACTTTGAGGTTATTCGAAACTTTTCCTCCATAACTGTTTGCATCATTTTTAGTTCATTGGCAATTCTTACTACATCACTGTCGCATCATTTTGAGATCATTAGCAATTCTTCCGACATCACTGTCGCATTTTTTTTTTGAGTTTCGTAGCAACTTTTACTACATTACTGTTGCATTATTTAAAGGTTCGTAGCAACTCTTATTACATTACTGTCAGCATCACTGAGTTTATTAGCAACTATCACTACATTACTGTTAGCATCATTTTGAGTTCATTAGCAATTCTCACGACATCACTGTAGCATTCATACCTTCATGACGGAGGACGTGGTGAGAGCCCTCAGGAGGACCAGGGAAAGGAGCTCACCCGGCCCTGACAACATCAGAAGCAGAGTCCTGAGGCACTGTGCGGGGCAACTAGGCATTGTTTTCCGGACTCTATTTCAACACTCCATGGACAGTGACACAGTTCCCCAGCTGTGGAAACACTCCACAGTCATCCCCATCCCCCAAAAAACCAACCCTAAGTCTCTGAACGATCTCCGCCCCGTGGCCCTCACCTCCCTGGTGATGAAGGCCATGGAGAAGATCATAAAACAGCAAATCATCAGAGCAACCGACCCCCTGATGGACCCACTCCAGTTTGCTTATCGCGCACGCAGAGGCGTCGAGGATGCAAAAATCTTCATCTTGGACTCCATCCACAAGCACCTGGAGCTTCCTAACTCCTCCGCCAGACTTCTGTTCGCTGATTTCTCATCAGCATTTAACACACTGCAGCCCCACATCCTGGCCACCAAACTCTCCTCCTGCTTCCATCTGGACGACCAGCTTATACTGTGGATTCTGGACTTTCTGACCAACAGGACTCAGAAAGTTCAGGTCAACAACTCCCTTTCAGACCTCCGCTTCACCTCAACTGGCTCCCCCCAAGGCTGTGTGCCCTCCCCCCTTCTCTTCATCCTCTACACAGATGACTGCCGATCCACACAGCTCAACTGCCACCTGGTGAAATATGCTGACGACACAGTTCTCCTGTCACTGCTGTCAGGCCCAGCACAACATCATGGACCCGCTCTTCAGGAGTTTGTAGAGTGGTGTGACAGCTCCAAACTCGAACTGAACGTCAGCAAGACCAAAGAGATGGTGGTGACCTTCTCCAGCAAGCAGAGGGATCTGGCTTCTGCTGTCATCACCACCATCCACGGGAAGCCAGTGGAAGTGGTCGAAGAGTACAAATACCTGGGCACAATCTTTGACAACCTCCTGCACTTTTCTGCCAACACAGAGGAGATTCTCAGGAGGTGTCGCCAACGACTGTTCCTCCTCAGGAAACTCAATTCCTTTGGAGTCAGCGCACCCATCATGATGACTTTCTACTACGCCTTTGTGGAAAGCATCATCACATCCTCCATAACCTGCTGGTTCCACTCCCTCAGCCTCCAGAACCAGAACAGACTGCAGCGCACTGCATCAGTGTGCTCCAAAATCATCGGCCTGCCTGTCAGAACTCTTTCACACGTTTACAGCCAACAGGCCCTGAGACAGGGAGCCAAGATCATCAAAGACCCCTCACACATACTCCACTCTGCATTTGAATGGCTCCCCTCTGGGCGACGCCTCCGCTGTGTGGCCTGCAGAACTGAGAGGAGGAAAGACACTTTTGTCCCCAAAGCCATTCTTCTCTTTAACTCCAGCTGTTAACACCTTCCCCACACCAACACCCTACACACACACACCTCCATACTCTCCCCGGACTACTCAATATCCTGTCTTCACTGTTACACTGTTTATACTGTTTCCATTGTCTGCACTTTATTCACTCACTCCAGTCACCTTACTCTTCATTCTACATTGTGTACATACTGTATGTAGTATATTTATTGTATTTTTATCTTTAATCTTATTTTTATTCTCTTATTTATTCCCACTGTCATGTCCGTTTTTTTTTTTTCTTTGTTTTGTTTTTTAATGTCATGCTGCTCAGTTGTACCGTAATTTAATTGCCCCTCAGGGATAAATAAAGTCATCTGAATCTGAATCTGAATGAATCTGAAGCATTAAATTGAGTTCATTAGCAACTCTTACTACATGACTGTCAGCATCACTTTGAGGTTGTTCAAAACTCTTACTACATTACTGTAAGCATCACTGAGATTCTTAGCAACATCACTACATTACTGTTAGCATTATCTTGAGTTCATTAGCAATTCTTCCGACATCACTGTCGCAATATTTTGAGGTTCGTAGCAACTTTTACTACATTACTGTCGCATTATTTTGAGGTTCGTAGCAACACTTACTACATGACTGTCAGCATCACTTTGAGGTTATTCGAAACGTTCACTCCATTGATGTTAGCATCATTTTGAGTTCATTAGCAATTCTTACTACATCACTGTCTCATCATTTTGAGATCATTCGCAATTCTTACTACATCACTGTCGCATTATTTTGAGGTTCGTAGCAACTGTTACTACATGACTGTCAGCATCACTTTGAGGTTATTCGAAACTTTGACTACATTACTGTTAGCATCATTTTGAGTTCATTAGCAATTCTTACTACATCACTGTCGCATCATTTTGAGATCATTAGCAATTCTTCCGACATCACTGTCGCAATATTTTGAGGTTCGTAGCGACTTTTACGACATTACTGTCGCATTATTTTGAGGTTCGTAGCAACTCTTACTACATGACTGTCAGCATCACTTAGAGGTTATTCGAAACACTTACTACATTACGGTAAGCATCACTGAGTTGATTAGCAACTATCACTACATTACTGTTAGCATCATTTTGAGTTCATTAGCAATTCCTACGACATCACTGTCGCAATATTTTGAGGGTAGTAGCAACTCTTACTACATGACTTTCAGCATCATTTGAAATTGTTCGAAACACTTACTACATTACTGTCAGCATCACTGAGTTTATTAGCAACTATCACTCCATTAGTGTTAGCATAATTTTGAGTTCATTAGCAATTCTGACTCCATCACTGTCACATCATTTTGAGATCATGAGCAATTCTTCTGACATCACTGTCGCATTTTTTGGAGGTTCGTAGCAACTCTTACTACATGACTGTCAGCATCACTTTGAGGTTGTTCGAAACTTTCACTTCATTACTGAAAGAATCACTGAGTTTATAGCAACTATCACTACATTACTTTTAGCATCATTTTGAGTTTATTAGCAATTTTTACTCCATCACTGTCGCATCATTTTGAGATCATTGGCAATGTTTCCAACATGACTGTCGCATTATTTTGAGGTTCGTAGGAACTTTTACTATATGACTGTCCCATTATTTTGAGGTTCGTAGCAACACTTACTACATGACTGTAAGCATCACTTTGAGGTTATTTGAAAGTTTCACTCCATTACTGTTAGCATCATTTTGAGTTCATTAGCAATTCTTACTACATCACAATTGCATCATTTTGAGATCATTAGCAATTCTTCCGACATCACTGTCGCATTATTTTGAGGTTCGTAGCAACTTTTAGTACATGACTGTCAGCATCACTTTGAGGTTTTTCGAAACGTTCACTCCATTACTGTTAGCATCATTTTGAGTTCATTCGCAATTCTTACTAAATCACTGTCGCATCATTTTGAGATCATTAGCAATTCTTCCGACATCACTATCGCATTATTTTGAGGTTCGTAGCAACTCTTACTACATTATTGTTGCATTATTTTAAGGTTCGTAGCAACTCTTACTACATTACTGTCAGCATCACTTTGAGTTTATTAGCAACTATCACTACATTACTGTTAGCATCATTTTGAGTTTATGAGCAATTCTCACGACATCACTGTAGCATTGAATTGAGTTCATTAGCAACTCTTACTAAATGACTCTCAGCATCACTTTGAGGTTGTTCGAAACTCTTACTACATTTCTGTAAGCATCACTGAGTTTCTTAGCAACTATCACTTCATGACTGTTAGCATCATCTTGAGTTCATTAGCAATTCTTCCGACATCACTGTCGTATTTATTTTTAGGTTCGGAGCAACTTTAACTACATTACTGTCGCATTATTTTGATGTTCGTAGCAACTCTTAGTACATGACTGTCAGCATCACTTTGAGTTTATTAGCAACTATCACTACATTACTGTTAGCATCATTTTGAATTGTTGAGCAATTCTCACGACATCACTGTAGCATTAAATTGAGTTCATTAGCAATTCTTCCGACATCACTGTAGCATTATTTTGAGGATAGTAGCAACTCTTACTACATGACTTTCAGCATCATTTGAAATTGTTCGAAACACTTACTACATTACTGTCAGCATCACTGAGTTGATTAGCAACTATCACTACATTACTGTCAGCATCACTGAGTTTATTAGCAACTCTCACTACATTACTGTTAGCATCATTTTGAGTTCATTAGCAATTCTTACGACATCACTGTCACAATATTTTGAGGTTCGTAGCAACTTTTACTACATGACTTTCAGCATCATTTGAAATTATTCGAAACACTTACTACATTACTGTAAGCCTCACTGAGCTTATTAGCAACTATCACTACATTACTGTTAGCATCATTTTGAGTTCATTAGCAATTCTTCCGACATCACTGTCGCATTTTTTGGAGGTTCGTAGCAACTCTTACTACATTATTGTTGCATTATTTTAAGGTTCGTAGCAACTCTTACTACATGACTGTCAGCATCACTTTGAGGTTATTCGAAACTTTCACTTCATTCCTGAAAGAATCACTGAGTTTATAGCAACTATCACTACATTACTGTTAGCATCATTTTGAGTTTATTAGCAATTCTTACTCCATCACTGTCGCATCATTTTGAGATCATTGGCAATGTTTCCAACATCACTGTCGCATTATTTTGAGGTTCGAAGCAACTCTTACTACATCACTGTCAGCATTACTTTGAGGTTATTCGAAACTTTCACTACATTACTGTTAGCATCATTTTGAGTTCATCAGCAATTCTTCCAACATCACTGTATCATTATTTTGAGGTTCGTAGCAACTCTTACTACAAGACTGTCAGCATCACTTTGAGGTTATTCGAAACGTTCACTCCATTACTGTTAGCATCATTTTGAGTTCATGAGCAATTCTTACGAAATCACTTTCGCATCATTTTGAGATCTTTAGCAATTCTTCTGACATCACTGTCGCATTATTTTGAGGTTCGTAGCAACTCTTCCTACATGACTGTCACCATCACTTTTGAGGTTATTCGAAACACTTACTACATTACTGTAAGCATCACTGAGTTGATTAGCAACTATCACTACATTACTGTTAGCATCATTTTAAGTTCATTAGCAATTCTTCCGACATCACTGTCGCAATATTTTGAGGTTCGTAGCGACTTTTACTACATTACTGTCGCATTATATTGAGGTTCGTAGCAACTATCACTACATTACTGTTAGCATCATTTTAAGTTCATTAGCAATTCTTCCGACATCACTGTCGCAAAATTTTGAGGTTCGTAGCGACTTTTACGACATTACTGTCGCATTATTTTGAGGTTCGTAGCAACTCTTACTACATGACTGTCAGCATCACTTAGAGGTTATTCGAAACACTTACTACATTACGGTAAGCATCACTGAGTTGATTAGCAACTATCACTACATTACTGTTAGCATCATTTTGAGTTCATTAGCAATTCCTACGACATCACTGTCGCAATATTTTGAGGGTAGTAGCAACTCTTACTACATGACTTTCAGCATCATTTGAAATTGTTCGAAACACTTACTACATTACTGTCAGCATCACTGAGTTTATTAGCAACTATCACTACATTAGTGTTAGCATAATTTTGAGTTCATTAGCAATTCTGACTCCATCACTGTCACATCATTTTGAGATCATGAGCAATTCTTCTGACATCACTGTCGCATTATTTTGAGGTTCGTAGCAACTCTTACTACATGACTGTCAGCATCACTTTGAGGTTGTTCGAAACTTTCACTTCATTACTGAAAGAATCACTGAGTTTATAGCAACTATCACTACATTACTTTTAGCATCATTTTGAGTTTATTAGCAATTTTTACTCCATCACTGTCGCATCATTTTGAGATCATTGGCAATGTTTCCAACATGACTGTCGCATTATTTTGAGGTTCGTAGGAACTTTTACTACATTACTGTCGCATTATTTTGAGGTTCGTAGCAACACTTACTACATGACTGTAAGCATCACTTTGAGGTTATTTGAAAGTTTCACTCCATTACTGTTAGCATCATTTTGAGTTCATTAGCAATTCTTACTACATCACAATTGCATCATTTTGAGATCATTAGCAATTCTTCCGACATCACTGTCGCATTATTTTGAGGTTTGTAGCAACTTTTAGTACATGACTGTCAGCATCACTTTGAGGTTTTTCGAAACGTTCACTCCATTACTGTTAGCATCATTTTGAGTTCATTAGCAATTCTTACTAAATCACTGTCGCATCATTTTGAGATCATTAGCAATTCTTCCGACATCACTATCGCATTATTTTGAGGTTCGTAGCAACTCTTACTACATTATTGTTGCATTATTTTAAGGTTCGTAGCAACTCTTACTACATTACTGTCAGCATCACTTTGAGTTTATTAGCAACTATCACTACATTACTGTTAGCATCATTTTGAGTTTATGAGCAATTCTCACGACATCACTGTAGCATTGAATTGAGTTCATTAGCAACTCTTACTAAATGACTGTCAGCATCACTTTGAGGTTGTTCGAAACTCTTACTACATTTCTGTAAGCATCACTGAGTTTCTTAGCAACTATCACTTCATGACTGTTAGCATCATCTTGAGTTCATTAGCAATTCTTCCGACATCACTGTCGTATTTATTTTTAGGTTCGGAGCAACTTTAACTACATTACTGTCGCATTATTTTGATGTTCGTAGCAACTCTTAGTACATGACTGTCAGCATCACTTTGAGTTTATTAGCAACTATCACTACATTACTATTAGCATCATTTTGAATTGTTGAGCAATTCTCACGACATCACTGTAGCATTAAATTGAGTTCATTAGCAATTCTTCCGACATCACTGTAGCATTATTTTGAGGGTAGTAGCAACTCTTACTACATGACTTTCAGCATCATTTGAAATTGTTCGAAACACTTACTACATTACTGTCAGCATCACTGAGTTGATTAGCAACTATCACTACATTACTGTCAGCATCACTGAGTTTATTAGCAACTCTCACTACATTACTGTTAGCATCATTTTGAGTTCATTAGCAATTCTTACGACATCACTGTCACAATATTTTGAGGTTCGTAGCAACTTTTACTACATGACTTTCAGCATCATTTGAAATTATTCGAAACACTTACTACATTACTGTAAGCCTCACTGAGCTTATTAGCAACTATCACTACATTACTGTTAGCATCATTTTGAGTTCATTAGCAATTCTGACTCCATCACTGTCACATCATTTTGAGATCATTAGCAATTCTTCCGACATCACTGTCGCATTTTTTGGAGGTTCGTAGCAACTCTTACTACATTATTGTTGCATTATTTTAAGGTTCGTAGCAACTCTTACTACATGACTGTCAGCATCACTTTGAGGTTATTCGAAACTTTCACTTCATTACTGAAAGAATCACTGAGTTTATAGCAACTATCACTACATTACTGTTAGCATCATTTTGAGTTTATTAGCAATTCTTACTCCATCACTGTCGCATCATTTTGAGATCATTGGCAATGTTTCCAACATCACTGTCGCATTATTTTGAGGTTCGAAGCAACTCTTACTACATCACTGTCAGCATTACTTTGAGGTTATTCGAAACTTTCACTACATTACTGTTAGCATCATTTTGAGTTCATCAGCAATTCTTCCAACATCACTGTATCATTATTTTGTAGTTAGTAGCAACTCTTACTGCATGACTGTCAGCATCACTTTGAGTTTATTAGCAACTATCACTACATTACTGTTAGCATCATTTTGAGTTCATTCGCAATTTTTACAACATCATTGTAGCATTATTTTTAGGTTATTAGCAACTCTTCCTCCATTACTTTAGCATCATTTTGAGATCATGAGCAATTCTTCCGACATCACTGTAGCATTATTTTGAGGTTTTGAGGTACCTTTGTTTGTAACCTCGTCCCCACTGATCCTGGATCTGCTCGACGTTCCTGCCTTTTAAAAGGAAGGTTTTCATCACCACTGTTGCAGGATGTGCTGCTGATGGAGAATTGTTGGGTGGAGGTTCATTGAAGGAGTTTGGTGCTGGACCTGCTCTACTAGTAAAGAGACATGACAGAACTTTGTTGTGATTTGGTGCAATACAAATAAAACTGACTTGACCAGTGTCATTTGTGGTCTTTTGTTAATTGCATGTCACATGAAATTATTATTGGTCACTTTTCTAGCGACTGTCTCACAGTGGCAAGACAAGAACACTTCTACTTTTGATGATGACAGTTTGTTCAACACTAAACTTCATCCAGTACCATGTTGTCAAACACTGGAACCTCCACAGCACCTGAACAGGGACTTGAACCCTGGACCCTCACATTAAAAGTCTGATGCTCTACCGTCTGAGCTCCTCAGGCTCTTTCTACAGCATTGAGACAGGAACAGAAACACCCGTGAAGGTCAAACTGATGCTTTCTTGACTTGTTCAGTCCTCCATGTTGAAGTCCACCAGGCTTTTGATTGGCTCTGATTCTCTGTGGCAAAATCCAACAAGAGGCTCCAAAAATGTCCTGAATGTCACAAGAATGCACAGGACAAGATGTTAGTTTCCTTCATGTCTGCAGTTCCTCCACTGGAAAGTAAAGTCAATGCTGCTCTGCTGAAACCTGGGATCGGACCAGGGACCTTTAGATCTTCAGTCTAAGGCTCTCCCAACTGAGCTGGTTCAGTTCTGAGTGAGGGCCCTGCTTCTCTCATTTATAATCTCTTCCACTCTCACTGGACCTTAGAGAGGATTGGAGCTTCTGAAGTCCTGACACATTGAACAGTTCTCCAGGACCAAACTGAACGAACTGAAGAAGCTTCTTGGAACTCTAAACTTCTTAACTCTCCTTCTCCAAGAACTGTGCCTGGACGAAGGCCGTTTCCAGCTGTCCTTCAAGCTGACGAGGGCCAAGTTTGATGACCTGTTTGTGAGGATATCAAGAATGGACACCAACTACAGGCTCCAGGTCCGTTGACATGACTTCCCTGCCACCAGGGGAATGTCAGTGCTGACAGGCTCTCTGGACTCATTGTCATGAGAATTTGTCACATCAGTTGAATATCTTCACATACGTGAATTCATTGAAGGAGTGTGGTTCTAGACCTGCTCTACCTGTCAAGTGTCTTGAGAGAACTTTTGTTGTGATGTGGCACAATATAAATAACATTGACTCGACAATAAATCGACTCTTTCCCCCAACCGTTTAAAGCAAACAGCCGTTCCCACTGATCCTGGATCTGCGCAACGTCCCTGCTTTTTAAAAGGAAAATTGTCATCATTGCTTTTGCAGGATGTGCTGGCTGATGGAGAATTGTTGGCTATGAACTCACTGAACTCACTCCAAGTCAATAGTTTTGAGCAAACTCATGACTCCTGATGTTTAACTCAATTGTTTGTTAAACACAGAGATCCAGGTGTAGTCCCTCTATGTTCATCCACTAAACTAGAATAGAGTTCTCCTCTTTCCATGGTGGAACAAAGAAGGGGGAGGGTCAATAAGAATATGATCTTTGGACGTTACAGCATCTAAAGACTCAAATCCATATTTCAGGATACATATTTGAGAGGGAGGAAACAGTGATGGGAGGCTGGAGGCTTGAAGGGCTTGATTTTTAGCGGCCAGTGAAGCCACCTTTTGCTGGCTGAGTCCCAGAGACTCACGGAGGCTCTTTGTGGAGGATTTCCACGAGAGAGTCCAGCATCGAAACTTGTTAGTTTCCTGTCAATTGAGTCCAGGATGTCCCCGAGGTCCTTATTGGGTGATGAGGGTGGGCTGGACGGTCAGCTTCTTTTGGGAAGTGGGGTCGCCACGTTACCGGTCCTCCCCATGACGGGTCGGTGGCAGCACTCGTCTACGTTCTCCTGCAGACTTTCTGCGGTTCCTTCTTCCAGATTTTATTGATGAGGATTGTTGTGGATGAGAGAATTGAAAATTCTTACTGCAGTTTGAGGTTTTGATGATTCAAACTGTGTAGATTGGCGTTAAGAAGTTAGCTTGTTAGGATAAATTCAGGTGTGAGCCACCACACTGAATCAGGCACAGGTAGGACGTTCACCCTGACATGGAACATCAACAGCTTAACGTTGCTGGCAGGACTCCAACCTGAGCAGGGAGACCCCAATGGATTTCTAGTCCATCGCCTTCACCACTCAGCCACAACGACCACATTCACACACACATTTGAAGAGGATGGATATCCACAAAATGATCTTAATTTCTGTCACAAGCCCATTTGTGTGAGGTCCTATTTTCTCTTTTTCAGCATTCCTTTGTTTCCAGGTCTCTAATAAGTGCAGAATTACAAAGACAAGCAAGCTGGATCCATCCTGGGCAGGTGATAGGAGCCACTGACCACTGGCCAGAGACCCTGGCACAGACGTTGGGGGTGGTGAGAGAGAGCATTTCTACAATTATATTCTACATTTATAGAAGTCTACAATCCTACAATTTCATTGAGCAGACGCTTTTGTCCACAGCCACGTACGTACATCACATGTATAGAATATATATGTTCCTCTTTCATCGACTGATTAACCACAAAATGCAGTCAAATGCCAGTAAATTCTGAGTATTTATTCATTATTCATGATTATTTATTATTTTTGAATCCATTTTCACTGTCACTCTTCTGTTCATTTTCAGTTTGATTCATAAAAATGAACAAACTTTGACATGTTTTCTTCTCTTGTGTGTCAACAACTTTGGATTGGGAATCTCCTGACAAACAGACCACATGACCAGGAGGAAGTGATGTTGGTGAGTTTGGCCCCTGAGCTCAAGACAGTTGGGACCAATAAAGGACAGCTTCAAATGCAGCTGTGAAGCCTCTTTGTCAGCTGGGAGGAACGACAGGTGTCTCCCTCTAGTGGCTCCTCACAGCAACACCAGCCTCATTTCATACACATGCATCCACCACCTCACTACCAAAGGCCAGTTGGGCCTGGACAGACAGGAGAGTTTCAAGTGTTGGACAAAGGTCTTTAAGATGTTCTTATTAATTCTATAACATCTGAGATTAAAATCTATGGAATTACAACCAACAAGCAGTCAAACACCTGATCAGATGCTCCTTCATCAGGCTGAGGAGAATCAATCTAAACTGGGATGAAGAAAATTAACTGAGAGGAGAAACCTCCTGATTGGATGACATGGACCCACCTGATCCATGTCAGCCTTGCTGGAGCAGAAAGAGGTGGATCAGAGGAATCAGTGGATCAAGACTCAGGTGGCAGATGAAGAATCTCTGTATTCACAATGGAGTCAGAGAAATCTTCCAACGTGAGAGAACGTGACAGACCATTTTATACCAAAGACAGGCTGTGTGTGTGTGTGTGTGTGTGTGTGTGTGTGTGTGTGTGTGTGTGTGTGTGTGTGTGTTTATGTGCAGACTTTTCCCTGGAACAACGTTTTTTATTTGAAGCAAGAAAGCAAGAGCCTCCAGATCAAAGTCAGAATTGATGATGATGTCATCAGGGCTTTGATAGTGTATTTATTTGTACCTAGAATTCTGTCTTTGATCTCAGGAGGACGTGAGAGAAACTCAACTTTAAAAAGTATATGAGAGCATTCAGCTTGGTTAGAAAACATTTTGACTGTTGAACAGTAGAGTTTGTTAGAAACAGTTTACAACACTCAGAATTAAATTGAAGATACAAAAACCTTCCACACTTAAATCCTGTCTCTAACTTCAAACTGGGGATGAACATTTTTATAATCAATCTGTCTCTATGTGTTGGCCCTGCCATGGACTGGTGACCTGTCCAGGATAAACCCCGCCCCTCACCTGAGGGCTGCTGGGATAGGCTCCACCCCCTAGGAACCATTGCAGATCATCAATGACCAAAGCTACTAAGGAGGATTACAGAGTTTGGGAGTCAGTGACTTAATAGAGTCAAACAAAGGGTTGAACCTGAATGAGACAGTCACCCTTCAACATGGGGCCATGGCAGAGTGAACCAAGAACACTACAATGGGGGTGAGAGTGGAGCCATGATGGACTCACAGTTCATCACCTCCACCATCATGTGGACCACCTGATCACCTCTCCCTCAACCTCTAAATAACTCATTCCCTGACCGGGAATCGAACCCGGTCCGCAGCAGTGAAAGCGCCGAATCCTAGCCACTAGACCATCAGGGACCACACTGAGCTCTCCAACAACAGAGACTATAGACAATGACTCAAGAACACAGGACTCTGTGGTCTCAGCTTGAGATGCAGAGGGTCCACCAAGACCACCACACACCTCAGCCCCCTAAAGACAGTCCACCCCCAGGATCCTGCCCCCTCTGCTCCAACTCAGCCCTTCATTCATAACTGACTTTCGCTACGTCCGAACTGCCAAGTACCAACATACGTCCTCCTGCTACGACCTAAACATGGCGGCACCACTCAGACACCCTAGAAGATTGGTGGGGAAGCACGACCTCTGCTGGCAGAACACAGACACCGCAATTAGGTAGACAGCACCAACGAAAGCCCCACCTGCTGGCCTGACTGTGGTACTGCACTCCACTCTGAACAAACCCTTCACTCATTCTCTATCATTAAGGACATTAACGCACCTGTACAGGTGTGTTCACATAATATACATATTATATATTTATGCTTGACCGTTTTTGATGAACTTGGGCGGTACTCTGGTGCAGGGATGAGGTCATGGAGCTGATCTGGGAGCAGTCCTGATGTTAAATGCTGTGATGAAGGACAGTGTGGAGGCAAAATGGGTCAAATTTAAATTGTCAACAGTTCAACGTTGTTGGCAGGACTCCAACCTGAGCAGGGAGACCCCAATGGATTTCTAGTCCATCGCCTTCACCACTCGGCCACAACGACCACATTCACACACATTTGTAGGAGACTGAAATTAGACAATGAAAGTTCATGTCAGCACAGTCAAATATTTTTTTGTCCTCTCTCAAAGACAAACTATTTGTGTGTGTGTGTGTGTGTGTGTGTGTGTGTGTGTGTGTGTGTGTGTGTGTGTGTGTGTGTCAGTGTTGTGACTGAGCGGTGAAGAAGACGACCTTCTGACTCCATTTTCTTTGTTGCTCTTCTATCAGTTCCTCAGTTTCACTCATCAAGTGAAGCAGCTTTGACAGGTTTACTTCTCTGTGTGTTCACAACTTTGGTCTTTAAACTCCTGACAAACTCACCACGTCACACATTTGGTGAATTAAAGCAACAAATAATGACATCATGATGATTCAGGTTAGGGGGCACGGCCTGGAGGCAGAGTGGCCGTCTAGCAGAGTTGCTGGTTCAGTTCTCACTTCAGCTGGTGACCATGTTGAAGTGTCCTTGAGCAAGACACTGAGCCCCTCATTGCTCCTGATGACCAGCATCCAAGACCAACAAGCTTCTGATTGGCTCTGATTCTCTGAGGCAAAGTCCAACACAGGAAACAGAAAATCTTGAGGTTGTCTCACATTTTTTAAAGAAACTCAGCACAGGACAGTGATAGGAGGCTTGTTTCCTTGATGTGGGCTTCACCTCCACTGTTGTCCACATTTAACTGCTGGCTGATGCTGGTCCCCTGTTGAAACCTGGACCAGACCAGGGACCTTCAGACCTTCAGTCTAACGCTGTTCCAGCATTGGATGAAAGAGACTGGTGCTCTTATCTTCTTCAACACTGACTTGTTCTACCAGGACAAGAGAATCTGAGCTTGGATGTCATTTAGCAGTCAAAGGCTTGTTAAACTGGTCAACATCAGCTGGTGTTCACTCTGATGATGTAGCGATGGTCTGGATTCTTCCTTCTGGAGCACCAAGCTGCTGGGAAGAAGCCTGATGATGTCAGAGTTGTGTTCAGTGGCTCCTGCTGGGTCCATTTCTGACAAATGGGCTCCAAAGAGTTCAGCTGTTTGAAAGGTCAGGGTTGCTGTTAGCAGACGAGGTGGCCGAGTGGTTAAGGCGATGGAGTGCTAATCCATTGTGCTCTGCATGCGTGGGTTCCAATCCCATCCTCGTCGCAAGTGTCTCTAGTTTCTGCTCCTAGATTATGGAAAGACTCTGAACTGTGAGGCTTTTAACTGACACAGATACCAGTTGAGTCAACTTCCCTTTCACATCCTGACCAAAACAACTCTGACACCCAGAACTCACATGTGTCAATCACCTCTGGAGAAGGTCCCGCCCCCTTAGAGCCATAAATCCTCCCATCAGTCAAGAAAACTGAAGACGCCTCTTGGATGAGAGCTGAAGTGTCTTCTAGAAACCTGAAACAGTCCACTTGGAACGTTTAAATCATTCTACAATCCTACAGTTTCACTGAGCTTTTGTCCAAAGCCACGTTCATGTCTCACATGTATATAATATATATGTGACACTCTTTCATCTACTCATTAACAAAAAATGCAGTCTAATTCCAGTAAATTTGTGCAGAAGAAAACATTATTTGTGCTGCTTCTTTATTCATTTATTTAGTTTAGTTAGTATTTTTTAATGTGTTTTCTTTCAATTCACATTTTGTCCATTAACTTCATAATCAGAGTCTCTATCTCATCACATGACTAAAGTCTGGGTTCTGTATTGGTGGTAAAATATCCTTCCATGCCCCTCACTAGTTTGCACACAGAAAAGCATATTTTACTGGTTTCAGATCTCTTAGCTTGTTTTCTCTCTTAAAGCAGCTGAGGCAGCTTTCATTGTGTGATTGATTTTAAAATATAAAGATGGAACAGAACCATTGGAATCAGATGTCAGGACATTTGAAGGAATGTCAATCTCCTGTTGAAATGTTGCAGTGTGCAGCTGAGGCTCTCTGGCAGTGGCACCAGGAGCCCCAATGGCAGAACCTGGACCCTCCTGGAGGAGAACCACAGGTGAGGGCCTTCTTGGCTCCAGATTGATGGAAATCAAGTGTCTGAGGCTGTTAGCAGCCATGAAGTTGATCTGGTTGGCACTGGTATTTGTTCTTGCTGCAGCTCAGGAGTGATTCAGGAGAAGAGTTTCAGAACAGCCAAGGTTGGGGACTGGAATTTTAAAATGTCCCCTGGAACCAAACAACCTGGGCAGGTAAAACCTCCAATCATAGCCACTCAGATGCAGCAGCAGAAGAAGCTGTCATCCACCCTGACAGTCAGAGCATCAAGTCAAGAAAACATCACCATCTTGTAGTTCCAAACCTCCACCTGTCAGATTCAGCTACTTCTTATTGTGGGACTTTAAACTTGAACACCATGGAATTTGGACAAGGAGTTTTCCTTCCAGTCCAAACATCATCGTCCAGCCTCCAACCAGAGGTCCATCAGTTATCATGGAGCCACAGGTGGAGTCTGGATTCTTTTCTAGAATGAGACGGCAATGAGAGTCCTGCCAAGTGACATCACTGACATGAATGGATGACTTCAGTCATGTGACTGGAGGACACCCAGATAGCAAAGGTCCACTCATGTGTGTCCTCACTGCTCCACAGGTCTGTCAAATGTTCTGTAAAATAGTTGGACCCAGCAGAGCTGCTAGATTAGGAGTTGATGGAGTCGTTGCAGATACCAGGGTCCAAAGTCCAGCTTGAACCTGGTTTGTGCAGTTCTTTGTCAAGCTAGCAGCCATTCTTTTCACTGCCAAGCTAAAGTGACTTCTGTCAACAAAGGTCAACATACAAAAGGATATTTCTGCTGTCAGTTCAAGATTTGGATCAAACTCCTTTTTCAGAGCTGGAACCTTCCTCTTGTGTCAGCTTTCTGTTCCCATCTCTATGGTCACGGTCAGTTTTGACCCACGTCTTCAATCAGCTGTCAAATAAACTAAAACAATTTTCTATCCTCCAAGTTGTTTCCATCTCTTGGTGACCTTGTTAGGCTTCCTTATCCATGGAAATATTGGTTTGAAGATTTAGTTGTGGGCCTCTGGACCTTTTTTTAGTCACTAAACCCTGGATTTATTTTTTCAGCAACAGAACTTTAACACAAACACAAAATGAAAAGCAGAACAAGCCAGAACCCAAAATATGGATTTGCAAGGTCAACAAACAACAACCAGTCAAGCAAACCAAACCAACAGAAACCAACTACAAATTGTTTGAGTCATGACAAAGTCCAGGACCCACTTTTCACCCTACAATGTAAACCAATGGGAGGCTGTCTCCTCAGACACACATAGCCTCAAACTGACGCTTCTCTCGTCTACACTGTAACTCTCTCCACTTCACAAATAACTTCACTACATTCCTGACAAAAATGCCTACTAAAATATGTTACATTCAACTTTTGACCACAATCTGGGGATTGATGAGCATTTTTCAAACAACAAACTCTCCAAAAATCCTCTCTCCTCTCCACTCTGACAGAGAGCAGCGGGGGAGGGGCTCTTATAGGCTCAGCTCTGATTCTCACTTGGTGTCACACTGAGGCTTCTACCTCCTAAACTACAAGTCCCACCGCTCTCATAAAATACATCCTTGGATTCAGGATGACTCCTGCTACTTTTCTGCAGTGGACAGAAGGAGGCTCAGGCCCTAACAACACTGCCTCCAGCTTTAATTAAGACCTCAGTTTTGTTCTCTGCCTCCATGACAGGTTAATGGACATCAACTGGTCCTGAGTCACCAGGAGACACAGACATGTCCAGCTGAGTGACATCAGCAGGACTGTGGAGGTTTATACTGAGTCTCCTGACGACAAGTGGCAGTACAGAGATATTAAAGAGGGTCTGAGCTAAAACTGAACCTTGGGGAACTTCAACCTTTGATCTCAGAGTTCTGTTTTTGATCTTAGAATTCTTTCTTTGATCTCTCCTTGATTTCTCAATGATTTCTTTGTGGACTCCAATTGTCTTTGATCTCTCAGTGAGACAAAGACATAGCAGCTCCAACCTCAGCCTCCAGGAGGCCCTGATCCTCTAGTGGTCAGTCCTCTGTGTTGTGGCTGCAGCAACCCTGGTTTGAATCAGGGTCCCAGCAGCAACATTCCTACTGACTAGTGTTTGTTGTTCAACTGGACAGTTTGTCTGGTGAAGCTCTCTCAGACACTCCTTTCTTCATCCTCCCTTCAGGCTCAGCAGCATCAGAGTCAATGTGTCTGACTAGGATCAGAACCCTCAACCTGGAGGCTGTGGTGCAATGAGAACACATCTGACAACCAATCAGAGGAGGGTCTGTTTGACTCCTGAAAACTCCATTAAAGCTGAGAGGAACTTGTTCTTCATCTCCAAATTCCCTCCCTGCACGTTGTCTCTGCAGAAATCATTCAAGTCCAAGTTGAACCTTAGACTAAAAGCTCCCAGTTGGTGATGCAGGCTCCACCTCACTCCTGGTTCTGGAACCTCACCAATTCTTGCTCTCTCACCACTTGGATCTCATGTTCCTGACATCTCAGAGCTTGTTTCCTATCCACCTGTCTCATGTTGATGAGGTCATCCAGCCTGATGATCTCTAGGTTCTCCTTTGAGTGGTTCCCTCTGGGAGAGTTCTCTCTCTGTAACTTGTGTGTGTTTGCTCGTATCCTGTTTCTCCTTGACAGCACTTTAGTGTTTTTACCACTGGTGTCTCATCTGTGGTTCACCTTTTATTTGACTTCTTTGTCAAAGATGAAGGTGTTTGTGGTCATTCATCAATCATGTGATGGCTCATGTGACTGTGAGTCTGATGAAGCGCTTGTAGCGTCTCTCACTGTGATCACTTCAGGCTATTGAAGGTACTCTGATGTAGCCTGACTAGCTCAGTCGGTAGAGCATGAGACTCTTAATCTCAGGGTCGTGGGTTCAAGCCCCACGTTGGGCGTTCATCTTGAACATCCCTGCTTGTCCTCTCACTTTCTGCAGCTGTGATTGGGAATTGTAAGAAAAATCACTGAATAAACAACACAAACACAGACTGTGTCTGAAGTTCCACACCTGCACCTGACTCAGAATGAAAAACCAGTGTGGACTCAATTGTATGTCAATACTGATTCTGGAGAAATTTCTTTGTGTGTATTGATGGACGCGAGCCAAGCAGAAATTCCCCACAATGCAATAGGGCGGCGTTTGGTCAGTGTTGAGCAGGCGTCAGTCTGACAATGATGTCATATTATTGTGTCATCACCTGACCAGACCCAAAAGTAGGCTCAGGTATCAGTTTCTTCTCAATGCTAATGTCTGCTAGCTTAGTCTGCTACTTTGATGGCTCTGCCTGCTCTAAGGTCCAGACCCCTGGATGTGGTGGTTCCTACCTGAACGTAGATTCTGTCAGCTCATGTTGTTAAATCAACTCACCAGGAACACCAGTAGATTTCAATGGACTGACAATGAGTCTCATTGAATGGGTGTCTCGTCCAACGAGAAACAATCAGTCTCAGGTTGAAGCTCATCAATGAGGTCTTGTGGATCAGTGGCTTGCATGAATGAATGAGTTGGAAGACTTCTTGGAAATTAAAGAGGATTTAATACAATGAAGAAAACCCTTAAGACAGAGTGATAATTCCAGCAGAGTAATTAAGGCCCATATTGAGTAGCAGGTATGAATTAGCCTGGATTTATCTGAGCTTCAAGTAGACGGCTAAGAGGCAGGTGGAAAGGTGTGTAGGATGAACGATGGTGACCTCCAACCAAATGAAGAGGACTGAGTGGAGGCTGACCAGCTCTACGGAGTCAGGCGGAGTTTGGCAGCGAGACAGGAGTCCAGGCCTGAATCGGTGAAAACCAACGTAACCGGCTCACGTTCTCAGCTGGATTCTCCCATCGATGTACGACGCCTCTCCAACGAACTGGTGGGAGGACGGCCTCCAAAGCCTCCACCTCGTCGACCGTGGCTCCCGCTGAGATTCGCTCGATGAAGAAGGGAAGCGCGTTGATTGGCTACCCTCTGGTCTCAGGCTGCTGGCTGCCTGGACTAAGCTGCTCTTCTCTGACACAAAGGTGGCTTCTCTCTCTTCAAGGCTCACAGGAGGTCAAGAGTGTAGCGACCGTGAGCCGAGATCGATGATGAATTACAAAAATAGAAAATCAAAAAATAAATTAGAGGAATAGCAAAGAAAAGGGGGGGGGGCGGACCAGCTGCTCTAGGAGCTCACACACAAAGGGCAGAAACAAGAAGCACTGAAGAGAGCGCCAGCAGTGGATGGTGCCACCACTGTTACAGTAAACTGGTCCGCCTCAGAGCAGTGACCTTTGACCTGTGAGGGGTTGTTGGCCAATCAGCACACTTTGCTGTCTTCAGTCCTTCTCAGATATCAACAAATGAAGCTGGTTGAACAGACAGCAATCATCATCACTCAGAGACATCACCTGGAGAGGAAGACTGCTCCGAGTTCTGACAATGACAGTGAAGAGACAAGGAGAGCTGGACAACCACAGACAGTGAAACATTCGGAACATCATGTTGATACACTGTGTGTGTGTGTGTGTGTGTGTGTGTGTGTGTGTGTGTGTGTGTGTGTGTGTGTGTCAGAATCGGAATCAGAATCTTTTATTTTCGTTGTATGGGGGGGGGGTACAGTGACAATAGTTAGAGCGCTCTTCCAGAGCCACCGTGCACCACAGAATGCAGATACAAAGAAAAGATAGAAAAGATAAAAGCAAGATAAAAGACACTGTTAGAACAGAAAGATCCATCAACCCACCAACCAGAGGTGTGTCTGGTACAGATGTGGAATTATTGGCTCACACAATGTTGAGGCAACTGGAAGAAGACAAACAAAAAAGGCTGGTGTGATCCAGACCTTCATCAAAAATGGTCCTGGAGAACTGTTCAATGTGTCAGGACTTCTGTCCATTGTCTTCTGCTTATCCTGTTCAGGGTCATGAGGGGGTGGAGCCTATCCCAGCAGCTTTTGGGCGACAGGCCGTGTTCACCCTGGACAGGTCACCAGTCCATCACAGGGCCAACACATCCACAGACAAACATTCCAAGCCAGACTCAGGAGGGTCTCTCCACCCTACAGACTGTAAAGGAACCATCAAAGATGGCAGTTGGAGTTCTGTGGATCTGTGCTGGATTCCTCGTGCTCACGGACCAGAAGTCTGTCTGAAATACTGCACTGATTGATGATCTTTTCATGAATCTGGAAAAGCTTCTAAAATGAAAGGAAAACAATCCTATCTTCTTCATGTCTCAAGCCAAATCAAACCAAGAGTTCTTTTTTCATATTTTTTTAACCGGACGTCTGCTTTGACTGGTTGGTTGTTGAAAGAGAGCAGGACAGGACAGACAGCAGAAGACAAATATAGAGAAGGAAAGACAAAAGACAGAGAGAAAGGAGGGAGAGAATGACAAAAAGATGGGAACAAGATGAGGGTGAAAGACAAGCAGAGAGAAAGACAGAGGGACAGGGGGATGGAAGACAGACACACAACCAACAACAGCAGCAGCAATAATAGTAAACTAGCTGCCAATGATAACGTCTCCTGGTCGCTGAAGCAATCAACTTCATAATAGGAGGATTGAAGAGCCAGGAAATAAAATATTAGCACAATACTGATGTGAATGTTCGTGCAATACTGAGAACACTGATATGTAGACGACTCGTAGGGGCGGCACGGTGGTGCAAGAAGACAAACAAAAAAGGCTGGTGTGATCCAGACCTTCATCAAAAATGGTCCTGGAGAACTGTTCAATGTGTCAGGACTTCAGAAGCTCCAATCCTCTCTAAGGTCCAGTGAGAGTGGAAGAGATTATAAATGAGAGAAGCAGGGCCCTCACTCAGAACTGAACCAGCTCAGTTGGGAGAGCCTTAGACTGAAGATCTAAAGGTCCCTGGTCCGATCCCAGGTTTCAGCAGAGGAGCAGCATTGACTTTACTTTCCAGTGGAGGAACTGCAGACATGAAGGAAACTAACATCTTGTCCTGTGCATTCTTGTGACATTCAGGACATTTTTGGAGCCTCTTGTTGGATTTTGCCACAGAGAATCAGAGCCAATCAAAAGCATGGAGGACTTCAACATGGAGGACTGAACAAGTCAAGAAAGCATCAGTTTGACCTTCACAGGTGTTTCTGTTCCTGTCTCAATGCTGTAGAAAGAGCCTGAGGAGCTCAGACGGTAGAGCATCAGACTTTTAATCTGAGGGTCCAGGGTTCAAGTCCCTGTTCAGGTGCTGTGGAGGTTCCAGTGTTTGACAACATGGGACTGGATGAAGTGTAGTGTTGAACAAACTGTCATCATCAAAAGTAGAAGTGTTCTTGTCTTGCCACTGTGAGACAGTTGCTAGAAAACTGACCAACAATAATTTCATGTGGCATGCAATTAACAAAAGACCTACATTGATGGTCGAGGGGGGCTGGAGCCTATCCCAGCATCTACGGGCCAGAGGCGGGGTTCACCCTGGACAGGTCACAAGTCCATCACAGGGTCAGCATACAGAGACGAACAACCATTCACACTCACATTCATACCTACGGTCAATTTAGAGTGTCCAATCAGCCTCGTCCCCAATTACATGTCTTTGGACAGTGGGAAGAAGCTGGAGTACCAGAGAGAACCCACGCATTCATGGGGAGAACATACAGGCTCTACACAGAAAGATTCCCCACCCGAGCCTGGACTCAAACCAGAACCTTCTTGCTGTGAGGCCACAGTGCTCACCACTGCACCATCATGCTGCCAAGCTCTCTTCTACTTTCCTCAATTGTGTTTCTTTCATGTCCTCCTGAGATCAAAGACAGAATTCTAGCTACTGTCAAAGCCCTGATGACATCATCAGGAATTCTGACTTTGATCTGGAGACTCTTGCTTTAATCTGAATTTGATCCGACTAATGTATTAGTTTAGGTTGCATGATACCGACCACCTCATTTCTCCTGATGGACTGGTGACCTGCCCAGGGTGAACCCTGCCTCTTGAACAATGTCACCTGGGATCGCCCCCCCCCCCCCCCCCCCATGACCCCATACCCCCTTCCCTCATGTGACTCTTTCATGCGGGCCTCTCAAAACAAAAACATGGCGGCCGCTCCTGTCATTTTCGGAGGAAAGTGCCTTCTTCCAAGATAGTTTTGATTTAATAAAGCATTCTGATGACATTTCTAGAGAGAAATATGCATTTTGTTTTCATAATCTTTGCTCAGTTCTTGTGTTTAATCTTTGGTTTGTTCGTTATTACGGTGAATCTTTCACCTCTCGGAAGAGAGTCGTTACAGTGTCACATTTCTACTGTTGCTATGTTGGTTGCTAAGGAAGCCATTACGGACGAGTGTCATTTCAAGATAGGTTTGATTTTTAAAAAGCATTTTAAGGACATTTCTGGCGAGAAATATAAATTTTATTTCCATAATATTCGCTGTTCAAGAAAGAATAATATGAAATGGATTTTAGTGCCCCAGGAATTACAAACATCTGCTTCCGTGGAAGTCGCCCCCCGTTCTTCTGTGAGAAAATCCGGTAGTTGTCGCTCACTCCGAGGAAAAAAAACAAATATTTTTAATACTTCATCTTTTGATTAATAAGACAATCTACAAATTCATTTAATTTCTGGATGTTTATTCTACCTACAAAGTCCATTTGTCACCATTATAGATCGACCAATCAGCATTAAGAATATAAACAATGACTCAAACTAATGGCGGTCTGCTGACGTCACATCCGTCACAGAGGCTCACTCCTGCACTCAGAGGTGGCCTTTTAGTTCCATCACTTCACGCTGTATTTACAGATTTATGATTGAGGGGAACAAACCACTCTGATGTCTGGGTTCATCAAGGATATCATTAAAGAAATCCTAACTATCTGGCCAGTTAAATTGATCCTAACTGTTCTTCAGATGTTGTGCTGGTAATGTCATGTAGTTTCTTTTCCAATGTAACTTTGTCGTTCTGATGTGTGTATTTTTACTGCTCCAACAAAGCTGTTCCTCTTCTGGGGAAATCAATCATTCAGGCAATCAATAACTGAGTGTCTCTGATGCTGTACTGTAGTATTGCAGTACAACAACACTCTGATCCTTCCTTTTCAAATGTTTTTATTGTGTTTCTCTCATCAGGTGTTCAAAATGATGACAATAAAAATCAATAATTGATATTCAGCTTTGTTTCAACAATAATAATTGATCAGAAATGAGGCCTGATGACTGCAATAGCAGCTTTGTGCTGTTCAGTGACTCCTGCTATAAAAAGGAGTCAAGGCCGTCTTAAAGATGTGAAAATGTTCCCAAAGATCCTTCTTCATGTTGGTCCTGAACAAGATTGGTGTCAGGCCTTTTTTCAAAGGAGCTCCAAAAGGCTCACTTAACCCTTTGAGGCCTGGCTGAGACACGAGGCCTGTTGACCTTTGACCCTGTTGCTCTTTTGCTCTCATTGGCCTCTCCAGTGGATACAGACCTGAAACTTTATGAAATCATAATCTGGAGGAATAATTCTAGAACCCCCTCCCAAACAGGAAGTAGCTTCAGGAAGGAGGTGGGGCTTCAAAGTTTTAAATGTTGGTTTCTGGCAGAGGTGTGAACTCCTCCCAGAAAGCTCATCTCATTTGGAGCAACTTTGACCAGTTATGATGCTTCATTGAAAGACTTTACTGGACTTTGCCACGCCCTTTACGGACAGCAGAAAGGACTTAGGGGGGTCAAACCACCACAGATGCGATCCTTCGAGAACAGAACAACACACTCAAATTTCAACTTCCTCGGTTCAAAGAGAAAAAACTATCCCCTTGTGAAACTGGGCAAAATCAGGGTCTGGGACTTCTGCACTCCGAGAGCCTTTTGGAGCAGAATTGAGGATCAAATCTGGGTTCTGGTGTTTCTACTTGGGCTACATCCACCAAACTTTACACACATAGTGTGATGCCCCAGAGTAGCATGTGCTGGGAATTTCAGCCATCTAGGTGCTAAGGGGCCCAAGCACGGTCCCGGGGCATCCACTAACCCTAAGGGGCTCCTCAAAGTCTGGCCCCTCTTCCCTGGTTTCATTTGAGCTGAAGCCACCAAAAGTCACACCAATGGTTGATGTCAGTGAGAGGACTGATTCTGACATTTTCAGCCATCCAGAAGTTACAGAGCTGAAACACAAGACCCCAAAGCCCCTTCCATGTTTGTTGCCAGAGATATCGTAGTCATGACTGTGCACCTCCTTTATGAAGAAAAACAAAACAACTACTGCTTTGGGGCTTGTGTTCAGGGGTATTATATTATATTATTATATTATATTATGTGTGTAAAGTTTGGTGGATGTAGCCGGATGGGCCGGTGTGAGCAGGCATTTCAAAATATATATTTCTGGTAAAAACGCAGAAACAGCAGTTAGTTTGTTTTTGTGTTAAAATGAGAAACAGACCCATCCAGTTGTAGTACCACCACTCAGCGGCCGCCTTGCAGTCAGAAGCCATGAAGAATGTTGCCCAGTAAGAGGAAGGAGAAAGGAGGAGCCAAAAAAGAGAGACTCCCGAGAAGAAAAGCAGCCGAATTTCCAAAGCTCGACGCGTTCTTCCAGGGCTGGACTGGGAAGAAGAGACGTCAGGTGTTGGAACGTGTAGTGGAAGAAGAAGGTCTCTGAGTAGTGAAAGAGTATCACTCTTTTAACATGGTTACTGTCTTCCATGTAGAATACTGCACTTTATTTTAATTTTTGAAACTTCAAAATGTGCACATACATCCTCTGGTATGGCGTGTGCTTACACATATCGTGTAAATAACCATGGAGGGCTGCCAGGGATGAGAAATGCCAGGGCCATTTTTTGGTCCCAGTCCAGCCCTGCTTCTTAACCTGCTCACGGTGTCCTGTCAGCTGTCTTCCCTCAAGGAGGTGGCCAGTCTTGCTCTGGAGCAGTTTCAAAAATAGGCCTCAGCACACTGCCTCTGTGCCATGCCTCTCTCATGCTCCTCTACTCTTTGGTGCACATGCCTCCAGTCTGCCAGGCCTCTAATGAAGACACTTGGATCACTGGGCTTGCTAAAAGCAGGGCAAACAAAACAAAACAAAGCATGACGTTGACCACAATAAGTCAGCCATTTCCACGTCGTGCCGTCCGTTCTAACGAAGAGCCTCTGGACGACAGGGTTCATGGAATCTTGTTGAGGATGAAACTTTAAAAAATCAGTCCTCTGTGTGGAAGAAGGGCGACTAAAATAGTCTCCAACTGTCTGATCTGACTCCTCCACTTCCATTGCAACAGCATGGCTTGACTAAGAGAAAGAGAGAGAGCGGAGAGATTTCATTGGACGAGCCCAATGTCCTTCAAGAAAATCAACCAATGGGCCGCGTTTCGCGTCTCCGATACCGTTACGGTCGATTAAAAACTATACACTTTTGAAAAAAAAATTATGACAGTTATGGGCCGGCCCAAAGATGTGCATCGGCCAGATGGCCAGTCCAGCCCTGGGTTCACCCTTGATGGGTCACCAGTCCATCCCAGGACCAACACACACAGACAGACAACCATTCACACTCACAGTCATTTAGAGTGTCCAGGTAACCACTACCCTCTTGATGTCTTTGGACTGTGGGAGGAAGCTGGAGTACCAGAGAGAACCCACACAGAGACAGGGAGAACCTGCAGGAGGGGTGGAGATCGATGAGTCCTGGAGACGTTCAATAATGTCCACAACTTTGGCACCAGGAAGACAGCAGGTGATGGCACCTGGGAGTTCAACAGACCTGATGATTGAACCACCAATCACAAGGATTTCAGCCTCCATTGTAAACAGAGAGTTTAGATGAGAGAGAACCTGCTGTCAGCCTCACCAGTCAGGGCAGTGGCAGAGGCAGCAGAGTTGAATGAAGCAGGACCACCTGGCACGTCTCAGCTGGAGGTGATGACATCACTGGCCTCAGTCCTCACCAGTGCTCTGCCTAGCAACAGGGACGATGGGGAGAAACCAGTAGAAGCACTCTGAGAGTTGGAGACAGCAGGAGAGAGATCACGACAGAGTCACCCATGGGAAACTGTTGGATCCACTCAGGACAGGCTGGACAGACACAGATCAAAGACAGAATTGATGATGATGTCATCAGGAGGCTTTGATAGTGTCTTTATTTGTACCTAGAATTCTGTCTTTGATCTCAGGAGGACATGAAAGAAACCCAATTGAGGAAAGTAGAGGAGAACATTCAGCTTCATTAGAAACACTTGAACTGTTGAACAGTAGAATTTGTTTGAAACAGTTTACAACACTGAGTGACAGGATTGAAGAGGGGAGATTTTTCTACTTAAAATTTAATTCTAACTTTAAACTGGGGATGAACATTTTTAGTCATTCATATTCTAACATACAGAGGAAGTCATGACATTCCCTTTTTTTTAACCTGTCCTGTTCAGGAAATGGAAATGGAAATTTAGCTGCTATGTTGAATCAGAAGAACCTTTTGAAGTCTACTTTTGCTTCAGTCAGAAAGTGGACTGTTGTTAACTCTCACAATGGTTGGTGATTGTGGAGGAAGACAAAATCCTCACTAAACTCTTTTTAACAGACACACATTTCTAAAGATGCAGGTTCATTTTATTTTTCTTCTTTTAGCAGAGGATGGTTTCGATCCATCGACCTCTGAGTTCTGGGCCCAGCACGCTTCCTCTGCACCACTCTGCTCTACCATTGATGGTGCCAGGAGGCCTAAAAACACAAAACACCAATTCAATCCAGGACCTTGGAGCCTGAACTGAAACTCCATCACACGGTGGCTCTGCTGGGGCTCCCACAGGTGAGTGAGGCTGAGCTCCAGTCTGCTCTGAGGAGGCAGCAGACATCTGCACCACTCAGAGGTTTGGTTGGTGGCTTTGACAAAATCCCAACAAACTAAAATCCTGTTGAATCAGGAAGTTCTAGTTGAACTCTCATCCACGTCACATGACCAAGAAAACCTCCTCTTTCATTCAGACCAGAACAGACAAACATAGAAACATTGTTTCAGCTTCTGATCAAACAATAACAAGTTCTTGATTGTTTGTCATGTTCTATTAATCAGACTGATGATCTCTGGATGTTCTAGGAGGGGGGTCTGTTTCTGATGAAGCCTGTTTGGTCTGGGGGGGTTAAGATGGTGGGGCTGTTTCAGTTCTAGTGCTGAAGGCTTTCACCATGACAGTCAGACTCTCCTCTGTCCTTCATGGTCCCTCAAATGTGCAGTGTGGACCTCACACACTGAATTTAGCCTGAAAACTCTTCATGAAAAGCAGTGACTCAGAGTCTCTGTGGCGCAATCGGTCAGCGCGCTCGGCTGTTAACCGAGAGGCTGGTGGTTCGAGCCCCCCAGGGACGATGAACAGGCTCTACTGGTGCTTAGGAGTCGCTGTGTTAATGATCTGAATGTGGATGGACAGATTGACCCTCCACAGTAGACACCTGTGACAGATCTCTGGATGAGAAGTGTTAAATTTAGTCGTCGTGTGTCATGCAGTGTGGAGGAGGCCTGCTGGCTGTGGGTAAAGTGGGGCTCAGAGTTTGTGGAGTCGGCTCTGGAATGAAGGGGGTCACTGTTTGGTTCTCAGATGCTCCAGCTCAGGTTAGCGAGGTGGTGGAGAAACCAGTGAGAGCTCTGCCAGCTGGAGCCTCTTGGGTCCCGGGAGGCTTCACTCCTGGAGGTGGAAATGATGAGGAGTTTTAAAATCTGCTCCTCTTTCACGCTGACTTGTTTTCTAGGGTTCCCTCTTTTATTCTCCTGGAGATCAAGAGGATCCTGCCATGTTTGTCCAGGAGACCCACAGCACAACAGTCAGTGAATGGGGATGCAGGCAGGCTTTTAATGGGGGTCATTTGAAGTCCCAAGTCCAGTTGGAGCAGAGGGTGGAGTTTGATTCTCCAGGAGTTTTTGTTGTTGTTTTTTTACCAGTTTCTTTTGGTTTGGAGGAAATCATTCCAGGTGTTTGAAAGAAGGTGAGAGCAACTTTGGAAAATGTTCAACTGGTGTTTTTAAATGTCTTTGCACCAACAAACGGCGGACAGGACAGCTTTTGAGACATTTTAATGCCACCGTTCAACAGTGAATCTGCTGGTTTCCTGTTTTTAGGAGCTGATGGGAGCTGCACAGAGAAGCTCTTTGAGACAGGAACCATTCAGAGCTCCACCCTGCTTCTTCCAGCAGGATCCACAGATCCACCAACACACCAGCTGTTTGATGAGTGGAGGCTTTTGACCAGGATTCCTAGACAGCACAGCTGGACTCACTCAACAGCTAACTTGTTAGCACCGACTAGACAGGAGCGCTTCTATGGTTTTACTCAGTGGTTCAATATTTTTAAGAGATGTCCCATTCAGCCTGTGGGTTTGAGTGATCACTCTTCAGTCTCCTGTTCTGTTTTATTAAAATATTCATTTAAAAGCTCCTGAGAGAGAGAGAGAGAGAGAGAGAGAGAGGGAGAGAGAGATAGAGGGAGGGAGACAGGGAGAGAGAGGGGGAGACAGGGAGAGAGAGGGGGAGGGAGAGAGAGGATCAAACTGATCTCAAACTTGACTTCAAAATTCTGATTATAATCATTTGTACTCCTTGATAGATTCATCACTACAGTGTCATAGAGGGTCCATTACTATTGCAGTATATTAAAGAATATAAGAACGAGGTTACATTCATGTAAATATAATATTTCATGTATTGCAGTATATTTTCAAAGATATAACACTTTAATTTTTTTTAATAAGAGAGACTTTAATGTCTGTCTTTGATCTCTAACTCTGACTCTGATGTCATTGGTGGTGACTGAACTCTACCCCCTGACAGACTGAAGGCTCCTATTGGTGATGTCATCATAAATACATGAAGGTCTTGTTTCAATGGTATAACATTAAAGCTCATCTTAGTAAAACAATGAAGTTACCTGAACTAAATTCTTGAAAAAATGACTGTCACTGACTTAAATAAATCAAATCTACTTCAAAGTTCCTTCTGTTGTCATAAGTCAGCCATTTTAAGTGTACTTGTAGTTCCAGAACATTCCAAGAGGAGATGATATGAATCATGTTGTTAGATGAACTCAGTTCCTCTGCTTTGATGTTGGTGGACTGAGGGGAGTTTGCCTGAACCTGCTTGGACCTGCTGGCTCCTGCTCAGTCCCTCACTCAGCCTCACTCAGCCTCAGCAGCACCGCTCCACTGAGGACTGATTCAGGTTCCTAGCAACCAAATAGGAGGAGAGCTGAACCTTCTTGCTGGGAGGCCACAGTGCTGACCACTGCACCATTGTGTCCCCTGAAAATGCCACCACCTTGTTGGGATTTTCTGTAAAAGCAAGCACACATGAACACAGCAGCTTCTTCACAGGGCTGGTGGTGCAATGGATAACGCGTCTGACTACGGATCAGAAGATTCTAGGTTCAACTCCTGGCCAGCTCGCTTTAAACTTTATACTGAGAAGATGAAGTGAGAACCACTGATCAAAGTCCCTGAAGTCCTCCCAGGTTTCCTCCTTGTCTGCTGGAAACATGAACACATGAATGATCCTGCTACCTCTCATGTTAAGCTGCACTTGACAGTGACAGCAGGAGAACAAAAATCCCAGTGTGTCATCAACATTTCCTGTCAATCAATGATAGAAGCTGTTGAGTTTCTGGATCAGAACAAGGAGAAAGGAGCCCCAATGAAAGAGTGATGTATGTGTGAATGAGGGGACATTGTTCAGTCCACAGACCTGAGCACCGCTGCTCTGACTACCAGGTTACCTCCTGGTTATCAGGGTGAAGTCATGGTGAGGTGGTCAGTTGTTCCTTGTGTTTTATTCCAGAGGCTTGGGAGTCAAACACTGAGCCACAGGCTCCTCCCAACATGTGCAACACTGCCAGTGACCTCTGCTTCAGTGGAACGGTGGTGGAAGGGTCAACATTGAACTGTTGTATGATATTATGACATGAAAATTGTAGCAGAGATCTGGGAGCAGGGCTAAATACATGAAAGTGTTGCCATGAACAGGTTGTGCATTTCTGTAGGTCCAAACACATCCTGGAGTCCACCAATGCCAGTGGAGACCTTGAGGGCTCCTGCTCCAGTGCTGCCAGTGAAAAATGACTGACAATCCATTGTCTCCTGGTGAGTCCTGCTGTGTTGGTAGGACGATCGAATCACTGTGGGAGCAAGAGACAGTGACTGAACTGTAGCCCATCATCCATCCATCCATCCATCCATCCATCCATTCATCCATCCATTCATTCATCCATCCATTCATTCATTCATCCATTCATTCATCCATCCATTCATTCATTCATCCATCCATTCATTCATTCATCCATTCATTCATTCATCCATCCATTCATCCATTCATTCATCCATTCATTCATCCATCCATCCATCCATTCATCCATCCATGCATCCATCCATTCATTCATTCATCCATTCATCCATCCATTCATTCATTCATCCATTCATTCATCCATCCATTCATTCATTCATCCATTCATTCATTCATCCATTCATTCATCCATCCATTCATCCATTCATTCATCCATCCATCCATCCATTCATCCATCCATGCATCCATCCATTCATTCATTCATCCATTCATCCATCCATTCATCCATCCATCCATCCATCCATCCGTCCACCATCCATCCATCCATCCACCATCCATCCATCCATTCATTCATCCATCCATCCATCCATCATCCATCCATCCATTCATTCATTCATCCATCCATTCATCCATCCATTCATTCATCCATCCATTCATCCATCCATCCATCCATCCATCCATGCATCCATCCATCCGTCCACCATCCATCCATCCATCCATCCATCCACCATCCATCCATTCATTCATCCATCCATCCATCCATTCATTCATCCATCCATCCATCCATTCATTCATCCATCCATCCATCCATTCATTCATCCATCCATCCATCATCCATCCATCCATCCATCATTCATTCATCCATCCATTCATCCATCCAACCATTTTCTTCCACTTATCCTGTTCAGGGTTGTGGGGGGGGGGGGGTCCTGTCTCAGCAGCTTTCAGCATGAAGGGGGGTTCACCCTGGAGGGTCACCAGTCCATCACAGGGCCACCACATAGAGACAGACACCGTTCACCCTCACAGTGCCACCTAGAGTCAGTTTGGAGGGTCAATCAGCCTCGTCCTCATTCTCATGTCTTTGGACTGAAAAACTTTCACACCTGAAGAGTGAAGCTTTGATCAAAGTTAATTTGACAGCACAGCAGAAAATCCTAGTCTATCACTGACATTTCCTGTCAATCAATGATAGAAGCTGTTGAATTTCTGGATCAGAACAAGGAGAAAGGAGCCCCAATGAAAGAGTGATGGTTCTTGATTCTGATTTTGTTCTTCACTCCTACACCAGAGAGTGAAAGTGTGGGCTGGCTGGGAGCAACTGCCTGCTTCAGAGTGGGAGGAGCCTCAGGACTTTCCAGTGAGAGCTGCAAACTTCCACCAGCGCCCAGTGCCAGCAGGTCTTCATGATGGAGCTGAGAAGAACACAACAACACCAGAGCACTGGAGAGGAGCACAACACTTCTTTGCTTCCTGGCCACTCTCATGTCTGTCTGTCCATCTGGAGTTGGGGGGAGGAGCTTCACATGTTTTTCTTTTTTTAAAAAGGGAATGACATGACTTCCTCTCTGTGTTAGAATATGAACTACTAAAAATGTTCATCCACAGTTTAAAGTTAGAATTAAATTTAAAGTAGAAAAATCTTCCCTCTTCAATCCTGTCCCTCAGTGTTGTAAACTGTTTCTAACAAATTCTACTGTTCAACAGTTCAAGTGTTTCTAATGAAGCTGAATGTTCTCCTCTACTTTCCTCAGTTGTGTTTCTTTCATGTTCTCCTGAGATCAAAGACAGAATTCTAGCTACTGTCAAAGCCCTGATGACATCATCAGGAATTCTGACTTTGATCTGGAGCCTCTTGCTTTAATCTGAATTTGATCTGACGAATGTTTTAGTTTAGGTTGCATGATACCGACCACCTCATTTCTCCTGATGGACTGGTGACCTGTCCAGGGTGAACCCTGCCTCTTGAACAATGTCACCTGGGATCATTCAGGTGACATTGTTCACCCCCCCCCCCCCGTGACCCTTAAAGGATAAGA
This sequence comes from Aulostomus chinensis, assembly GCF_037954235.1. Taxonomy (NCBI): domain Eukaryota; kingdom Metazoa; phylum Chordata; class Actinopteri; order Syngnathiformes; family Aulostomidae; genus Aulostomus; species Aulostomus chinensis. The sequence continues at coordinate 22,500,339 of NC_141320.1, read as the reverse complement.
ATAGAAAGTGGATGGAGGGATGGACTCAACACTGAAATCAGCTGATCTGATCCACATTCTAATGTTTCCTGTCCCTCTTTAGGAGTCAGTGAGAATAGTAGTGTATATAATAATGTGTATCCAACCTTGTAGTATCTTTCCAAAGCTTTTAGTATTTCTTCTTGTTTCTACTTGTAGTTTTAGTGTCTGGATCTTTTCTTTTGATGTCCTGCTGTCTGCTCTTTGCTTTTGGAGCTTCCTTCAACAACTACCAGGCCTCCTGGGTACTGTAGGAAACATGGTCAAGTTCTTCTGACTTCTCCAGGAACGTTCTGCTCTCATTGGTCGGTCTTCATTTTGACTCCTCCCACTGCCACAATGACCAGCCTTTATACTCTTGGTGACTGGGGCCCTGGTTGCTGCAGGCCTCAACACCAGCCTGTGGTTGTGAGCAGGGCAGAACAGAACTGACAGTATCTCCCATGCAGGACCTGGGTCAGCACCTGGTGCCAGCTGGGGCACCGCTTTAACCTGGACCCCTAGAAGATCTTCTCCAGGAACTCGTCTTTTTCAGTCGAAACAGCGTGAAATGTCAAGTAAAGAATTAAAATTATTTAATTCACAATGAAGCCTCTGTCAAAAAACAGAGGAACAACTGACTACCTCCCCATTGACTTCACCCTGATCACCAGGAGGTAACCTGGTAGTCAGAGCAGTGGTGCTCAGGTCTGTGGACTCAGAAGAGGGCTCTTCTTTTGGTCACAGGTTTGAAGACCTCAGTGGAAGAGAAAGGAGAGGCAGTGAGAGACCTGCCACACCTCTCCAGTGACCTGGGACATGATGGCAGTGGTGGGATTTGAACCCACGCCTCCTCAGAGGACTGGAACCTTAATCCAGCACCTTAGACCGCTCGGCCACACTACCTCACTGTGCTGCTCTCTGAGTTGGTCTGCTAAAGGCATGTTGAAGAGGAAGTAACAATGATATCAAACTTATTCTGAAGAGGGACCCCTTTCCTCCCACGGTCACAGGAAGTGACAACAGCGCTGCTAGAAGCAGGAAAGAAATGGTAAAAGGACTCAGTTTGTACAGAGCCTTTCTACCTCAGCAGCACTCAAGGAGCTGAACAATGTCCTCTCATTCACACACTCACACACTGATGCTGAAGGCTGCCATGCAAGGAGCCAACCTACTCATCAGAAGTATTTAGGGGTTCAGTATCTTACTCAAGGACACTTTGACATGGTCACTGGAGAAAGTGAGGATCAAACCAGCCACCCTTTGGTTGCCAGACGGCCACACTACTCCTGAGTCATGTGACCTGGATAAGATGGTGAACTACAGCTGATCGCCACGCTAGCAAACCCCTTTTGTTTGGTTTGGTTGTTGTTTAGTGACTGTGGATGAGTACACAGGAGAAGTTGAGCATAAATTTGTGTTCCCTGTTCACTTGAATATCTGCAGGAGTGTGAGGTGGAAATACTACTTGGAGGAGAATGAGAGTTCAGTCTCAGCGCTAAGACCTGTGCTGACACTAAAACATGTCAGCCCACAGAACAAAGATGGCAGTCCTCTGGGAAAGCAGGTACACCACACATACATGAAGAAACCCTACAGGAAACAAATATGTTGCCAGAGACTTTTACTCTGTTTTTGTTGTTTACCCAAGAACAGGATTGGAGGGAGACTGATGGTCGCTGTTTGGGTTTTTGGAAAACAAGGAGGCTGTGGGTTCAAGCTGGATTCTCAGAGACTATTTCCCCAACCTCTACATTGGAATCTACACTGTCATCCAGTCATGTGACTGAAGTCATCCAGTCACATGACTGAAGTCATCCAGTCATGTCAGTGATGTCACTCTGCAGGACTGTCATTGCCGTCTCATTCTAGAAAAGAATCCAGACTCCACCTGTGGCTCCATGATAACTGATGGACCTCTGGTTGCAGGCTGGACGATGATGTTTGGGCTTGAAGGAAAACTCCTTGTCCAAATTCCATGGTGTTCAAGTTTAAAGTCCCACAATCAGAAGTAGCTGAATCTGACAGGTGGAGGTTTGGAACTACAAGATGGTGATGTTTTCTTGACTTGATGCTCTGACTGTCAGATGCAGCAGCAGAAGAAGCTGTCATCCACCCTGAGTGGCTATGATTGGAGCTTTTACCTCCCAAGGTTGTCTGGTTCCAGGTGACATTTTTAAATTCCAGTCCCCAACTTTGGCTGTTCTGAAACTCTTCTCCTGAATCACTCCTGAGCTGCAGCAAGAACAAATACCAGTGCCAACCAGATCAACTTAATGGCTGCTAACAGCCTCAGACACTTGACTTCCATCAATCTGGAGCCAAGAAGGCCCTCACCTGTGGTTCTCCTCCAGGAGGGTCCAGGTTCTGCCATTGGGGCTCCTGGTGCCACTGCCAGAGAGCCTCAGCTGCACACTGCAACATTTCAACAGGAGATTGACATTCCTTCAAATGTCCTGACATCTGATTCCAATGGTTCTGTTCCATATTTATATTTTAAAATGAATCACACAATGAAAGCTGCCTCAGCTGGTTTAAGAGAGAGAACAAGCTAAGAGATCTGAAACCAGTAAAATATGCTTTTCTGTGTGCAAACTAGTGAGGGGCATGGAAGGATATTTTACCACCACTACAGAACCCAGACTTTAGTCATGTGATGAGATGGAGACTCTGATTATGAAGTTAATGGACAAAATGTGAATTGAAAGAAAACACATTCCTTCAGTAGACTTTGATCCAACATTGAAGTTAGAGTTTGGTGGCTGCTCCATGTTGGAGGAAACCAGGCGATGTTTGACCATCACAGGGAAGCTCTTTTGCCTCCTCTGCTGCCAGTTCAACCACTCACTCCCCTCAGTGGAGAGCAGCTTCAGCCGGGTTTGGAATGTACCATTGTGGATGCATAGGAATGTGGAGAAAATGTCCTTTGTCAGAAGTGGGATTCGAACCCACGCCTCCAGGAGAGACTGCGACCTGAACGCAGCGCCTTAGACCGCTCAACCATCCTGACAGACACTGACAGTTGCAGACTGAATTAATTCACTGACAAAGCAGAATTTTTTCCACAGGAGCTACTGGCTCCTTAGTTGTTGCATTTATTGTTAACATTAAACACACAGTCTGAGTTCATGGCAGTAAGAAATGAACCCAGAACATTAGAACCACATTGCATCTCTTGATCAGTTTGTTACATGGGACACATTCCAGACAGGAAGGTCCCACCAAGACTTGAACTGGGATCACTGGATCCAGAGTCCAGAGTGCTCACCCTTCCACCATGGAACCAAACACAAGGACGAAGTTCCTCTAAATACCACTTGACATCACCTGCAATCAACCTGTTGCTATTTGGAGGTTCATCTTGCTCTTGTTCCAGACTACACTGGCAAAAGGATCATGAACCACAAGGAAATCAAGGAACTCCAGATTGATTCAGGACTTTCTAACTCCATCGTATGACCTGGGAGCAAAGACTGGCCAGGCCTTCCTTAATTTATCAGTTAATTACTGCTTCAACAAACATGCCACTTAATTAAGTTACCAGAATTTCTCTCATTGAAAAACCCACCAGCCTGATTTCTTGACATGACATGAAAAATTCTCCAAGAACCCACAGTTGGGTGGAAAGATACCAGGTTAACCAGGAGGAGTCCTGTTCCTGAACCATGGATGGAACAAAGTCCACTGGAAAACTCAGCAGTTCCTGAGTGCCAGATCCATCCGGGAGCTTGGGTCTCCCCTTGACTGTGGTGATCCATGAGATCAAGGAGGACAGAGGAAAGAAGGATCCTGTTGGAGATCTCCTCCCTTCTTCCTCCACTTCACTACTACTTGGATGTCAGGAATATGAGGTACTTTACTCAAATGAGGTATTAGGAGTTTCCTGTTTGACAAGAAGGAAGTCAGAGGTTCATCCCTCACTTGTTGGTGGTGCCCTCAACCTGCTGAGAGCATCACTTAGTTCTCTACAGAGAAACATGGCAGCTCTGCTGAAGGCTGCAGGAAACCTGCTGGGACTGAGACTTGGACTCAGGTCACTGGATTCAAAGTCCAGGGTGCAAACAGGTCCACCAGGGCATCTGTGCTTTACTTACCATGTAAAAAGGACCACAGTGGTCATCTGGTTTTAATTTAACAAACAAATACGGTTGAAAACTTTGAGACAGAGACACAGGGCTCTTATTTGAAGGGCCATGGGATGAGAAATATCCCAGACCTCTGAGATCAGAGCGCTCACTTTGATCTCAGGGTCCTGACTTTGGGGGTTCTTCCTTTGGTCTTCAAATACTTGTGGTTTTTATTGGTAGAACTTTCAACTTGCATGCAAAAAGAGAATCACAGTCAATGTAAACCCAGCAGACAGTGTTTATTTCTAATAAATCAGACAATCGCACAAATGAGAATGAAAGGAAAAAACAATAAAATGTTTTAAAATCCTTCTCCACTCTAAAGCTTTTTAAAGTTCATTTGAAGGTTCAAAGGTGGAGGTGAGGAGGTCACCCTGATCCTCCCTGTCGTCACTGCCAGGATTCTTTCTTCTGGTGCTGTGGTTCTTCTGATGAAGGGGGCGTGATGTTTGCTGTCTCAGGCTCCACCAAATGTCCTCTTTAGGACGCCACAATGTGGCCTCTTCACTGCTCCATCTTCCCTGCATCGGAGACACCACGGTTCCTCCTGGTGCCGACCCCATCGTCCTTCTACCCAATGGTGCGGCCATGGATCCTCAGAGGACGCTGGGATCCTTCTTCTCATCAGAGCCACAGTTTTTCCTGGAGGGAACAACAGGAGCTTTGTTGTAATGTTTTGCTCTGTGTTTCCTGCACAGACCGTCAGGATCTGTGACGCCATCTTGTGGTAGGGGGTCATCATCTTGTTGTGTGGTAGTGGATTCATTGATCTGCTGTTTCAACACATTCAAGTTCATTATCCTACAAGTCAAAGTACATTTGGTGTGGAGTTTTAGTTTCTGGCCTCAATCATAACGTGTGCCTTTCTTCTTCATGAACATTTCTCAGCTTTGTAAGTTTATTCTAGTTTTTCTTCCTCTCTTTTCTATTCCATTGTTGTTGAAGATTCTACTGCAGGTTGGAGTTCCCTGTTGACTGAAGCAGAAACAGGAACAACAAGCTGGAGGCTGTCAGAGCTCCAAGTTGGGGGCTGATATTAAAGTAGGAGATGAACACATCCAGGTTAGCATCCCTCTCAGAAGCTGCTACTTTAGCTCTTCAGGATACAGCAGCCTAGCATAGCTTCATCTGGCCAGTTAGTGGCCCACTTTGATGTCTGGGATATCAGGTTCAAGGTTCTTCACAGCTCTGAATGAAGGCTTTCTAAAGTGTTAACCAGTACTCCAGTTGTAAAAAACAATCAGGGGGGATGGTAGATTTTGATGTTTAGGAACAGATCATTTGTGCTGAGGACAGCGCATCAGGTGAGAGACCAACAGTGTACCCTTACTCCTCTCAAACAACATGCATGCTATGGATATTACCTGTCTGCTACTCCTGTCATTGATCTTGACCAAGCCCCCAGGCTGACACTGCTACCACTGCTCCTACATAGTTAGAGTCAAATGCAGAGGACATTTTCCCACCGGGTGCAAGTGCAACTTCATACTCATGCTACCTATAAATCTGGGAATTCATCTATATTTTGAAACAAAACATTCTCAAGTCAAGTCCATTTTAATGAAAGTGCAAGAGCAAAAGAATGAAACAAATGTACTGTGGCAGGATGGCGCTACACTCCCCACCATGAGGGGCAGTGTGGCAGACGATAGTGAGTGGTCACCTAGAAATAGACCTGGTCCGACCCTTCTCCGTCCTTTCCACTTCCTCTCCCTCCTTTACGGAGCCGACAGCCGTGCGTGGTGGCGTCTCGCTGGTCAGCAGATCAGTTACAAACAAAGGTACCTCAAAACCTCAAAATAATGCTACAATGATGTTGTAAAAATTGCTAATGATCTCAAAATGATGCGAAAGTGATGTCGGAAGAATTGCTAATGATCTCAAAATGATGTGAGAGTGATGTCGTAAGAATTGCTAATGAACACAAAATGATGCTAAAAGTAATGTAGTGATAGTTGCTAATAAACTCAGTGAGGCTTCCAGTAATGTAGTAAGTATTTCGAACAACCTCAAAGTGATGCTGACATTCGTGTTGTAAGAGTTGCTACTAACCTCAAAATAATGCTACAGTGATGTCGTGGGAATTGCTAATGAACGCAAAATAATGCGAAAGTAATGTCGGAAGAATTGCAAATGATCTCAAAATGATGCTAAATGTAATGTAGTGATCGTTGCTAATCAACTCGTTTATGCTTACAGTAATGTAGTAAGTGTTTCGAACAACCTCAAAGTGATGCTGACAGTCATGTCGTAAGAGTTGCTACGAACCTCAAAATAATGTGAAAGTGATGTCAGAAGAATTGCTAATGATCTCAAAATGATGCTACAGTGATGTAGTAAGAATTGCTAATGAACTCAAAATGATGCGAACAGTAATGGAGTGAATGTTTCGAATAACCTCAAAGTGATGCTGACAGTCATGTACTAAGAGTTGCTACGAACCTCAAAATATTGCGACAGTGATGTCGGAAGAATTGCTAATGAACTCAAGATGATGCTAACAGTAATGGAGTGAAACTGTCGAATAACCTCAAAGTGATGCTGACAGTCATGTACTAAGAGTTGCTACGAACCTCAAAATAATATGACAGTAATGTAGTAAATGTTGCTACGAACGTCAAAATAATGCGACAGTAATGTAGTAAGAATTGCTAATGAACTTAAAATGATGCTAACAGTAATGTAGTGATAGTTGCTAATCAAGTCAGTGATGCTTACAGTAATGTAGTAAGTGTTTCGAAGAACCTCAAAGTGATGCTGACAGTCATTTAGTAAGAGTTGCTACGAACCTCAAAATAATGCGACAGTGATGTCAGAAGAATTGATAAAGATCTCAAAATGATGCAACAGTGATGTCAGAAGAATTGGTAAAGAACTCAAGATGATGCTAACAGTAATGGAGTGAACGTTTCGAATAACCTCAAAATGATGCTGACAGTCATGTAGTAAGAGTTGCTACGAACCTCAAAATAATGCGACAGTGATGTCGGAAGAATTGCTAATGAACTCAAGATGATGCAAACAGTAATGTAGTGATAGTTGCTAAGAAACTCAGTGATGCTTACATTAATGTAGTAAGAGTTTCGAACAACCTCAAAGTGATGCTGACAGTCATTTAGTAAGAGTTGCTAATGAACTCAATTTAATGCTACAGTGATGTCGTGAGAATTGCTCATAAACTCAAAATGATGCTAACAGTTATGTAGTGATAGTTGCAAAAAAACTCAAAGTGATGCTGACAGTAATGTAGTAAGAGTTGCTACGAACCTTAAAATAATGCAACAATAATGTAGTAAGAGTTGCTACGAACCTCAAAATATTGCGACAGTGATGTCGGAAAAATTGCTAATGAACTTAAAATGATGCTAACAGTAATGTAGTTGTAGTTGCTAATCAAGTCAGTGATGCTTACAGTAATGTAGTAAGTGTTTCGAACAACCTCAAAGTGATGCTGACAGTCATGTAGTAAGAGTTGCTTCGAACCTCAAAATAATGCGACAGTAATGTCGGAAGAATTGCTAAAGATCTCAAAATGATGCGACAGTGATGTCAGAAGAATTGGTCATGATCTCAAAATGATGCGAAAAGTAATGGAGTGAACGTTTCGAATAACCTCAAAGTGATGCTGACAGTCATGTACTAAGAGTTGCTACGAATCTCAAAATAATGCGACAGTAATGTTGTAAAAGTTGCTACGAAACTCAAAATATTGCGACAGTGATGTCGGAAGAATCGCTAATGAACTCAAGATGATGCTAACAGTAATGGAGTGAAACTTTCGAATAACCTCAAAGTGATGCTGAAAGTCATGTTGTAAGTGTTGCTACAAACTTCAAAATAATGCGACAGTAATATAGTAAAAGTCGCTACGAACCTCAAAATATTGCGACAGTGATGTCGGAAGAATTGCAAATGAACTCAAGATGATGCTAACAGTAATGTAGTGATAGTTGCTAAGAAACTCAGTGATGCTTACAGTAATGTAGTAAGAGTTTCAAACAACATCAAAGTGATGCTGACAGTCATTTAGTAAGAGTTGCTAATGAACTCAATTTAATGCTACAGTGATGTCGTGAGAATTGCTCAACAACTCAAAATAATGCTAACAGTAATGTAGTGATAGTTGCTACGAACCTCAAAATAATGCGACAGTAATGTAGTAAAAGTTGCTACGAACCTCAAAATATTGCGACAGTGATGTCGGAAGAATTGCTAATGAACTCAAAATGATGCTAACAGTAATGTAGTGATAGTTGCTCATCAACTCAGTGATGCTTACAGTAATGTAGTAAGTGTTTTGAATAACCTCAAAGTGATGGTGACAGTCATGTAGTAAGAGTTGCTACGAACCTCAAAATATTATGACAGTGATGTCGGAAGAATTGCTAATGAACTTAAAATGATGCTAACAGTAATGTAGTTGTAGTTGCTAATCAAGTCAGTGATGCTTACAGTAATGTAGTAAGTGTTTAGAACAACCTCAAAGTGATGCTGACAGTCATGTAGTAAGAGTTGCTTCGAACCTCAAAATAATGCGACAGTAATGTCGGAAGAATTGCTAAAGATCTCAAAATGATGCGACAGTGATGTCAGAAGAATTGGTCATGATCTCAAAATGATGCGAAAAGTAATGGAGTGAACGTTTCGAATAACCTCAAAGTGATGCTGACAGTCATGTACTAAGAGTTGCTACGAATCTCAAAATAATGCGACAGTAATGTTGTAAAAGTTGCTACGAAACTCAAAATATTGCGACAGTGATGTCGGAAGAATCGCTAAAGAACTCAAGATGATGCTAACAGTAATGGAGTGAAACTTTCGAATAACCTCAAAGTGATGCTGAAAGTCATGTTGTAAGAGGTGCTAATGAACTCAATTCAATGCTACAGTGATGTCGTGAGAATTGCTCATAAACTCAAAATGATGCTAACAATAATGTAGTGATAGTTGCTCATAAACTCAAAGTGATGCTGACAGTAATGTAGTAAGAGTTGCTACGAACCTTAAAATAATGCAACAATAATGTAGTAAGAGTTGCTACAAACCTCAAAATAATGTGACAGTGATGTCAGAAGAATTGCTAATGATCTCAAAATGATGCGACAGTGATTTAGGAAGAATTGCTAATGAACTCAAAATGATGCTAAAAATAATGTAGTGATAGTTGCTACGAACCTCAAAATAATGCGACAGTAATGTAGTAAAAGTTGCTACGAACCTCAAAATATTGCGACAGTGATGATGGAAGAATTGCAAATGAACTCAAAATGATGCTAACAGTAATGTAGTGATAGTTGCTCATCAACTCGGTGATGCTTACAGTAATGTAGTAAGTGTTTTGAATAACCTCAAAGTGATGCTGACAGTCATGTAGTAAGAGTTGCTATGAACCTTAAAATAATGCAACAATAATGTAGTAAGAGTTGCTACGAACCTCAAAATATTGCGACAGTGATGTCGGAAGAATTGCTAATGAACTCAAAATGATGCAACAGTGTTGTAGGAAGAATTGGTAATGACCTCAAAATGATGCTAACAGTAATGGAGTGAAGGTTTCAAATAACCTCAAAGTGATGCTGACAGTCATGTACTAAGAGTTGCTACGAACCTCAAAATATTGTGACAGTGATGTCGGAAGAATTGCTAATGATCTCAAAATGATGCGACAGTGATGTAATAAGAATTGATAATGAACTCAAGATGATGCTAACAGTAATGTATTGATAGTTGCTACGAAACTCAATGATGCTTACAGTCATGAAGTAAGAGTTTCGAACAACATCAAAGTGATGCTGACAGTCATTTAGTAAGAGTTGCTAATGAACTCAATTTAATGCTACAGTGATGTCGTGAGAATTGCTCAACAACTCAAAATAATGCGACAGTAATGTCGTAAAAGTTGCTACGAACCTCAAAATATTGCGACAGTTATGTCGGAAGAATTGCTAATGAACTTAAAATGATGCTAACAGTAATGTAGTGATAGTTGCTAATCAACTCAGTGATGCTAACAGTAATGTAGTGATAGTTGCTAATAAACTCAAAGTGATGCTGACAGTAATGTAGTCAGAGTTGCTACGAACCTTAAAATAATGCAACAATAATGTAGTAAGAGTTGCTACGAACCTCAAAATGATGTGACAGTGATGTCAGAAGAATTGGTAATGATCTCAAAATGATGCTAACAGTAATGGAGTGAAAGTTTCGAATAACCTCAAAGTGATACTGACAGTCATGTCGTAACAGTTGCTACAAACCTCAAAATAATGCGACAGTGATGTGGGAAGAATTGCTAATGATCTCAAAATGATGCGAATAGTAATGGAGTGAAAGTTTCGAATAACTTCAAAGTGATGCTGACAGTCATGTAGGAAGTGTTGCTACGAACCTCAAAATATTGCGACAGTGATGTCGGAAGAATTGCTAATGAACTCAAAATGATGCTAACAGTAATGTAGTGATAGTTGCTAATTAACTCTGTGATGCTTACAGTAATGTAGTAAGTGTTTGGAACAACCTAAAAGTGATGCTGTCAGTCATGTAGTAAAAGTTGCTTCTTACATCAAAATGATGCTAACAGTAATGTAGTGATAGTTGCATATCAACTCAGTGATGCTGACAGTGATGTAGTAAGAGTTTCGAACAACCTCAAAGTGATGCTGACAGTCTTGTACTAAGAGTAACTACGAACCTCAAAATAATGCAACAGTAATGTAGTAAAAGTTGCTACGAACCTCAAAATATTGCGACAGTGATGTCGGAAGAATTGCTAATGAACTCAAGATGATGCTAACAGTAATGGAGTGAAAATTTCGAATAACCTCAAAGTGATGCAGACAGTCATGTAGTAAGTGTTGCTACGAACGTCAAAGTGATGCGACAGTAATGTAGTAAAAGTTGCTACGAACCTCAAAATATTGCGACAGTGATGTCGGAAGAATTGCTAATGAACTCAAGATGATGCTAACAGTAATGTAGTGATAGTTGCTAAGAAACTCAGTGATGCTTACAGTAATGTAGAAAGAGTTTCGAACAACCTCAAAGTGATGCTGACAGTCATTTAGTAAGAGTTGCTAATGAACTCAATTTAATGCTACAGTGATGTCGTGAGAATTGCTCAACAACTCAAAATGATGCTAAAAGTAATGTAGTGATAGTTGCTAATAAACTCAAAGTGATGATGACAGTGATGTAGTAAGAGTTGCGACGAACCTTTAAATAATGCAACAATAATGTAGTAAGAGTTGCTACCAACCTCAAAATAATGTGACAGTGATGTCAGAAGAATTGCGAAAGATCTCAAAATGATGCGACAGTGATGTAGTAAGAATTGCTCATGAACTCAAAATGATGCTAACAGTAATGGAGTGAATGTTTCGAATAACCTCAAAGTGATGCTGACAGTCTTGTACTAAGAGTTGCAATGAACCTCAAAATCATGCGACAGTGATGTCGGAAGAATTGCTAATGAACTCAAAATGATGCTACATTGATGTCGTGAGAATTGCTCATGAACTCAAATAATGCAAAAACTAATGTAGTGATAGTTGCTAAGAAACTCAGTGATGCTTACAGTAATGTAGTAAGAGTTTCGAACAACCTCAAAGTGATGCTGACAGTCATTTAGTAAGAGTTGCTAATGAACTCAATTCAATGCTACAGTGATGTTGTGAGAATTGCTCATGAACTCAAAATGATGCTAACAGTAATGTAGTGATAGTTGCTAATAAACTCAAAGTGATGCTGACAGTAATGTAGTCAGAGTTGCTACGAACCTTTAAATAATGCAACAATAATGTAGTAAGAGTTGCTACCAACCTCAAAATAATGTGACAGTGATGTCAGAAGAATTGCTAATGATCTCAAAATGATGCGACAGTGATTTAGTAAGAATTGCTAATGAACTCAAAATGATGCTAACAGTAATGGAGTGAACGTTTCGAATAACCTCAAAGTGATGCTGACAGTCATGTAGTAAGTGTTGCTACGAACCTCAATATAATGCGACAGTAATGTAGTAAAAGTTGCTACGAACCTCAAAATATTGCGACAGTGATGTCGGAAGAATTGCTAATGAACTCAAGACGATGCTAACAGTAATGGAGTGAAAATTTCGAATAACCTCAAAGTGATGCAGACAGTCATGTAGTAAGTGTTGCTACGAACGTCAAAGTGATGCGACAGTAATGTAGTAAAAGTTGCTACGAACCTCAAAATATTGGGACAGTGATGTCGGAAGAATTGCTAATGAACTCAAGATGATGCTAACAGTAACGTAGTGATAGTTGCGAAGAAAATCAGTGATGCTTACAGTAATGTAGTTAGAGTTTCGAACAACCTCAAAGTGATGCTGACAGTCATTTAGTAAGAGTTGCTCATGAACTCAATTTAATGCTACAGTGATGTCGTGAGAATTGCTCAACAACTCAAAATTATGCTAACAGTAATGTAGTGATAGTTGCTCATAAACTCAAAGTGATGCTGACAGTAATGTAGGAAGAGTTGCTACGAACCTTAAAATAATGCAACAATAATGTAGTAAGAGTTGCTACGAACCTCAAAATATTGCGACAGTGATGTCAGAAGAATTGCGAATGATCTATAAATGATGTGACAGTGATGTAGTAAGAATTGCTAATGAACTCAAAATGATGCTAACAGTAATGGAGTGAAACTTTCAAATAACCTCAAAGTGATGCTTACAGTCATGTAGTAAGTGTTGCTACGAACCTTAAAATAATGCAAAAATAATGTAGTAAGAGTTGCTACGAACGTCAAAATAATGCGACAGTAATGTAGTAAAAGTTGCTACGAACCTCAAAATATTGCGACAGTGATGTCGGAAGAATTGCTAATGAACTCAAAATGATGCTAACAGTAATGTAGTGATAGTTGCTAATCAAGTCAGTGATGCTTCCAGTAATGTAATAAGTGTTTCGAATAACCTTTAAGTGATGCTGACAGTCATGTAGTAAGAGTTGCTACGAACCTCAATATAATGCGACAGTAATGTAGTAAAAGTCGCTACGAACCTCAAAATAATGCGACAGTGATGTCAGAAGAATTGCTAAAGATCTCAAAATGATGCGAAAGTGATTTAGTAAGAATTGCTCATGAACTCAAAATGATGCTAACAGTAATGGAGTGAACGTTTCGAATAAGCTCAAAGTGATGCTGACAGTCTTGTAGTAAGAGTTGCTACGAACCTCAAAATAATGCGACAGTGATGTCAGAAGAATTGCTAATGATCTCAAAATGATGCGACAGTGATGTAGTAAGAATTGCTAATGAACTCAAAATGATGCTAACAGTAATGGAGTGATAGTTGCTAATCAAGTCAGTGATGCTTACAGTAATGTAGTAAGTGTTTCGAATAACCTCAAAGTGATGCTGACAGTCATGTAGTAAGTGTTGCTACGAACGTCAAAGTGATGCGACAGTAATGTAGTAAAAGTTGCTACGAACCTCAAAATATTGGGACAGTGATGTCGGAAGAATTGCTAATGAACTCAAGATGATGCTAACAGTAACGTAGTGATAGTTGCGAAGAAAATCAGTGATGCTTACAGTAATGTAGTTAGAGTTTCGAACAACCTCAAAGTGATGCTGACAGTCATTTAGTAAGAGTTGCTCATGAACTCAATTTAATGCTACAGTGATGTCGTGAGAATTGCTCAACAACTCAAAATTATGCTAACAGTAATGTAGTGATAGTTGCTCATAAACTCAAAGTGATGCTGACAGTAATGTAGGAAGAGTTGCTACGAACCTTAAAATAATGCAACAATAATGTAGTAAGAGTTGCTACGAACCTCAAAATATTGCGACAGTGATGTCAGAAGAATTGCGAATGATCTATAAATGATGTGACAGTGATGTAGTAAGAATTGCTAATGAACTCAAAATGATGCTAACAGTAATGGAGTGAAACTTTCAAATAACCTCAAAGTGATGCTTACAGTCATGTAGTAAGTGTTGCTACGAACCTTAAAATAATGCAAAAATAATGTAGTAAGAGTTGCTACGAACGTCAAAATAATGCGACAGTAATGTAGTAAAAGTTGCTACGAACCTCAAAATATTGCGACAGTGATGTCGGAAGAATTGCTAATGAACTCAAAATGATGCTAACAGTAATGTAGTGATAGTTGCTAATCAAGTCAGTGATGCTTCCAGTAATGTAATAAGTGTTTCGAATAACCTTTAAGTGATGCTGACAGTCATGTAGTAAGAGTTGCTACGAACCTCAATATAATGCGACAGTAATGTAGTAAAAGTCGCTACGAACCTCAAAATAATGCGACAGTGATGTCAGAAGAATTGCTAAAGATCTCAAAATGATGCGAAAGTGATTTAGTAAGAATTGCTCATGAACTCAAAATGATGCTAACAGTAATGGAGTGAACGTTTCGAATAAGCTCAAAGTGATGCTGACAGTCTTGTAGTAAGAGTTGCTACGAACCTCAAAATAATGCGACAGTGATGTCAGAAGAATTGCTAATGATCTCAAAATGATGCGACAGTGATGTAGTAAGAATTGCTAATGAACTCAAAATGATGCTAACAGTAATGGAGTGATAGTTGCTAATCAAGTCAGTGATGCTTACAGTAATGTAGTAAGTGTTTCGAATAACCTCAAAGTGATGCTGACAGTCATGTAGTAAGTGTTGCTACGAACCTCAATATAATGCGACAGTAATGTAGTAAAAGTTGCTACGAACCTCAAAATATTGCGACAGTGATGTCGGAAGAATTGCTAATGAACTCAAGATGATGCTAACAATAATGTAGTGATAGTTGCTAAGAAACTCAGTGATGCTGACAGTAATGTAGTAAGAGTTTCGAACAACCTCAAAGTGATGCTGACAGTCATTTAGTAAGAGTTGCTAATGAACTCAATTCAATGCTACAGTGATGTCGTGAGAATTGCTCATAAACTCAAAATGATGCTAACAGTAATGTAGTGATAGTTGCAAATAAACTCAAAGTGATGCTGACAGTAATGTAGTAAGAGTTGCGACCAACCTTTAAATAATGCAACAATAATGTAGTAAGAGTTGCTACCAACCTCAAAATAATGTGACAGTGATGTCAGAATAATTGCTAATGATCTCAAAATGATGCGACAGTGATTTAGTAAGAATTGCTAATGAACTCAAAATGATGCTAACAGTAATGGAGTGAACGTTTCGAATAACCTCAAAGTGATGCTGATTGTCATGTACTAGGAGTTGCTACGAACGTCAAAGTGATGCGACAGTAATGTAGTAAAAGTTGCAACGAACCTCAAAATATTGGGACAGTGATGTCGGAAGAATTGCTAATGAACTCAAGATGATGCTAACAGTAACGTAGTGATAGTTGCGAAGAAAATCAGTGATGCTTACAGTAATGTAGTTAGAGTTTCGAACAACCTCAAAGTGATGCTGACAGTCATTTAGTAAGAGTTGCTCATGAACTCAATTTAATGCTACAGTGATGTCGTGAGAATTGCTCAACAACTCAAAATGATGCTAAAAGTAATGTAGTGATAGTTGCTAATAAACTCAAAGTGATGCTGACAGTAATGTAGGAAGAGTTGCTACGAACCTTAAAATAATGCAACAATAATGTAGTAAGAGTTGCTACGAACCTCAAAATATTGCGACAGTGATGTCAGAAGAATTGCGAATGATCTATAAATGATGTGACAGTGATGTAGTAAGAATTGCTAATGAACTCAAAATGATGCTAACAGTAATGGAGTGAAACTTTCAAATAACCTCAAAGTGATGCTTACAGTCATGTAGTAAGTGTTGCTACGAACCTTAAAATAATGCAACAATAATGTAGTAAGAGTTGCTACGAACGTCAAAATATTGCGACAGTGATGTCGGAAGAATTGCTAATGAACTCAAAATGATGCTAACAGTAATGGAGTGATAGTTGCTAAGAAACTCAGTGATGCTTACAGTAATGTAGTTAGAGTTTCGAACAACCTCAAAGTGATGCTGACAGTCATGTAGTAAGAGTTGCTACGAACCTCAATATAATGCGACAGTAATGTAGTAAAAGTCGCTACGAACCTCAAAATATTGCGACAGTGATGTCGGAAGAATTGGTAATGAACTCAAAATGATGCTAAAAGTGATGTAGTGATAGTTGCAAATCAAGTCAGTGATGCTTACAGTAATGTAGTAAGTGTTTCGAATAACCTCAAAGTGATGGTGACAGTCATGTAGTAAGAGTTGCTACGAACCTCAAAATAATGCAACAGTGATGTCAGAAGAATTGCGAAAGATCTCAAAATGATGCGACAGTGATTTAGTAAGAATTGCTCATGAACTCAAAATGATGCTAACAGTAATGGAGTGAACGTTTCGAATAACCTCAAAGTGATGCTGACAGTCTTGTACTAAGAGTTGCAATGAACCTCAAAATAATGCGACAGTGATGTCGGAAGAATTGCTAATGATCTCAAAATGATGCGACAGTGATGTAATAAGAATTGCTAATGAACTCAAAATGATGCTACAGTGATGTCGTGAGAATTGCTCATGAACTCAAATAATGCAAACACTATAGTAGTGATAGTTGCTAAGAAACTCAGTGATGCTTACAGTAATGTAGTAAGAGTTTCGAACAACCTCAAAGTGATGCTGACAGTCATTTAGTAAGAGTTGCTAATGAACTCAATTCAATGCTACAGTGATGTTGTGAGAATTGCTCATGAACTCAAAATGATGCTAACAGTAATGTAGTGATAGTTGCTAATAAACTCAAAGTGATGCTGACAGTAATGTAGTCAGAGTTGCTACGAACCTTTAAATAATGCAACAATAATGTAGTAAGAGTTGCTACCAACCTCAAAATAATGTGACAATGATTTTAGGAGAATTGCTAATGATCTCAAAATGATGCGACAGTGATTTAGGAAGAATTGCTAATGAACTCAAAATGATGCTAGCAGTAATGGAGTGAAAGTTTCGAATAACCTCAAAGTGATGCTGACAGTCATGTAGTAAGTGTTGCTACGAACCTCAATATAATGCGACAGTAATGTAGTAAAAGTTGCTACGAACCTCAAAATATTGCGACAGTGATGTCGGAAGAATTGCTAATGAACTCAAGATGATGCTAACAGTAATGGAGTGAAACTTTCGAATAACCTCAAAGTGATGCTGACAGTCATGTAGTAAGAGTTGCTACGAACCTCAAAATAATGCGACAGTAATGTAGTAAAAGTTGCTACGAACCTCAAAATATTGGGACAGTGATGTCGGAAGAATTGCTAATGAACTCAAGATGATGCTAAAAGTAACGTAGTGATAGTTGCGAAGAAACTCAGTGATGCTTACAGTAATGTAGTTAGAGTTTCGAACAACCTCAAAGTGATGCTGACAGTCATTTAGTAAGAGTTGCTCATGAACTCAATTTAATGCTACAGTGATGTCGTGAGAATTGCTCATGAACTCAAAATGATGCTAAAAGTAATGTAGTGATAGTTGCTAATAAACTCAAAGTGATGCTGACAGTAATGTAGTAAGAGTTGCTACGAACCTTAAAATAATGCAACAATAATGTAGTAAGAGTTGCTACGAACCTCAAAATGATGTGACAGTGATGTCAGAAGAATTGCGAATGATCTCAAAATGATGCGACAGTGATGTAGTAAGAATTGCTAATGAACTCAAAATGATGCTAACAGTAATGGAGTGAAACTTTCAAATAACCTCAAAGTGATGCTTACAGTCATGTAGTAAGTGTTGCTACGAACCTCAAAATAATGCGACAGTAATGTAGTAAAAGTTGCTAAGAACCTCAAAATATTGCGACAGTGATGTCGGAAGAATTGCGAATGAACTCAAAATGATGCTAACAGTAATGTAGTGATATTTGCTAATCAACTCAGTGATGCTTACAGTAATATAGTAAGTTTTTCGAATAACCTCAAAGTGATGCTAAAAGTCATGTAGTAAGAGTTGCTACGAACCTCAAAATAATGCGACAGTAATGTAGTAAAAGTTGCTACGAACCTCAAAATATTGCGACAGTGATGTCGGAAGAATTGCTAATGAACTCAAAGTGATGCTAACAGTAATGTAGTGATAGTTGCTAATCAAGTCAGTGCTGCTTCCAGTAATGTAGTAAGTGTTTCGAATAACCTCTAAGTGATGCTGACAGTCATGTAGTAAGAGTTGCTACGAACCTCAATATAATGCGACAGTAATGTAGTAAAAGTCGCTACGAACCTCAAAATATTGCGAGAGTGATGTCGGAAGAATTGCTAATGAACTTAAAATGATGCTAACAGTAATGGAGTGAAACTTTCGAATAACCTCAAAGTGATGTTGACAGTCGTGTAGTAAGTGTTGCTACGAACCTCAAAATAATGCGACAGTGATGTCAGAAGAATTGCTAATGATCTCAAAATGATGCGACAGTGATTAAGTAAGAATTGCTCATGAACTCAAAATGATGCTAACAGTAATGGAGTGAACATTTCGAATAACCTCAAAGTGATGCTGACAGTCATGTACTAAGAGTTGCTACGAACCTCAAAATAATGCGACAGTAATGTCGTAAAAGTTGCTACGAACCTCAAAATATTGCGACAGTGATGTCGGAAGAATTGCTAATGAACTCAAAATGATGCTAACAGTAATGGAGTGATAGTTGCTAAGAAACTCAGTGATGCTTACAGTAATGTACTAAGAGTTTCAAACAACCTCAAAGTGATGCTGACAGTCATTTAGTAAGAGTCGTAATGAACTCAATTTAATGCTACAGTGATGTCGTGAGAATTGCTCAACAACTCAAAATGATGCTAACAGTAATGTCGTGATAGTTGCTAATAAACTCAAAGTGATGCTGACATTAATGTAGTAAGAGTTGCAATGAACCTTAAAATAATGCAACAATAATGAAGTAAGAGTTGCTACGAACCTCAAAATAATGCGACAGTGATGTCGGAAGAATTGCTAATGAACTCAAGATGATGCTAACAGTAATGTAGTGATAGTTGCTAATCAAGTCAGTGATGCTTAAAGTAATGTAATAAGTGTTTCGAATAACCTTTAAGTGATGCTGACAGTCATGTCGTAAGAGTTGCTACGAACCTCAATATAATGCGACATTAATGTAGTAAAAGTCGCTACATACCTCAAAATATTGCGACAGTGATGTCGGAGGAATTGCTCATGAACTTAAAATGATGCTAACAGTAATGTAGTGATAGTTGCTAATCAAGTCAGTGATGCTTACAGTAATGTAGTAAGTGTTTCGAATAACCTCAAAGTGATGCTGACAGTCATGTAGTAAGTGTTGCTACGAACCTCAATATAATGCGACAGTAATGTAGTAAAAGTTGCTACGAACCTCAAAATATTGCGATAGTGATGTCGGAAGAATTGCTAATGAACTCAAGATGATGCTAACAATAATGTAGTGATAGTTGCGAAGACACTCAGTGATGCTTACAGTAATGTAGTAAGAGTTTCGAACAACCTCAAAGTGATGCTGACAGTCATTTAGTAAGAGTTGCTAATGAACTCAATTTAATGCTACAGTGATGTCGTGAGAATTGCTCAACAACTCAAAATAATGCTAACAGTAATGTAGTGATAGTTGCTAAGAAACTCAGTGATGCTTACAGTAATGTAGTAAGAGTTGCGACGAACAACCTCAAAGTGATGCTGAAAGTCATGTAGTAAGAGTTGCTAATGATCTCAAAATGATGCGAAAGTGATGTAGTAAGAATTGCTAATGAACTCAAGATGATGCTAACAGTAATGGAGTGAATCTTTCGAATAAACTCAAAGTGATGCTGACAGTAATGTAGTAAGAGTTGCTACGAACCTTAAAATAATGCAACAATAATGTAGTAAGAGTTGCTACGAACCTCAAAATATTGCGACAGTGATGTCGGAAGAATTGCTAATGATCTCAAAATGATGCTAACAGTAATGTAGTGATAGTTGCTAAGAAACTCAGTGATGCTTACAGTAATGTAGTAAGAGTTTCTAACAACCTCAAAGTGATGCTGACAGTCATTTAGTAAGAGTTTCTAATGAACTCAATTTAATGCAACAGTGATGTCGGAAGAATTGCTAATGATCTCAAAATGATGCGACAGTGATATAGTAAGAATTGCTAATGAACTCAAAATGATGCTAACAGTAATGGAGTGAAACTTTCGAATAACCTAAAAGTGATGCTTACAGTCATGTAGTAAGTGTTGCTACGAACCTCAAAATAATGCGACAGTAATGTAGTAAAAGTTGCTCCGAACCTCAAAATATTGCGACAGTGATGTCGGAAGAATTGCTAATGAACTCAAAATGATGCTAACAGTAATGTAGTGATAGTTGCTATTCAAGACAGTGATGCTTACAGTAATGTAGTAAGAGTTTCGAATAACCTCAAAGTGATGCTGACAGTCATGTAGTAAGAGTTGCTACGAACCTCAATATAATGCGACAGTAATGTAGTAAAAGTCGCTACGAACCTGAAAATATTGCGACAGTGATGTCAGAAGAATTGCTAAAGATCTCAAAATGATGCGACAGTGATTCAGAAAGAATTGCTCATGAAGTCAAAATGATGCTAACAGTAATGGAGTGAAACTTTCGAATAACCTCAAAGTGATGGTGACAGTCATTAGGAAGAGTTGCTACAAACCTCAAAATAATGCGACAGTGATGTCAGAAGAATTGCTAAAGATCTCAAAATGATGCGACAGTTATTTAGAAAGAATTGCTAATGAACTCAAAATGATGCTTACATTAATGGAGTGAACGTTTCAAATAACCTCAAAGTGATGCTGACAGTCATGTACTAAGAGTTGCTACGAACCTTAAAATAATGCAACAATAATGTAGTAAGAGTTGCTACGAACCTCAAAATAATGTGACAGTAATGTAGTAAGAGTTGCTACGAACCTCAAAATATTGCGACAGTGATGTCGGAAGAATTGCTAATGATCTCAAGATGATGCTAACAGTAATGGAGTGAAACTTTCGAATAACCTCAAAGTGATGCTGACAGTCATGTAGTAAGTGTTGCTACGAACCTCAAAATAATGCGACAGTAATGTAGTAAAAGTTGCTACGAACCTCAAAATAATGCGACAGTAATGTAGTAAAAGTTGCTACGAACCTCAAAATATTGCGACAGTGATGTCAGAAGAATTGCTAATGATCTCAAAATGATGCTAACAGTAATGTAGTGATAGTTGCTAAGAAACTCAGTGATGCTTACAGTAATGTAGTAAGAGTTTCGAACAACCTCAAAGTGATGCTGACAGTCATTTAGTAAGAGTTTCTAATGAACTCAATTTAATGCAACAGTGATGTCGGAAGAATTGCTAAAGATCTCAAAATGATGCGACAGTGATTCAGAAAGAATTGCTCATGAAGTCAAAATGATGCTAACAGTAATGGAGTGAACGTTTCGAATAACCTCAAAGTGATGCTGACAGTCTTGTACTAAGAGTTGCTAAAAACCTCAATATAATGCGACAGTAATGTAGTAAAAGTCGCTACGAACCTGCAAATATTGCGACAGTGATGTCAGAAGAATTGCTAAAGATCTCAAAATGATGCGACAGTGATTCAGAAAGAATTGCTCATGAAGTCAAAATGATGCTAACAGTAATGGAGTGAACGTTTCGAATAACCTCAAAGTGATGTTGACAGTCTTGTACTAAGAGTTGCTACGAATCTCAAAATAATGCATCAGTGATGTCAGAAGAATTGCTAATGATCTCAAAATGATGCGACAGTGATGTAGTAAGAATTGCTAATGAACTCAAAATGATGCTAACAGTAATGGAGTGAAACTTTCGAATAACCTCAAAGTGATGGTGACAGTCATTAGGAAGAGTTGCTACAAACCTCAAAATAATGCGACAGTGATGTCAGAAGAATTGCTAAAGATCTCAAAATGATGCGACAGTTATTTAGAAAGAATTGCTAATGAACTCAAAATGATGCTTACATTAATGGAGTGAACGTTTCAAATAACCTCAAAGTGATGCTGACAGTCATGTACTAAGAGTTGCTACGAACCTTAAAATAATGCAACAATAATGTAGTAAGAGTTGCTACGAACCTCAAAATAATGTGACAGTAATGTAGTAAGAGTTGCTACGAACCTCAAAATATTGCGACAGTGATGTCGGAAGAATTGCTAATGATCTCAAGATGATGCTAACAGTAATGGAGTGAAACTTTCGAATAACCTCAAAGTGATGCTGACAGTAATGTAGTAAGTGTTGCTACGAACCTCAAAATAATGCGACAGTAATGTAGTAAAAGTTGCTACGAACCTCAAAATAATGCGACAGTAATGTAGTAAAAGTTGCTACGAACCTCAAAATATTGCGACAGTGATGTCAGAAGAATTGCTAATGATCTCAAAATGATGCTAACAGTAATGTAGTAAGAGTTTCGAACAACCTCAAAGTGATGCTGACAGTCATTTAGTAAGAGTTTCTAATGAACTCAATTTAATGCAACAGTGATGTCGGAAGAATTGCTAATGATCTCAAAATGATGCGACAGTGATGTAGTAAGAATTGCTCATGAACTCAAAATGATGCTAACAGTAATGGAGTGAAACTTTCGAATAACCTAAAAGTGATGCTTACAGTCATGTAGTAAGAGTTGCTACGAACCTCAAAATAATGCGACAGTAATGTAGTAAAAGTTGCTACGAACCTCAAAATATTGCGACAGTGATGTCGGAAGAATTGCTAATGAACTCAAAATGATGCTAACAGTAATGTAGTGATAGTTGCTAATCAAGACAGTGATGCTTACAGTAATGTAGTAAGAGTTTCGAATAACCTCAAAGTGATGCTGACAGTCATGTAGTAAGAGTTGCTACGAACCTCAATATAATGCTACAGTAATGTAGTAAAAGTCGCTACGAACCTGAAAATATTGCGACAGTGATGTCAGAAGAATTGCTAAAGATCTCAAAATGATGCGACAGTGATTCAGAAATAATTGCTCATGAAGTCAAAATGATGCTAACAGTAATGGAGTGAACGTTTCGAATAACCTCAAAGTGATGCTGACAGTCTTGTACTAAGAGTTGCTACGAATCTCAAAATAATGCGACAGTGATGTCAGAAGAATTGCTAATGATCTCAAAATGATGCGACAGTGATGTAGTAAGAATTGCTAATGAACTCAAAATGATGCTAACAGTAATGGAGTGAAACTTTCGAATAACCTCAAAGTGATGGTGACAGTCATGTACTAAGAGTTGCTACGAACCTCAAAATAATGCGACAGTGATGTCAGAAGAATTGCTAAAGATCTCAAAATGATGCGACAGTGATTTAGTAAGAATTGCTAATGAACTCAAAATGATGCTTACATTAATGGAGTGAACGTTTCAAATAACCTCAAAGTGATGCTGACAGTCATGTACTAAGAGTTGCTACGAACCTTAAAATAATGCAACAATAATGTATTAAGAGTTGCTACGAACCTCAAAATAATGTGACAGTAATGTAGTAAGAGTTGCTACGAACCTCAAAATATTGCGACAGTGATGTCGGAAGAATTGCTCATGAACTCAAGATGATGCTAACAGTAATGGAGTGAAACTTTCGAATAACCTCAAAGTGATGCTGACAATCATGTAGTAAGTGTTACTACGAACCTCAAAATAATGCGACAGTAATGTAGTAAAAGTTGCAACGAACCTCAAAATAATGCGACAGTCATGTAGTAAGTGTTGCTAGGAACCTCAAAATAATGCGACAGTAATGTAGTAAAAGTTGCTACGAACCTCAAAATAATGCGACAGTAATGTAGTAAAAGTTGCTACGAACCTCAAAATATTGCGACAGTGATGTCGGAAGAATTGCTAATGAACTCAAGATGATGCTAACAGTAATGTAGTGATAGTTGCTAAGAAACTCAGTGATGCTTACAGTAATGTAGTAAGAGTTTCGAACAACCTCAAAATGATGCTGAAAGTCATTTAGTAAGAGTTTCTAATGAACTCAATTAAATGCAACAGTGATGTCGGAAGAATTGCTAATGATCTCAAAATGATGCGACAGTGATGTAGTAAGAATTGCTAATGAACTCAAAATGATGCTAACAGTAATGGAGTGAAACTTTCGAATAACCTCAAAGTGATGCTGACAGTCATGTACTAAGAGTTGCTACGAATCTCAAAATAATGCGACAGTAATGTAGTAAAAGTTGCTACAACCTCAAAATATTGCGACAGTGATGTCAGAAGAATTGCTAATGATCTCAAAATGATGCGACAGTGATTTAGTAAGAATTGCTAATAAACTCAAGATGATGCTAAATGTGATGGAGTGAAACTTTCGAATAACCTCAAAGTGATGCTGACAGTCATGTACTAAGAGTTGCTACGAACCTCAAAATAATGCGACAGTGATGTCGGAAGAATTGCTAAAGATCTCAAAATGATGCGACAGTGATGTCAGAAGAATTGGTAATGATCTCAAAATGATGCTAACAGTAATGGAGTGAAACTTTCGAATAACCTCAAAGTGATGCTGACAGTCATGTACTAAGAGTTGCTACGAACCTCAAGATATTGCGACAGTGATGTCGGAAGAATTGCTAATGAACTCAAGATGATGCTAACAGTAATGGAGTGAAACTTTCGAATAATCTCAAAGTGATGCTGACAGTCATGTAGTAAGTGTTGCTACGAACCTCAAAATAATGTGACAGTAATGTAGTAAAAGTTGCTACGAACCTCAAAATAATGCGACAGTAATGTAGTAAAAGTTGCTACGAACCTCAAAATATTGCGACAGTGATGTCGGAAGAATTGCTAATTAACTAAAGATGATGCTAACAGTAATGTAGTGATAGTTGCTCAGAAACTCAGTGATGCTTACAGTAATGTAGTAAGAGTTTCGAACAACCTCAAAGTGATGCTGACGGTCATTTAGTAAGAGTTGCTAATGAACTCAATTCAATGCTACAGTGATGTCGTGAGAATTGCTCAACAACTCAAAATGATGCTAACAGTAATGTAGTGACAGTTGCAAATAAACTCAAAGTGATGCTGACAGTAATGTAGTAAGAGTTGCTACGTACCTTAAAATAATGCAACAGAAATGTAGTAAGAGTTGCTACGAACCTTAACATAATGCAACAATAATGTAGTAAGAGTTGCCAAGAAACTCAATATAATGCGACAATAATGTATTAAAGTTGCTACGAATCTCAAAATAATGCGACAGTGATGTCAGGAGAATTGCTAAAGATCTCAAAATGATGCGACAGTGATTTAGTAAGAATTGCTAATGAACTCAAAATGATGCTAACAGTAATGGAGTGAAACTTTCGAATAACCTCAAAGTGATGCTGACAGTCATGTACTAAGAGTTGCTACGAACCTCAAAATAATGCGACAGTAATGTAGTAAAAGTTGCTACGAACCTCAAAATATTGCGACAGTGATGTCGGAAGAATTGCTAATGAACTCAAGATGATGCTAACAGTAATGTAGTGATAGTTGCTAAGAAACTCAGTGATGCTGACAGTAATGTAGTAAGAGTTGCTAATGAACTCAATTCAATGCTACAGTGATGTCGTGAGAATTGCTCATGAACTCAAAATGATGCTAACAGTGATGTAGTGATAGTTGCTAATAAACTCAAAGTGATGCTGACAGTAATGTAGTAAGAGTTGCTACGAACCTTAAAATAATGCAACAATAATGTAGTAAGAGTTACTACAAACCTTAAAATAATGTGACCGTAATGTCAGAAGAATTGCTCATGATCTCAAAATGATTCGACAGTGATGTAGTAAGAATTGCTCATGATCTCAAAATGATGCCAACAGTAATGGAGTGAAAGTTTCGAATAACCTCAAAGTGATGGTGACAGTCATGTAGTAAGAGTTGGTAAAAACCTCAAAATAATGCGACAGTAATGTAGTAAAAGTTGCTACGAACCTCAAAATATTGCGACAGTGATGTTGGAAGAATTGCTAATGAACTCAAAATGATGCTAACAGTAATGGAGTGATAGTTGCTAATCAACTCAGTGATGCTAACAGTAATGTAGTAAGTGTTTCGAACAACCTCAAAGTGATGCTGACAGTCATATGGTAAGAGTTGCTACGAACCTCAAAATATTTCGACAGTGATGTCGGAAGAATTGCTCATAAACTCAAAATGATGCTAACAGTAATGTAGTGATAGTTGCTAATAAACTCAAAGTGATGCTGACAGTAATGTAGTAAGAGTTGCTACGAACCTTAAAATAATGCAACAATAATGTAGTAAGAGTTGCTACGAACCTCAAAATATTGCGACAGTGATGTCAGAAGAATTGCTAATGATCTGAAAATGATGCGACAGTGATGTAGTAAGAATTGCAAATGAACTGAAAATTATGCTAACATTAATGGAGTGAAAGTTTCGAATAACCTCAAAGTGATGCTGACAGTCATGTAGTAAGAGTTGCTGCGAACCTCAAAATATTGCGACAGTGATGTCGGAAGCATTGCTAATGAACTCAAAATTATGCTAACAGTAATGTAGTGATAGTTGGTAAACAAGTCAGTGATGCTTACAGTAATGTAGTAAGTGTTTCGAACAACCTCAAAGTGATGCTGACTGTCATGTAGTAAGAGTTGCTACGAACCTCAAAATAATGTGACAGTGATGTCAGAAGAATTGCTAATGAACTCAAGATGATGCTAACAGTAATGTCGTGATAGTTGCGAAGAAACTCAGTCATGCTTAAAGTAATGTAGTAAGAGTTTCGAACAACCTCAAAGTGATGCTGACAGTCATTTAGTAAGAGTTGCTAATGAACTCAATTTAATGTTACAGTGATGTCGTGAGAACTGCTCATCAACTCAAAATGATGCTAACAGTAATGTAGTGATAGTTGCTAATAAACTCAAAGTGATGCTGACAGTAATGTAGTAAGAGTTGCTACGAACCTCAAAATAATGTGACAGTGATGTCAGAAGAATTGCTAATGATCTCAAAATGATTCGACAGTGATTTAGTAAGAATTGCTAATGAACTCAAAATGATGCGACAGTGATGTAGTAAGAATTGCTAATGAACTCAAAATGATGCTAACCGTAATGGAGTGAAAGATTCGAATAACCTCAAAGTGATGCTGACAGTCATGTAGTACGAGTTGCTACGAACCTCAAAATAATGCGACAGTAATGTAGTAAAAGTTGCTACAAACCTAAAAATAATGCTACAGTGATGTCAGAAGAGTTGCTAATGAACTCAAAATGATGCTAACAGTATTCTAGTAAGAGCTGCTAATAACCTCAAAATGATGACAGTAATTTAGTAAGAGCTGCTAAAAACCTCAAAATAATGCTACAGTTATGTAGGAAGAATTGTTAATGAATTCAAAAATGATGCTGACAGTAATGTAGTAAGAGTTGAAACGAGAACAACAAACTGTCCTTTGATGGTTGGACAGGTTGGTTTGGTCCGTCCTCTCACTCATCATTAAAAGCCCTTATTACTAATCATTCATCCAATCTGACACTCACGTCTGCAGTGGGGAATCCCCAGCAACCCGCGGCCCACATGGAGCAGTCTCGGCCAATCACGTGGGGCCTGCAGCGGCACCAACCACCAAATGGCTCGCAGGTGTCACTCTCAGCTCCAACCTCATGGCAGGCACAAGGCAGGGCGCCGTTGTTGAAGAGAGCCCAAGAGACACAGCTGAGCTGAGACAGAATGGAGACCAAGGACAGGAGGGACGACAGAGAAAAAGGAAACGTTAGCGAGACATTTTAGGAAAATTAGTTAAGTGGGGAAACGGTTATTAGCCAAACTTGCTAAATGGAAGGACAACAAAAAAACAAAGATCTTCAAAAGAAAATTAGCACAAAATGAAACCCTGCAAGAGAAAGTAAATCAAGAACTAAATATTCTTGAGGCTCAGGTCTTTAGTTCCAATGCTTGTAAATGACATCTGAATGCATTCACAACCCAAATCTGAGCAGACAGAAGCGTCCCAGTCAGGCCCAGTTTAGTTCCTCTAGAACATTCAGGGATACAGAACATGGACCAACTCAGGCTGAGAGACACCAACTTGACATGAAAGCTGTTGAGGCCACAGTTGCTGATGAAGTGGTCAGATTTCTCCAGTGGTTCTTGGTTCAGGGAGCTGGAGCTGGAGCTGCTCTCAGGCACCACCAGGACGTAATCCTGGAGAGACAGAAGGAAGAAGTCCAGGCCTGACAGAGGAGAAGGAGGCACAGAGTAGAAACAGCAGATACGTGTGGGGAAAGGGAGAGGGTATCAGTCCAGCAGAGGAGCAGGAAACCTACCACCACAGGGCTCTGCCTGCAGGAACCTGCAGGTGAGGAGGACCTGGTGGTCCGGCACATCCAGAATGATCTGGTTTTCAGACACCGGCACGTTTCGGCAGCCGTAAGCGTGGGGACAGAAGGAGGCGTTGGCGTGGCCTGAAAGACACAAACAACCATCTCCATTTGAATGTTTCTCAAACAGCCGGAGCAGGAAAGCTAAGATGAATCAAAGATCCTCCACCCTGCCAGATCCGACCCTGGTAATGTAGACCTGCACAGGGTGGGTGGGGTGGAGTGGCTGGTGGTGGTGGAGGATGAAGACGTATCTGCCCAAAGCCTGGACACGGTGGAGTCCACCGCAGCGTTCTGAGTAGAAGGATGAGAGCGATGTTCAATGGTACATGTTTTCTTTCCTGAACCGCCGATGTTTCCAATCACGAATCTCAGTCATGAGATTTGAACATCATGAAGGAGTTCAAAAGTGTCAAACTGGGCCGGTCTCCATTTTATGAGTCCGGAGACAGAGGATAAAACTACAAGTCCCTGGTTCAGATTTGACTCGTCTGAATCCAAACACAGCAGCGTTCTTCCACCAGGCCAGATGAGTTGATCATGATAACAAGATATCTTCATGCTACTACAACACACAAACTCATCACAAGAAAAGACTTCATGGTGGAACAACAAATCTCCTCCCAATGGGAAAAACATTGAGTTGAACAATCAACTTTTCCATGATGACATGGAGAGCTTGGCAGCAGCAGCAGGCTTCCATTGGGGGCTGATATGCCAGCTCCACTTAGCCTTCTTTGGAATGGTTTCACCTGGAGTGATGCTGTTATTGAGACCTTTTATCTGGAACAACACCACCTGCATGGAGACTGAGGACTTCAACAGATGCAGATGTTGACCCAGAATGAATCTAAATATTCCAGATGTGTTGAATCAATCCAGCAGCAGTGGTGGGAGCGTCGTAAACTCACTCACTCAGCAGCCGTCAGCTTCCACCTTCCCTCCCCCTGTAGCTCCTCCTGTGTCCCCTCAGCGCTCTTGTTATAACGGTTCGCTGAGGGGACACAGGAGGAGCTACAGGGGGAGGGAAGGTGGATCAGAACCGTTCTAACAAGAGCGCTAAGGGGACACAGGAGGAGCTACAGGGGGAGGGAAGGTGGATCAGAACCCTTCTAACAAGAGCGCTGAGGGGACACAGGAGGAGCTACAGGGGGAGGGAAGGTGGATCAGAACCGTTCTAACAAGAGCGCTAAGGGGACACAGGAGGAGCTACAGGGGGAGGGAAGGTGGATCAGAACCCTTCTAACAAGAGCGCTGAGGGGACACAGGAGGAGCTACAGGGGGAGGGAAGGTGGATCAGAACCGTTCTAACAAGAGCTCTGAGGGGACACAGGAGGAGCTACAGGGGGAGGGAAGGTGGATCAGAACCCTTCTAACAAGAGCCTGAGGGGACACAGGAGGAGCTACAGGGGGAGGGAAGGTGGATCAGAACCGTTCTAACAAGAGCGCTGAGGGGACACAGGAGGAGCTACAGGGGGAGGGAAGGTGGATCAGAACCGTTCTAACAAGAGCGCTGAGGGGACACAGGAGGAGCTACAGGGGGAGGGAAGGTGGATCAGAACCGTTCTAACAAGAGCGCTGAGGGGACACAGGAGGAGCTACAAGGGGAGGGAAGGTGGATCAGAACCGTTCTAACAAGAGCGCTGTCCCACTAATGTTCCTCACCAGAATCCTCCTGTCAGGGGGGAACCATCTATGGGTGCTGATGCAGCAGACTGAAGGTTCAACGTAGTCCATGCTGAACTGGTCTTTAGGCACCAGGTGGACTTTGTGCTAAAAACAGCAGCAAAAAACAAACAAACAAAAAAGGGGAGAATTTTAACAAAAGTATGCAAATGAGCTGAAGATCAAAATAGAAAAAGTAAATCAAGGTTTTTTTCAAATGATTGCCAGCTATTTAGCTAAGAGAAGGACAAATGTCAATCAAGATGTCAGAATGGAACGATCCCACTGGCTTCTGGTCAAGGGAACCATGGAGATGCTAACTTCCTGTTGGACTATCAGGGTGTCTCATCCATGACATGCTAACTTCCTGTTGGACTATCAGGGTGTCTCATCCATGACATGCTAACTTCCTGTTGGACTATCAGGGTGTCTCATCCCTGACATGCTAACTTCCTGTTGGACGATAAGCGTGTCTCATCCCTGACATGCTAACTTCCTGTTGGACTATATGGGTGTCTCATCCCTGACATGCTAACTTCCTGTTGGACGATGAGGGTGTCTCATCCCTGACATGCTAACTTCCTTTTCGACTGTAAAGCCTGATTTATGCTTCTGAGTCGCGTAGTCGCCGTACCTACGCCGTCCACGCGAACCTTACGCCGTAGCCGGACGCGCGCCTCTAAAATATCCTGGCTACGCGTCGCGTCGACGCGTGGTGACGTCAACGTCGAGGACTGTGATTAGGCCGCTCAAAACGTCATTTCCGGTTCAGTCGCAGCACAACAACACCGCCATTTTCAAAGTTTCTGTGGTGAAAGCTCCAAGAAAAAATGGACCAAGCAGAAGAAAGGATTATTCGCGGCACTACAAAGACTGACAAATGGCCAACAATTGTTGTCTGTGACCGGAAGAAAACCAAGGAATCCGACAAGAGCCCCGTAAACAATACAAAGACAAACCCCACCCCCTAGCGGCTTGGCGGTGTATTGCAGAGCAACGCGTTCCCTCGACGCAGAATAAACCAGGCTTTTCAGTCGCACCTGTTTTACGCCCCCGTGCCAGATAAGGACCTCCATCGGGCTGTGCCACTCTGGAGGGAGCGCGTCTCACAGTCAGTCAGCGGAACCATGCGGATCCGGACCGGAGCTGTGGGAAGGAGCGCCAATTGTATCGGGTTGTTGTTTTCTGGACTGCAGCAGAACAGGAGCAGCCGGGACTGGAATGTAGAAGTAGGTTATCTTGAAGTTGACTCAGTTATGGTGAACGATATTGTGGTTCAACACTTTAATGAGCTTTAAGGCAAACACATTTCATCAGGAAACAACGCCGGAATTGGACG
This sequence comes from Aulostomus chinensis, assembly GCF_037954235.1. Classification (NCBI taxonomy): domain Eukaryota; kingdom Metazoa; phylum Chordata; class Actinopteri; order Syngnathiformes; family Aulostomidae; genus Aulostomus; species Aulostomus chinensis. The sequence goes on along the minus strand of NC_141320.1, from coordinate 22,468,846 downwards.
GATTTCAGCGGCACACAACAACGTATCCGATACACCTCATTGGAAACCTGGTGGTCTAAGACTAAGAAACACCAGTCACCATGAAGAAAGGAACTTTTAGCTGAGTACTCATGTTCTTTTCTGCAGGTTGAATGTCTCATTTGTTGGACAGAAGCGTCTCATCTCAACAAAAGCACCTCTTCAGTGCTGAGGCATGATGGGGCCAGGCATGAGAATGAAGTCCCAGATCCACCAGGATGAACTCAGGTATACAGCCACTCTCCAACTGACTCACAGTTGCTTCATTGATCATTAATTCCTCTTCATTTCTTCTCTCCTTCATCTTTAACCATCCAGCTTCCAGGAAGCAGATGCTGGATGAGGCTCTGCTGAATTTGATCCTGAAGGACTGCCAGCCCCTCAGCACTGTTGAGAGGGAAGGGTTCAGGGAACTGGTTCAGGTCCTTGAGCCTCATATGTTTGCCAACCAGAAAGGTTTGTGTGGAAATGATCTAAAGCAGTCGTTGATATCTCCAGTTTATTTCATCTCTAATTTCAATGTATTGATTTACTCTGGGTGTCATTTTCAGACCATCAAACAAACGGTGGCCAAAAAGTACCAGGAGGAACGGGAAGGAGTGAAAAAGGAAGTCCAGCTGCCATGTGGACATCTGTGGACATGGAGGCTCCCTTGGCTCTGACCTGTCACTGCATTAGTGAGAATGATTGTGTTGGGAGTGCAAGACTTTCCACAAAGTCACCCTGCATCATTTTGAGGTTCGTAGCAACTCTCACTACATCACTGTAGTTTCATTATAAGCTTCATCGCAATTATCACATCACTGTCGCATCATTTCTTACGTTCGTAGCAACTCTCACTACATCACTGTAGCATCATTTTGAGGTTCGTAGCAACTCTCACGACATTACTGTCGCATCATTTTGAGGATAGTCGCAACTCTCGCGACATTACTGGAGCATCATTTTGAGATTCGTAGCAACTCTCACCACATCACTGTAGCATCATTTTGAGGATAGTCGCAACTCTCGCGACATCATTGTAGCATCATTTCTTAGGGAAGTAGCAACTCTCATTCCATCCCCTTTAGCATTATTTTGAAATTACTATCAACTCTCACAACATCACTGTAGCATCACTTCTTAGGTTTGTAGCAACTCTCAGTACATTACTGTAGCATCATTTTGAGATTCCTAGCAACTCTCACTACATCACTGTAGCATCATTTTGAGGATAGTCGCAACTCTCACCACATCACTGTAGCATCATTTCTTAGGAAAGTAGCAACTCTCATTACATCACTTTAGCGTGATATGGAAATTACTATCAACTCTCACCACATCACAGTCGCATCATTTTGAGGATCGTAGCAACCCTCATTACATCACTGTAGCATCATTTTGAAGTTCGTAGCAACTCTCACCACATCACTGTAGCATTATTTCTTAGGTAAATAGCAACCCTCATTATATCACTGTAGCATCATTTTGCGGTTCGTAGCAACTGTCACTACATCACTGTAGCATCGTTTTGAAATTACTATCAACTCCCACCACATCACTGTAGCATCACTTCTTAGGTTTGTAGCAACTCTCATTACATCACTTTAGCGTGATTTTGAAATTACTATCAACTCTCACGACATCACTGTCAGCATCATTTTGAGATTAGTATCAACTCCCACCACATCACTGTAGCATCACTTCTTAGGTTTGTAGCAACTCTCATTACATCACTTTAGCGTGATTTTGAAATTACTATCAACTCTCACTACATCACTGCCACCTCATTTTAAGGATCGTAGCAACTCTCACCACATCAATGTCGCATCATTTTGAGGATCGTAGCAACTCTCACTACATAACTGTCGCATCATTTTGAGGATAGTCGCAACTCTCGCGACATTACTGTGGCATCATTTTGAGATTCGTAGCAACTCTCATTACATCACTGTAGCATCATTTTGAGGATAGTCGCAACTCTCGCGACATCATTGTAGCATCATTTCTTAGGGAAGTAGCAACTCTCATTACACCGCTTTAGCATTATTTTGAAATTACTATCAACTCTCACCACATCACTGTAGCATCATTTCTTATGTAAATAGCAACCCTCATTATATCACTGGTGCATCATTTTGCGGTTCGTAGCAACTCTCACCACATCACTGTAGCATCATTTTGCGGTTCGTAGCAACTGTCACTACATCACTGTAGCATCACTTATTAGGTTTGTCGCAACTCTCATTACATCACTTTAGCATCATTTTGAGGATCGTAGCAACTCTCACTACATCACTGTCGCATCATTTTGAGATTCGTAGCAACTCTCACCACATCACTGTAGCATCATTTCTTAGGTAAAGAGCAACCCTCATTACATCACTGTAGCATCATTTTGAGATTCGTAGCAACTCTCACCACATCACTGTAGCATCATTTCTTAGGTAAATAGCAACCCTCATTACATCACTGTAGCATCATTTTGAGGTTCGTAGCAACTCTCACCACATCACTGTAGCATCATTTCTTAGGTAAATAGCAACCCTCATTATATCACTGTAGCATCATTTTGCGGTTCGTAGCAACTCTCACCACATCACTGTAGCATCATTTTGCGGTTCGTAGCAACTCTCACCACATCACTGTAGCATCATTTTGAGGTTCGTAGAAACTGTCACCACATCACTGTAGCATCATTTCTTAGGGAAGTAGCAACGCTCATTATATCACTGTAGCATCATTTTGCGGCTCGTAGCAACTCTCACTACATCATTGTAGTATCATTTGTTAGGGAAGTAGCAACTCTCATTACACCGCTTCAGCATTATTTTGAAATTACTATCAACTCTCACCACATCACTGTAGCATCACTTCTTAGGTTTGTAGCAAGTCTCATTACATCACTTTAGCATCATTTTGAGGATCGTAGCAACTCTCACTACATCACTGTCGCATCATTTTGAGGATAGTCGCAACTCTCACCACATCACTGTAGCATAATTTTGAGGATCGTAGCAACTCTCACTACATCACTGTCGCATCATTTTTTAGGATAGTCGCAACTCTCGCGACATTACTGTAGCATCATTTTGAGATTCGTAGCAACTCTCACCACATCACTGTAGCATAATTATGAGGATCGTAGCAACTCTCACTACATCACTGTCGCATCATTTTGAGGATAGTCGCAACTCTCGCGACATCATTATAGCTTCATTTCTTAGGGAAGTAGCAACTCTCATTACACTGCTTTAGCATTATTTTGAAATTACTTTCAACTCTCACCACATCACTGTAGCATCACTTCTTAGGGTTTGTAGCAACTCTCATTACATCACTTTAGCATCATTTTGAGGTTCGTAGCAACTCTCACGACATTACTGTAGCATCATTTCTTAGGTAAATAGCAACCCTCATTACATCACTGTAGCATCATTTTGAGGTTCTTAGCAACTCTCACCACATCACTGTAGTATCATTTCTTAGGAAAGTAGCAACTCTCACCACATCACTGTCGCATCATTTTGAGGATCGTAGCAACCCTCATTACATCACTGTAGCATCATTTTGAAGTTCGTAGCAACTCTCACCATATCACTGTAGTATTATTTCTTCGGTAAATAGCAACCCTCATTACATCACTGTAGCATCATTTTGAAGTTCGTAGCAACTCTCACCATATCACTGTAGTATTATTTCTTCGGTAAATAGCAACCCTCATTATATCACTGTAGCATCATTTTGCGGTTCGTAGCAACTCTCACTACATCACTGTAGCATCATTTTGAAGATAGTCGCAACTCTCACCACATCACTGTAGCATCGTTTCTTAGGGAAGTAGCAACTCTCATTACATCACTTTAGCGTGATATGGAAATTACTATCAACTCTCACCACATCACTGTCGCATCATTTTGAGGATCGTAGCAACCCTCATTACATCACTGTAGCATCATTTTGAAGTTTGTAGAAACTCTCACCACATCACTGTAGCATTATTTCTTAGGTAAATAGCAATCCTCATTATATCACTGTAGCATCATTTTGCGGTTCGTAGCAACTCTCACTACATCACTGTAGCATCATTTCTGAGGGAAGTAGCAACTCTCATTACATCACTTTAGCGTGATTTTGAAATTAGTATCAACTCTCACCACATCACTGTAGCATCACTTCTTAGGTTTGTAGCAACTCTCATTACATCACTTTAGCGTGGTTTTGAAATTACTATCAACTCTCACTACATCACTGCCACCTCATTTTAAGGATCGTAGCAACATTCACCACATCACTGTCGCATCATTTTGAGGATCGTAGCAACTCTCACTACATCACTGTCGCATCATTTTGAGGATAGTCGCAACTCTCGCGACATCATTGTAGCATCATTTCTTAGGGAAGTAGCAACTCTCATTACACCGCTTTAGCATTATTTTGAAATTACTATAAACTCTCACCACATCACTGTAGCATCATTTCTTATGTAAATAGCAACCCTCATTATATCACTGGAGCATCATTTTGCGGTTCGTAGCAACTGTCACTACATCACTGTAGCATCACTTCTTAGGTTTGTCGCAACTCTCATTACATCACTTTAGCATCATTTTGAGGATCGTAGCAACTCTCACTACATCACTGTCGCATCATTTTGAGATTCGTAGCAACTCTCACCACATCACTGCAGCATCATTTCTTAGGTAAATAGCAACCCTCATTACATCACTGTAGCATCATTTTGAGATTCGTAGCAACTCTCACCACATCACTGTAGCATCATTTCTTAGGTAAATAGCAACCCTCATTACATCACTGTAGCATCATTTTGAGGTTCGTAGCAACTCTCACCACATCACTGTAGCATCATTTCTTAGGTAAATAGCAACCCTCATTATATCACTGTCGCATCATTTTGCGGTTCGTAGCAACTCTCACCACATCACTTGAGCATCATTTTGAGGTTCGTAGCAACTCTCACCACATCACTGTAGCATCATTTCTTAGTTAAATAGCAACCCTCATTACATCACTGTGGCATCATTTTGAGGTTCGTAGAAACTGTCACCACATCACTGTAGCATCATTTCTTCGGGAAGTAGCAACTCTCATTACATCACTGTAGCATCATTTTGCGGCTCGTAGCAACTCTCACTACATCATTGTCGCATCATTTCTTAGGGAAGTAGCAACTCTCATTACACCGCTTCAGCATTATTTTGAAATTACTATCAACTCTCACCACATCACTGTAGCATCACTTCTTAGGTTTGTAGCAAGTCTCATTACATCACTTTAGCATCATTTTGAGGATCGTAGCAACTCTCACTACATCACTGTCGCATCATTTTGAGGATAGTCACAACTCTCACGACATTACTGTAGCATGATTTTGAGATTCGTAGCAACTCTCACTACATCACTGTAGCATCATTTTGCGGCTCGTCGCAACTCTCACCACATCATTGTAGCATCATTTCTTAGGGAAGTAGCAACTCTCATTACACCGCTTCAGCATTATTTTGAAATTACTATCAACTCTCACCACATCACTGTAGCATCACTTCTTAGGTTTTTAGCAACTCTCATTACATCACTTTAGCATCATTTTGAGGATCGTAGCAACTCTCACTACATCACTGTCGCATCATTTTGAGGATAGTCGCAACTCTCACGACATTACTGTAGCATGATTTTGAGATTCGTAGCAACTCTCACTACATCACTGTCGCATCATTTTGAGGATAGTCGCAACTCTCCCTACATCACTGTCGCATCATTTTGAGGATCGTAGCAACCCTCATTACATCACTGTAGCATCATTTTGAGGTTCGTAGCAACTCTCATCAAATCACTGTAGCATCATTTCTTAGGTAAATAGCAACCCTCATTATATCACTGTAGCATCATTTTGCGGTTCGTAGCAACTCTCACTCCATCACTGTAGCATCATTTCTTAGGGAAGTAGCAACTCTCATTACATCCCTTGAGCATTATTTTGAAATTACTATCAACTCTCACCACATCACTGTAGCATCACTTCTTAGGTTTGTAGCAACTCTCATTACATCACTTTAGCATGATTTTGAAATTACTATCAACTCTCACCACATCACTGTCAGCATCATTTTGAGATTAGTATCAACTCTCACTACATCACTCCCACCTCATTTTGAGGATAGTCGCAACTCTCGCGACATTACTGTAGCATCATTTTGAGATTCGTAGCAACTCTCACCACATCACTGTCAGCATAATTTTGAGGATCGTAGCAACTCTCACTACATCACTGTCGCATCATTTTGAGGATAGTCGCAACTCTCGCGACATCATTGTAGCATCATTTCTTAGGTTTGTAGCAACTCTCATTACACCGCTTTAGCATTATTTTAAAATTACTATCAACTCTCACCACATCACTGTAGAATCACTTCTTAGGTTTGTAGCAAATCTCATTACATCACTTTAGCATCATTTTGAGGATCGTAGCAACTCTCACTACATTACTGTAGCATCATTTTGAGATTCGTAGCAACTCTCACTACATCACTGTAGCATCATTTTTAGGTTCGTCGCAACTCTCACCACATCACTGTAGCATCAATTTAAGGTTCGTAGCAACTCTCACCACATCACGGTGGCATCATTTCTTAGGTAAATAGCAACCCTCATTACATCACTGTACCATCATTTTGAGGATCGTAGCAACTCTCACTACATCACTGTAGCATCATTTTGAGGTTCGTCGCAACTCTCACCACATCACTGTAGCATCATTTCTTCGGAAAGTAGCAACTGTCATTACATCACTTTAGCGTGATATGGAAATTACTATCAACTCTCACCACATCACTGTCGCATCATTTTGAGGATCGTAGCAACCCTCATTACATCACTGTAGCATCATTTTGCGGTTCGTAGCAACTCTCACCACATCACTGTAGCATCATTTCTTAGGTAAATAGCAACCCTCATAATATCACTGTAACATCATTTTGCGGTTCGTAGCAACTCTGACTACATCACTGTAGCATAATTTCTTAGGGAAGTAGCAACTCTCATTACACCCCTTTAGCATTATTTTGAAATTACTATCAACTCTCACCACATCACTGTAGCATCACTTCTTAGGTTTGTAGCAACTCTCATTACATCACTTTCGCGTGATTTTGAAATTACTATCAACTCTCACGACATCACTGTCAGCATCATTTTGAGATTAGTATCAACTCTCACTACATCACTGCCACCTCATTTTAAGGATCGTAGTAACTCTCACCACATCACTGTCGCATCATTTTGAGGATCGTAGCAACTCTCACTACATAACTGTCGCATCATTTTGAGGATAGTCGCAACTCTCGCGACATTACTGTGGCATCATTTTGAGGATCGTAGCAACTCTCACTACATAACTGTCGCATCATTTTGAGGATAGTCGCAACTCTCGCGACATCACTGTAGCATCATTTTGAGGATCGTAGCAACTCTCACTACATCACTGTCGCATCATTTTGAGGATCGTAGCAACTCTCACCACATCACTGTAGCATCATTTCTTAGGTAAATAGCACCCCTCATTACATCACTGTAGCATCATTTTGAGATTCGTAGCAACTCTCACCACATCACTGTAGCATCATTTCTTAGGTAAATAGCAACCCTCATTACAACACTGTCGCATCATTTTGAGATCATTAGCAATTCTTCTGACATCACTGTCGCATTATTTGGAGGTTCATAGCTCTTACTACAATACTGTCAGCATCACTTTGAGGTTGTTCGAAACACTTACTACATTACTGTAGGCATCACGAAGTTTATTAGCAACTATCACCACATCACTGTCGCATCATTTTGAGATCATTACCAATTCTTCTGAAATCACTGTGGCATTATTTTGATATTCGTAGCAACAATTACTACTTTACTGTTGCATTAGTATATGGTTCGTAGCAACTCTTACTACATGACTGTCAGCATAACTTTGAGGTTGTTCCAAACACTTACTACATGACTGTCAGCCTCACTTTGAGGTTGTTCGAAAATTTCACTCCATTACTGTTAGCATCATTTTGAGTTCATTAGCAATTCTTCCGACATCACTGTCGCATTATTTTGGGGCTTAGTTGCAACTTTTACTACATTACTGTTGCATTATTTTAAGGTTCGTAGCAACTCTTATTACATGACTTTCAACATCACTTTGAGATTATTCGAAACTTTCACTCCATTACTGTTAGCATCATTTTGACTTCATTACCAATTCTTGCTGCATCACTGTCACATTATTTTGAGATCATTAGCAATTCTTACTACATCACTGTCGCATCATTTTGAGATAATTAGCAATTCTTACGACATCACTGTAGCATTAAATTGAGTTCATTTGCAACTCTTACTACATGACTGTCAGCATCACTTTGAAGTTTTATGAAACTCTTACTACATGACTGTAAGCATCACTGAGTTGATTAGCAACTATCACTACATTACTGTTAGCATCATTTTGAGTTCATTAGCAATTCTTACGACATCACTGTAGCATTAAATTGAGTTCATTAGCCATTCTTACTTAATCACTGTCGCATCATTTTGAGATCTTCAGCAATTCTTCTGACATCACTGTCGCATTATTTTGAGGTTCGTAGCAACTCTTGCGACATGACTCTCAGCATCACTTTGAGGTTGTTCGAAACACTTACTACATTACTGTAAGCATCACTGAGTTGATTAGCTACTATCACTACATTACTGTTAGCATCATTTTGAGTTCATTCGCAATTCGTCCGACAACACTGTCGCAATATTTTGAGGTTCGTAGCAACTTTTACTACATTACTGTCGCATCATTTTGAGATCATTAGCAATTCTTCCGACATCACTGTCGCAATATTTTGAGGTTTGTATTAACTCTTGCTACATGACTGTTGCATTATTTAAAGGTTCGTAGCAACTCTTACTACATTACTGTCAGCATCACTTTGAGTTTATTAGCAACTTTCACTCCATTAATGTTAGCATCATTTTGAGTTCATTAGCAATTCTTACTAAATCACTGTAGCATCATTTTGAGATCATCAGCAATTCTTCCGACATCACTGTCGCATTATTTTTTAGGTTCACAGCAACTCTTACGACATGACTGTCAGCATCACTTTGAGGTTATTTGAAACTTTCACTCCATTACTGTTAGCATCATTTTGAGTACATTAGCAATTCTTACTAAATCACTGTCGCATCATTTTGAGTTCATTAGCAATTCTTCTGACATCACTGTCGCAATATTTTGAGGTTCGTAGCAACTTTTACTACATTACTGTGGCATTATTTTGAGGTTCGTAGCAACTCTTACTACATGACTGTAAGCATCACTGAGTTGATTAGAAACTATCACTACATTACTGTCAGCATCACTTTGAGGTTATTCAAAACTTTCAATCCATTACTGTTAGCATCATTTTGAGTTCATTAGCAATTCTTACTAAATCACTGTAGCATCATTTTGAGATCTTTAGCAATTCTTCTGACATAACTGTTGCATGATTTTGAGGTTCGTAGCAACTCTTACTACATTACTGTCAGCATCACTTTTAGGTTATTCAAAACTTTCACTCCATTACTGTTAGCATCATTTTGAGTTCCTTAGCAATTCTTACTACATCACTGTTGCATCATTTTGAGATCATTAGCAATTCATCTGACATCACTGTCACATTATTTTGAGGATCGTATCTACTCTTACTACATTATTGTTGCATTATTTAAAGGTTCGTAGCAACTCTTACTACATTACTGTCAGTATCACTTTGAGTTTATTAGCAACTATCACTACATTACTGTTAGCATCATTTTGAGTTCATTAGCAATTCTTATGACATCACTGTAGCATTAAATTTAGTTCATTAGCAACTCTTACTACATGATTGTCAGTATCACTTTGAGGCTGTTCGAAACACTTACTACATTACTTTACGCATCACTGAGTTGATTAGCAACTATCACTACATTACTGTTAGCATCATCTTGAGTTCATTAGCAATTCTTACTTAATCACTGTTGCATCATTGTGAGATCTTTAGCAATTCTTCTGACATCACTGTCGCATTATTTTGAGGTTCGTAGCAACTCTTACTACATTACTGTCAGCATCACTTTGAGTTTATTAGCAACTATCACTACATTACTGTTCGCATCATTTTGAGTTATTTTGCAATTCTTACGACATCACTGTCGCATTATTTTGAGGTTCTTAGCAACTCTTACTACATGACTTTCAGCATCACTTTGAGGTTATTCGAAACGTTCACTCCATTACTGGAAGCATCATTTTGAGTTCATTCGCAATTCTTACTTAATCACTGTTGCATCATTGTGAGATCTTTAGCAATTCTTCTGACATCACTGTCGCATTATTTTGAGGTTCGTAGCAACTCTTACTACATTACTGTCAGCATCACTTTGAGTTTATTAGCAACTATCACTACATTACTGTTCGCATCATTTTGAGTTAATTAGCAATTCTTACGACATCGCTGTTGCATTAAATTGAGGTTAGTAGCAACTCTTACGACATGACTGTCAGCATCACTTTGAGGTTGTTCGAAACACTTACTACATTACTGTAAGCATCAGTGAGTTGAATAGCAACTATCACTACATTACTGTTAGCATCATTTTGAGTTCATTAGCATTTCTTCCGACAACACTGTCGCAATATTTTGAGGTTCGTAGCAACTTTTACTACATTACTGTCGCATTATTTTTAGGTTCGTAGCAACTCTTACTACATGACTGTAAGCATCACTTTGAGGTTATTCGAAACTTTCACTCCATTACTGTTAGCATCATTTTGAGTTCATTAGCAATTCTTACTACATCACTGTCGCATCATTTTGAGATCATTAGCAATTCTTCTGACATCACTGTCGCATTATTTTGAGGTTCGTAGCAACTCTTACTACATTACTGTCAGCATCACTTTGAGTTTATTAGCAACTATCACTACATTACTGTTCGCATCATTTTGAGTTAATTAGCAATTCTTACGACATCGCTGTTGCATTAAATTGAGGTTAGTAGCAACTCTTACGACATGACTGTCAGCATCACTTTGAGGTTGTTCGAAACACTTCCTACATTACTGTAAGCATCAGTGAGTTGAATAGCAACTATCACTACATTACTGTTAGCATCATTTTGAGTTCATTAGCATTTCTTCCGACAACACTGTCGCAATATTTTGAGGTTCGTAGCAACTTTTACTACATTACTGTCGCATTATTTTTAGGTTCGTAGCAACTCTTACTACATGACTGTAAGCATCACTTTGAGGTTATTCGAAACTTTCACTCCATTACTGTTAGCATCATTTTGAGTTCATTAGCAACTCTTACTACATCACTGTAGCATTATTTTGTGTTCATTAGCAATTCTTCTGACATCACTGTCGCATTATTTTAAGGTTCGTAGTGTGGCAAGGCGAGCGGTGGGGAACAGTTGCCAACAACGCCACCTGGGGGCTTTCACCCCAGGATATAAACAAAATTTCAAAATGACCGGGCTTCCACTTGAACAAAGGCACACAGTTCAAGAGACACAACAGGAAAGGATCGTGATTTCCAATTATAAAATACTTTTATTCGAAAAATAGTTTAAAATGAGCAACAGACTAAATGAATACCAATGGATATAATAAGGAGTGCAAGAGGAATTACCAAAAGGAAAAGGGGACAGGGCTGGGGCTTACCACGACAGCGATGACGAAAAGGGGAGGGATCCAAAAAAACTACACTGCACCCGTGACACAGCAAACCAAAAAAACATGAATAAGGAACCACCACCAGGGGGACCGCTGCTGCTCTGGGCCCTCAACACCTGTCAAAGAAAAGAAAAGAACACCATTAAAAACATGAAATCAAGGCAACCCTCACTCACGAACTAAATATCGCTACCACAAATAACCCAACAGAAACTATTTTAAATCCAAATGATCAAAATGGGGAGCAGAAGGCTATAATAATAATAATAATAATAATAATTATAATAATAATAACAATAATAATAATAAGGGTTTTAAACAATAAATCAAATGTAACCCACAAAAACTAACAATAATAATTCAAAGAAAGGAATAACAAATAGAAAAGGAATAAACTCAAGTAATTAAGGAAATGTCTGCCCCTCTAATTAAAACCAGTCTCCAAGGGGGATGGCTCAGCGCCGATGAGGGTCGGGATGCCCTCTCTTGGCCCACGTTGAGGCTCTTATAAAGGCCGTAGTGCACGGCTTTAACCGCCGTTACTGGGATCAGAGCCGTTATGAGCCGAATCAGCAAGAATCCAGACTGAAGAAGAGGAGAAGAGGAAGAACCAAAACAGCAGCGAGGCTCACAGCAGCAATTGACGGCTGCGCACTGCAAAATAAACAAGTTAACCTAATTAAAATGTGGATGAAGGGCATTACAGAATCACAAAAGCTAAGAATAAACATTTCCTACCGGAGAGCAGAATCGTGGCGTCAGACGAGGCAGGAGGAGGAAGCCCGCAGCCCAGACTACACAAACGATGGCCGGGAGAGGATAATCAGAACACCACAGACCATCGGCAGCTTGATATGAAAGGCAGACAACTACGCGTCTTACCCACAGAAAGGGCACCACGCACACACCGGCCCAAGGGAGACAGCCCAGCTCCCGGTAACACCACACCGCTGGACGGAGCAAAACTGGAGTAAACAGGGGGCCCAGGACACTGAATAATGGAGCAGAGCAAGCATGCATACCTTTGTTTGTAACAAATCTGCTGACCAGCGAGACGCCACCACGCACGGCTGTCTTCTCTGTAAAGGAGGGAGAGGAAGTGGAAAGGATGGAGAAGGGTCGGACCAGGTCTACTTCTAGGTGACCACTCACCATCGTCTTCCACACTGCCCCTCACGGTGGGGAGTGTAGCGCTATCCTGCCACAGTACATTTGTTTCATTCTTTTGCTCTTGCACTTTAATTAAAATGGACTTGACTTGAGAATGTTTTGTTTCAAAATATAGATGAATTCCCAGATTTATAGCTAGCATGAGTATGAAGTTGCACTTGCACCCGGTGGGAAAATGTCCTCTGCATTTGACTCTAACTATGTAGGAGCAGTGGTAGCAGTGTCAGCCTGGGGGCTTGGTCAAGATCAATGACAGGAGTAGCAGACAGGTAATATCCATAGCATGCTTGTTGTTTGAGAGGAGTAAGGGTACACTGTTGGTCTCTCACCTGATGGGCTGTCATCAGCACAAATGATCTGTTCCTAAACATCAAAATCTACCATCCCCCTGATTGTTTTTTACAACTGGAGTACTGGTTAACACTTTAGAAAGCCTTCATTCAGAGCTGTGAAGAACCTTGAACCTGATATCCCAGACATCAAAGTGGGCCACTAACTGGCCAGATGAAGCTATGCTAGGCTGCTGTATCCTGAAGAGCTAAAGTAGCAGCTTCTGAGAGGGATGCTAACCTGGATGTGTTCATCTCCTACTTTAATATCAGCCCCCAACTTGGAGCTCTGACAGCCTCCAGCTTGTTGTTCCTGTTTCTGCTTCAGTCAACAGGGAACTCCAACCTGCAGTAGAATCTTCAACAATGGAATAGAAAAGTGAGGAAGAAAAACTAGAATAAACTTACAAAGCTGAGAAATGTTCATGAAGAAGAAAGGCACACGTTATGATTGAGGCCAGAAACTAAAACTCCACACCAAATGTACTTTGACTTGTAGGATAATGAACTTGAATGTGTTGAAACAGCAGATCAATGAATCCACTACCACACAACAAGATGATGACCCCCTACCACAAGATGGCGTCACAGATCCTGATGCTCTGAGCAGGAAACACAGAGCAAAACATTACAACAAAGCTCCTGTTGTTCCCTCCAGGAAAAAAAGTGGCTCTGATGAGAAGAAGGATCCCAGCGTCCTCTGAGGATCCATGGCCGCACCATTGGGTAGAAGGACGATGGGGTCGGCACCAGGAGGAACCCTGGTGTCTCCGATGCAGGGAAGATGGAGCAGTGAAGAGACCACATTGTGGCGTCCTAAAGAGGACATTTGGTGGAGCCTGAGACAGCAAACATCACGCCCCCTTCATCAGAAGAACCACAGCACCAGAAGAAAGAATCCTGGCAGTGACGACAGGGAGGATCAGGGTGACCTCCTCACCTCCACCTTTGAACCTTCAAATGAACTTTAAAAAGCTTTAGAGTGGAGAAGGATTTTAAAACATTTTATTGTTTTTTCCTTTCATTCTCATTTGTGCGATTGTCTGATTTATTAGAAATAAACACTGTCTGCTGGGTTTCCATCGACTGTGATTCTCTTTTTGCATGCAAGTTGAAAGTTCTACCAATAAAAACCACAAGTATTTGAAGACCAAAGGAAGAACCCCCAAAGTCAGGACCCTGAGATCAAAGTGAGCGCTCTGATCTCAGAGGTCTGGGATATTTCTCATCCCATGGCCCTTCAAATAAGAGCCCTGTGTCTCTGTCTCAAAGTTTTCAAACCGTATTTGTTGTTTAAATTAAAACCAGATGACCACTGTGGTCCTTTTTACACGGTAAGTAAAGCACAGATGCCCTGGTGGACCTGTTTGCACCCTGGACTTTGAATCCAGTGACCTGAGTCCAAGTCTCAGTTCCAGCAGGTTTCCTGCAGCCTTCAGCAGAGCTGCCATGTTTCTCTGTAGAGAACTAAGTGATGCTCTCAGCAGGTTGAGGGCACCACCAACAAGTGAGGTATGAACCTCTGACTTCCTTCTTGTCAAACAGGAAACTCCTAATACCTCATTTGAGTAAAGTACCTCATATTCCTGACATCCAAGTAGTAGTGAAGTGGAGGAAGAAGGGAGGAGATCTCCAACAGGATCCTTCTTTCCTCTGTCCTCCTTGATCTCATGGATCACCACAGTCAAGGGGAGACCCAAGCTCCCGGATGGATCTGGCACTCAGGAACTGCTGAGTTTTCCAGTGGACTTTGTTCCATCCATGGTTCAGGAACAGGACTCCTCCTGGTTAACCTGGTATCTTTCCACCCAACTGTGGGTTCTTGGAGAATTTTTCATGTCATGTCAAGAAATCAGGCTGGTGGGTTTTTCAATGAGAGAAATTCTGGTAACTTAATTAAGTGGCATGTTTGTTGAAGCAGTAATTAACTGATAAATTAAGGAAGGCCTGGCCAGTCTTTGCTCCCAGGTCATACGATGGAGTTAGAAAGTCCTGAATCAATCTGGAGTTCCTTGATTTCCTTGTGGTTCATGATCCTTTTGCCAGTGTAGTCTGGAACAAGAGCAAGATGAACCTCCAAATATCAACAGGTTGATTGCAGGTGATGTCAAGTGGTATTTAGAGGAACTTCGTCCTTGTGTTTGGTTCCATGGTGGAAGGGTGAGCACTCTGGACTCTGGATCCAGTGATCCCAGTTCAAGTCTTGGTGGGACCTTCCTGTCTGGAATGTGTCCCATGTAACAAACTGATCAAGAGATGCAATGTGGTTCTAATGTTCTGGTTCATTTCTTACTGCCATGAACTCAGACTGTGTGTTTAATGTTAACAATAAATGCAACAACTAAGGAGCCAGTAGCTCCTGTGGAAAAAATTCTGCTTTGTCAGTGAATTAATTCAGTCTGCATCTAAGTTTCTGTCAGGATGGTTGAGCGGTCTAAGGCACTGCGTTCAGGTCGCATTCTCTCCTGGAGGCGTGGGTTCGAATCCCACTTCTGACAAAGGACATTTTCTCCACATTCCTATGCATCCACAATGGTACATTCCAAACCCGGCTGAAGCTGCTCTCCACTGAGGGGAGTGAGTGGTTGAACTGGCAGCAGAGGAGGCAAAGGAGCTTCCCTGTGACGGTCCAACATCGCCTGGTTTCCTCCAACATGGAGCAGCCACCAAACTCTAACTTCAATGTTGGATCAAAGTCTACTGAAGGAATGTGTTTTCTTTCAATTCACATTTTGTCCATTAACTTCATAATCAGAGTCTCCATCTTATCACATGACTAAAGTCTGGGTTCTGTAGTGGTGGTAAAATATCCTTCCATGCCCCTCACTAGTTTGCACACAGAAAAGCATATTTTACTGGTTTCAGATCTCTTAGCTTGTTCTCTCTCTTAAACCAGCTGAGGCAGCTTTCATTGTGTGATTCATTTTAAAATATAAATATGGAACAGAACCATTGGAATCAGATGTCAGGACATTTGAAGGAATGTCAATCTCCTGTTGAAATGTTGCAGTGTGCAGCTGAGGCTCTCTGGCAGTGGCACCAGGAGCCACAATGGCAGAACCTGGACCCTCTTGGAGGAGAACCACAGGTGAGGGCCTTCTTGGCTCCAGATTGATGGAAGTCAAGTGTCTGAGGCTGTTAGCAGCCATGAAGTTGATCTGGTTGGCACTGGTATTTGTTCTTGCTGCAGCTCAGGAGTGATTCAGGAGAAGAGTTTCAGAACAGCCAAAGTTGGGGACTGGAATTTAAAAATGTCACCTGGAACCAGACAACCTTGGGAGGTAAAAGCTCCAATCATAGCCACTCAGGGTGGATGACAGCTTCTTCTGCTGCTGCATCTGACAGTCAGAGCATCAAGTCAAGAAAACATCACCATCTTGTAGTTCCAAACCTCCACCTGTCAGATTCAGCTACTTCTTATTGTGGGACTTTAAATTTGAACACAATGGAATTTGGACAAGGAGTTTTCCTTCAAGCCCAAACATCATCGTCCAGCCTGCAACCAGAGGTCCATCAGTTATCATGGAGCCACAGGTGGAGTCTGGATTCTTTTCTAGAATGAGACGGCAATGACAGTCCTGCCAAGTGACATCACTGACATGACTGGATGACTTCAGTCACGTGACTGGATGACAGTGTAGATTCCAATGTAGAGGTTGGGGAAATAGTCTTTGAGAATCCAGCTTGAACCCACAGCCTCCTTGTTTTCCAAAAACCCAAACAGCGACCATCAGTCTCCCTCCAATCCTGTTCTTGGGTAAACAACAAAAACAGAGTAAAAGTCTCTGGCAACATATTTGTTTCCTGTAGGGTTTCTTCATGTATGTGTGGTGTACTTGCTTTCCCAGAGGACTGCCATCTTTGTTCTGTGGGCTGACATGTTTTAGTGTCAGCACAGGTCATAGCGCTGAGACTGAACTCTCATTCTCCTCCAAGTATTATTTCCACCTCACACTCCTGCAGATATTCAAGTGAACATGGAACACAAATTTATGCTCAACTTCTCCTGTGTATTCATCCACAGTCACTAAACAACAACCAAACCAAACAAAAGGGGTTTGCTAGCGTGGCGATCAGCTGTAGTTCACCATCTTATCCAGGTCACATGACTCAGGAGTAGTGTGGCCGTCTGGCAACCAAAGGGTGGCTGGTTTGATCCTCACTTTCTCCAGTGACCATGTCAAAGTGTCCTTGAGTAAGATACTGAACCCCTAAATACTTCTGATGAGTAGGTTGGCTCCTTGCATGGCAGCCTTCAGCATCAGTGTGTGAGTGTGTGTGAATGAGAGGACATTGTTCAGCTCCTTGAGGGCTGCTGAGGTAGAAAGGCTCTGTACAAACTGAGTCCTTTTACCATTTCTTTCCTGCTTCTAGCAGCGCTGTTGTCACTTCCTGTGACCGTGGGAGGAAAGGGGTCCCTCTTCAGAATAAGTTTGATATCATGATGTTACTTCCTCTTCAACATGCCTTTAGCAGACCAACTCAGAGAGCAGCACAGTGAGGTAGTGTGGCCGAGCGGTCTAAGGTGCTGGATTAAGGTTCCAGTCCTCTGAGGAGGCGTGGGTTCAAATCCCACCACTGCCATCATGTCCCAGGTCACTGGAGAGGTGTGGCAGGTCTCTCACTGCCTCTCCTTTCTCTTCCACTGAGGTCTTCAAACCTGTGACCAAAAGAAGAGCCCTCTTCTGAGTCCACAGACCTGACCATCGCTGCTCTGACTGCCAGGTTACCTCCTGGTGATCAGAGTGAAGTCAATGGGGAGGTAGTCAGTTGTTCCTCTGTTTTTTGACAGAGGCTTCATTGTGAATTAAATAATTTTAATTCTTTACTTGACATTTCACGCTGTTTCGACTGAAAAAGACGAGTTCCTGGAGAAGATCTTCTAGGGGTCCAGGTTAAAGCGGTGCCCCAGCTGGCACCAGGTGCTGACCCAGGTCCTGCATGGGAGATACTGTCAGTTCTGTTCTGCCCTGCTCACAACCACAGGCTGGTGTTGAGGCCTGCAGCAACCAGGGCCCCAGTCACCAAGAGTATAAAGGCTGGTCATTGTGGCAGTGGGAGGAGTCAAAATGAAGACCGACCAATGAGAGCAGAACGTTCCTGGAGAAGTCAGAAGAACTTGACCATGTTTCCTACAGTACCCAGGAGGCCTGGTAGTTGTTGAAGGAAGCTCCAAAAGCAAAGAGCAGACAGCAGGACATCAAAAGAAAAGATCCAGACACTAAAACTACAAGTAGAAACAAGAAGAAATACTAAAAGCTTTGGAAAGATACTACAAGGTTGGATATACATTATTATATACACTACTATTCTCACTGACTCCTAAAGAGGGACAGGAAACATTAGAATGTGGATCAGATCAGCTGATTTCAGTGTTGAGTCCATCCCTCCATCCACTTTCTATTCTTATCCTTTAAGGGTCACGGGGGGGGGGGGGTGAACAATGTCACCTGAATGATCCCAGGTGACATTGTTCAAGAGGCAGGGTTCACCCTGGACAGGTCACCAGTCCATCAGGAGAAATGAGGTGGTCGGTATCATGCAACCTAAACTAAAACATTCGTCAGATCAAATTCAGATTAAAGCAAGAGGCTCCAGATCAAAGTCAGAATTCCTGATGATGTCATCAGGGCTTTGACAGTAGCTAGAATTCTGTCTTTGATCTCAGGAGAACATGAAAGAAACACAACTGAGGAAAGTAGAGGAGAACATTCAGCTTCATTAGAAACACTTGAACTGTTGAACAGTAGAATTTGTTTGAAACAGTTTACAACACTGAGTGACAGGATTGAAGAGGGAAGATTTTTCTACTTTAAATTTAATTCTAACTTTAAACTGTGGATGAACATTTTTAGTCGTTCATATTCTAACACAGAGAGGAAGTCATGTCATTCCCTTTTTAAAAAAAGAAAAACATGTGAAGCTCCTCCCCCCAGCTCCAGATGGACAGACAGACATGAGAGAGGCCAGGAAGCAAAGAAGTGTTGTGCTCCTCTCCAGTGCTCTGGTGTTGTTGTGTTCTTCTCAGCTCCATCATGAAGACCTGCTGGCACTGGGCGCTGGTGGAAGTTTGCAGCTCTCACTGGAAAGTCCTGAGGCTCCTCCCACTCTGAAGCAGGCAGTTGCTCCCAGCCAGCCCTCACTTTCACTCTCTGGTGTAGGAGTGAAGAACAAAATCAGAATCAAGAACCATCACTCTTTCATTGGGGCTCCTTTCTCCTTGTTCTGATACAGAAATTCAACAGCTTCTATCATTGATTGACAGGAAATGTCAGTGATAGACTAGGATTTTCTGCTGTGCTGTCAAATTAACTTTGATCAAAGCTTCACTCTTCAGGTGTGAAAGTTTTTCAGTCCAAAGACATGAGAATGAGGACGAGGCTGATTGACCCTCCAAACTGACTCTAGGTGGCACTGTGAGGGTGAACGGTGTCTGTCTCTATGTGGTGGCCCTGTGATGGACTGGTGACCCTCCAGGGTGAACCCCCCTTCATGCTGAAAGCTGCTGAGACAGGACCCCCCCCCCCCACAACCCTGAACAGGATAAGTGGAAGAAAATGGTTGGATGGATGAATGGATGGATGGATGGATGGATGATGGATGGATGGATGAATGAATGGATGGATGGATGGATGAATGAATGGATGGATGGTGGATGGATGGATGGTGGACGGATGGATGGATGCATGGATGGATGGATGAATGGATGGATGAATGAATGGATGGATGAATGGATGGATGAATGAATGAATGGATGGATGGATGATGGATGGATGGATGGATGAATGAATGGATGGTGGATGGATGGATGGATGGTGGACGGATGGATGGATGGATGGATGAATGGATGGATGAATGAATGGATGGATGCATGGATGGATGAATGGATGGATGGATGGATGGATGAATGAATGGATGAATGGATGGATGAATGGATGGATGAATGAATGAATGGATGAATGAATGAATGGATGGATGAATGAATGGATGAATGGATGGATGAATGGATGGATGGATGGATGGATGGATGGATGATGGGCTACAGTTCAGTCACTGTCTCTTGCTCCCACAGTGATTCGATCGTCCTACCAACACAGCAGGACTCACCAGGAGACAATGGATTGTCAGTCATTTTTCACTGGCAGCACTGGAGCAGGAGCCCTCAAGGTCTCCACTGGCATTGGTGGACTCCAGGATGTGTTTGGACCTACAGAAATGCACAACCTGTTCATGGCAACACTTTCATGTATTTAGCCCTGCTCCCAGATCTCTGCTACAATTTTCATGTCATAATATCATACAACAGTTCAATGTTGACCCTTCCACCACCGTTCCACTGAAGCAGAGGTCACTGGCAGTGTTGCACATGTTGGGAGGAGCCTGTGGCTCAGTGTTTGACTCCCAAGCCTCTGGAATAAAACACAAGGAACAACTGACCACCTCACCATGACTTCACCCTGATAACCAGGAGGTAACCTGGTAGTCAGAGCAGCGGTGCTCAGGTCTGTGGACTGAACAATGTCCCCTCATTCACACATACATCACTCTTTCATTGGGGCTCCTTTCTCCTTGTTCTGATCCAGAAACTCAACAGCTTCTATCATTGATTTGACAGGAAATGTTGATGACACACTGGGATTTTTGTTCTCCTGCTGTCACTGTCAAGTGCAGCTGAACATGAGAGGTAGCAGGATCATTCATGTGTTCATGTTTCCAGCAGACAAGGAGGAAACCTGGGAGGACTTCAGTGACTTTGATCACTGGTTCTCACTTCATCTTCTCAGTATAAAGTTTAAAGCGAGCTGGCCAGGAGTTGAACCTAGAATCTTCTGATCCGTAGTCAGACGCGTTATCCATTGCACCACCAGCCCTGTGAAGAAGCTGCTATGTTCATGTGTGCTTGCTTTTACAGAAAATCCCAACAAGGTGGTGTCATTTTCAGGGGACACAATGGTGCAGTGGTCAGTACTGTGGCCTCCCAGCAAGAAGGTTCAGCTCTCCTCCTATTTGGTTGCTAGGAACCTGAATCAGTCCTCAGTGGAGCGGTGCTGCTGAGGCTGAGTGAGGCTGAGTGAGGGACTGAGCAGGAGCCAGCAGGTCCAAGCAGGTTCAGGCAAACTCCCCTCAGTCCACCAACATCAAAGCAGAGGAACTGAGTTCATCTAACAAAATGATTCATATCATCTCCTCTTGGAATGTTCTGGAACTACAAGTACACTTAAAATGGCTGACTTATGACAACAGAAGGAACTTTGAAGTAGATTTGATTTATTTAAGTCAGTGACAGTCATTTTTTCAAGAATTTAGTTCAGGTAACTTGATTGTTTTACTAAGATGAGCTTTAATGTTATACCATTGAAACAAGACCTTCATGTATTTATGATGACATCACCAATAGGAGCCTTCAGTCTGTCAGGGGGTAGAGTTCAGTCACCACCAATGACATCAGAGTCAGAGTTAGAGATCAAAGACAGACATTAAAGTCTCTCTTATTAAAAAAAATTAAAGTGTTATATCTTTGAAAATATACTGCAATACATGAAATATTATATTTACATGAATGGTAACCTCGTTCTTATATTCTTTAATATACTGCAATAGTAATGGACCCTCTATGACACTGTAGTGATGAATCTATCAAGGAGTAAAAATTATTATAATCAGAGAATTTTGAAGTCAAGTTTGAGATCAGTTTGATCCTCTCTCTCCCTCCCCCCTCTCTCTCCCTCTCTCTCTCCCTCCCTCTATCTCTCTCTCTCCCTCTATCTCTCTCTCCCTCCCTCTCCCTCTCTCTCTCTCAGGAGCTTTTAAATGAATATTTTAATAAAACAGAACAGGAGACTGAAGAGTGATCACTCAAACCCACAGGCTGAATGGGACATCTCTTAAAAATATTGAACCACTGAGTAAAACCATAGAAGCGCTCCTGTCTAGTCGGTGCTAACAAGTTAGCTGTTGAGTGAGTCCAGCTGTGCTGTCTAGGAATCCTGGTCAAAAGCCTCCACTCATCAAACAGCTGGTGTGTTGGTGGATCTGTGGATCCTGCTGGAAGAAGCAGGGTGGAGCTCTGAATGGTTCCTGTCTCAAAGAGCTTCTCTGTGCAGCTCCCATCAGCTCCTAAAAACAGGAAACCAGCAGATTCACTGTTGAACAGTGGCATTAAAATGTCTCAAAAGCTGTCCTGTCCACCATTTGTTGGTGCAAAGACATTTAAAAACACCAGTTGAACATTTTCCAAAGTTGCTCTCACCTTCTTTCAAACACCTGGAATGATTTCCTCCAAACCAAAAGAAACTGGTGAAAAAAACAACAACAAAAACTCCTGGAGAATCAAACTCCACCCTCTGCTCCAACTGGACTTGGGACTTCAAATGACCCCCATTAAAAGCCTGCCTGCATCCCCATTCACTGACTGTTGTGCTGTGGGTCTCCTGGACAAACATGGCAGGATCCTCTTGATCTCCAGGAGAATAAAAGAGGGAACCCTAGAAAACAAGTCAGCGTGAAAGAGGAGCAGATTTTAAAACTCCTCATCATTTCCACCTCCAGGAGTGAAGCCTCCCGGGACCCAAGAGGCTCCAGCTGGCAGAGCTCTCACTGGTTTCTCCACCACCTCGCTAACCTGAGCTGGAGCATCTGAGAACCAAACAGTGACCCCCTTCATTCCAGAGCTGACTCCACAAACTCTGAGCCCCACTTTACCCACAGCCAGCAGGCCTCCTCAACACTGCATGACACACAACGACTAAATTTAACACTTCTCATCAAGAGATCTGTCACAGGTGTCTACTGTGGAGGGTCAGTCTGTCCGTCCACATTCAGATCATTAACACAGCGACTCCTAAGCACCAGTAGAGCCTGTTCATCGTCCCTGGGTGGGCTCGAACCACCAGCCTCTCGGTTAACAGCCGAGCGCGCTGACCGATTGCGCCACAGAGACTCTGAGTCACTGCTTTTCATGAAGAGTTTTCAGGCTGAATTCAGTGTGTGAGGTCCACACTGCACATTTGAGGGACCATGAAGGACAGAGGAGAGTCTGACTGTCATGGTGAAAGCCTTCAGCACTAGAACTGAAACAGCCCCACCATCTTAACCCCCCCAGACCAAACAGGCTTCATCAGAAACAGACCCCCCTCCTAGAACATCCAGAGATCATCAGTCTGATTAATAGAACATGACAAACAAACAAGAACATGTTATTGTTTGATCAGAAGGTGAAACAATGTTTCTATGTTTGTCTGTTCTGGTCTGAATGAAAGAGGAGGTTTTCTTGGTCATGTGACGTGGATGAGAGTTCAACTAGAACTTCCTGATTCAACAGGATTTGAGTTTGTTGGGATTTTGTCAAAGCCACCAACCAAACCTCTGAGTGGTGCAGATGTCTGCTGCCTCCTCAGAGCAGACTGGAGCTCAGCCTCACTCACCTGTGGGAGCCCCAGCAGAGCCACCGTGTGATGGAGTTTCAGTTTAGGCTCCAAGGTCCTGGATTGAATTGGTGTTTTGTGTTTTTAGGCCTCCTGGCACCGTCAATGGTAGAGCAGAGTGGTGCAGAGGAAGCGTGCTGGACCAGAACCCAGAGGTCGATGGATCAAAACCATCCTCTGCTAAAAGAAGAAAAATAAAATGATCCAGTGTCTTTAGAAATGTGTGTCTGTTAAAAAGAGGTTCATAAGGACTTTGTCTTCCTCCACAATCACCAACCATTGTGAGAGTTAACAACAGTCCACTTTCTGACTGAAGCAAAAGTAGACTTCAAAAGGTTTTTCTGATTCAACATAGCAGCTAAATTTCCATTTCCATTTCCTGAACAGGACAGGTTAAAAAAAAGGGAATGACATGACTTCCTCTGTATGTTAGAATATGAACGACTAAAAATGTTCATGCCCAGTTTTAAGTTAGAATTAAACTGAAAACACAAAAACCTTCCCTCTTCAATCCTGTCACTCAGTGTTGTAAACTGTTTCTAACAAATTCTACTGTTCAACAGTTCAAGTGTTTCTAATGAAGCTGAATGTTCTCCTCTACTTTCCTCAATTGGGTTTCTTTCATGTCCTCCTGACATCAAAGACAGAATTCTAGGTACAAATAAAGACACTATCAAAGCCTCCTGATGACATCATCATCAATTCTGTCTTTGATCTGTGTTTGTCCAGTTTGTCCTGAGTGGATCCAACAGTTTCCCATGGGTGACTCTGTCGTGGTCTCTCTCCTGCTGTCTCCAACTCTCAGAGCGCTTCTACTGGTTTCTCCCCATCGTCCCTGTTGCTAGGCAGAGCACTGGTGAGGACTGAGGCCAGTGATGTCATCACCTCCAGCTGAGACCTGCCAGGTGGTCCTGCTTCATTCAACTCTGCTGCCTCTGCCACTGCCCTGACTGGTGAGGCTGACAGCAGGTTCTCTCTCATCTAAACTCTCTGTTTACAATGGAGGCTGAAATCCTTGTGATTGGTGGTTCAATCATCAGGTCTGTTGAACTCCCAGGAGCCATCACCTGCTGTCTTCCTGGTGCCAAAGTTGTGGACATTATTGAACGTCTCCAGGACTCATCGATCTCCACCCCTCCTGCAGGTTCTCCCTGTCTCTGTGTGGGTTCTCTCTGGTACTCCAGCTTCCTCCCACAGTCCAAAGACATCAAGAGGGTAGTGGTTACCTGGACACTCTAAATGACTGTGAGTGTGAATGGTTGTCTGTCTGTGTGTGTTGGTCCTGGGATGGACTGGTGACCCATCAAGGGTGAACCCAGGGCTGGACTGGCCATCTGGCCGATGCACATCTTTGGGCCGGCCCATAACTGTCATAATTTTTTTTTCAAAAGTGTATAGTTTTTAATCGACCGTAACGGTATCGGAGACGCGAAACGCGGCCCATTGGTTGATTTTCTTGAAGGACATTGGGCTCGTCCAATGAAATCTCTCAGCTCTCTCTCTTTCTCTTAGTCAAGCCATGCTGTTGCAATGGAAGTGAAGGAGTCAGATCAGACAGTTGGAGACTATTTTAGTCGCCCTTCTTCCACACAGAGGACTGATTTTTTAAAGTTTCATCCTCAACAAGATTCCATGAACCCTGTCGTCCAGAGGCTCTTCGTTAGAACGGACGGCACGACGTGGAAATGGCTGACTTATTGTGGTCAACGTCATGCTTTGTTTTGTTTTGTTTGCCCTGCTTTTAGCAAGCCCAGTGATCCAAGTGTCTTCATTAGAGGCCTGACAGACTGGAGGCATGTGCACCAAAGAGTAGAGGAGCATGAGAGAGGCATGGCACAGAGGCAGTGTGCTGAGGCCTATTTTTGAAACTGCTCCAGAGCAAGACTGGCCACCTCCTTGAGGGAAGACAGCTGACAGGACACCGTGAGCAGGTTAAGAAGCAGGGCTGGACTGGGACCAAAAAATGGCCCTGGCATTTTTCATCCCTGGCAGCCCTCCATGGTTATTTACACGATATGTGTAAGCACACGCCATACCAGAGGGTGTATGTGCACATTTTGAAGTTTCAAAAATTAAAATAAAGTGCAGTATTCTACATGGAAGACAGTAACCATGTTAAAAGAGTGATACTCTTTCACTACTCAGAGACCTTCTTCTTCCACTACACGTTCCAACACCTGACGTCTCTTCTTCCCAGTCCAGCCCTGGAAAGAACGCGTCGAGTTTTGGAAATTCGGCTGCTTTTCTTTTCCGGAGTCTCTCTTTTTTGGCTCCTCCTTTCTCCTTCCTCTTACTGGGCAACATTCTTCATGGCTTCTGACTGCAAGGCGGCCGCTGAGTGGTGGCACTACAACTGGATGGGTCTGTTTCTCATTTTAACACAAAAACAAACTAACCGCTGTTTCTGCGTTTTTACCAGAAATATATATTTTGAAATGCCTGCTCACACCGGCCCATCCGGCTACATCCACCAAACTTTACACACATAATATAATATAATAATATAATATAATACCCCTGAACACAAGCCCCAAAGCAGTAGTTGTTTTGTTTTTCTTCATAAAGGAGGTGCACAGTCATGACTACGATATCTCTGGCAACAAACATGGAAGGGGCTTTGGGGTCTTGTGTTTCAGCTCTGTAACTTCTGGATGGCTGAAAATGTCAGAATCAGTCCTCTCACTGACATCCACCATTGGTGTGACTTTTGGTGGCTTCAGCTCAAATGAAACCAGGGAAGAGGGGCCAGACTTTGAGGAGCCCCTTAGGGTTAGTGGATGCCCCGGGACCGTGCTTGGGCCCCTTAGCACCTAGATGGCTGAAATTCCCAGCACATGCTACTCTGGGGCATCACACTATGTGTGTAAAGTTTGGTGGATGTAGCCCAAGTAGAAACACCAGAACCCAGATTTGATCCTCAATTCTGCTCCAAAAGGCTCTCGGAGTGCAGAAGTCCCAGACCCTGATTTTGCCCAGTTTCACAAGGGGATAGTTTTTTCTCTTTGAACCTAGGAAGTTGAAATTTGAGTGTGTTGTTCTGTTCTCGAAGGATCGCATCTGTGCTGGTTTGACCCCCCTAAGTCCTTTCTGCTGTCTGTAAAGGGCGTGGCAAAGTCCAGTAAAGTCTTTCAATGAAGCATCATAACTGGTCAAAGTTGCTCCAAATGAGATGAGATTTCTGGGAGGAGTTCACACCTCTGCCAGAAACCAATATTTAAAACTTTGAAGCCCCACCTCCTTCCTGAAGCCACTTCCTGTTTGGGAGGGGGTTCTAGAATTATTCCACCAGATTAGGATTTCATAAAGTTTCAGGTCTGTATCCACTGGAGAGGCCAATGAGAGCAAAAGAGCAACAGGGTCAAAGGTCAACAGGCCTTGTGTCTCAGCCAGGCCTCAAAGGGTTAAGTGAGCCTTTTGGAGCTCCTTTGAAAAAAGGCCTGACACCAATCTTGTTCAGGACCAACATGAAGAAGGATCTTTGGAACATTTTCACATCTTTAAGACGGCCTTGACTCCTTTTTATAGCAGGAGTCACTGAACAGCACAAAGCTGCTATTGCAGCCATCAGGCCTCATTTCTGATCAGTTATTATTGTTGAAACAAAGCTGAATATCAATTATTGATTTTTATTGTCATCATTGTGAACACCTGATGAGAGAAACACAATAAAAACATTTGAAAAGGAAGGATCAGAGTGTTGTTGTACTGCAATACTACAGTACAGCATCAGAGACACTCAGTTATTGATTGCCTGAATGATTGATTTCCCCAGAAGAGGAACAGCTTTGTTGGAGCAGTAAAAATACACACATCAGAACGACAAAGTTACATTGGAAAAGAAACTACATGACATTACCAGCACAACATCTGAAGAACAGTTAGGATCAATTTAACTGGCCAGATAGTTAGGATTTCTTTAATGATATCCTTGATGAACCCAGACATCAGAGTGGTTTGTTCCCCTCAATCATAAATCTGTAAATACAGCGTGAAGTGATGGAACTAAAAGGCCACCTCTGAGTGCAGGAGTGAGCCTCTGTGACGGATGTGACGTCAGCAGACCGCCATTAGTTTGAGTCATTGTTTATATTCTTAATGCTGATTGGTCGATCTATAATGGTGACAAATGGACTTTGTAGGTAGAATAAACATCCAGAAATTAAATGAATTTGTAGATTGTCTTATTAATCAAAAGATGAAGTATTAAAAATATTTGTTTTTTTTCCTCGGAGTGAGCGACAACTACCGGATTTTCTCACAGAAGAACGGGGGGCGACTTCCACGGAAGCAGATGTTTGTAATTCCTGGGGCACTAAAATCCATTTCATATTATTCTTTCTTGAACAGCGAATATTATGGAAATAAAATTTATATTTCTCGCCAGAAATGTCCTGAAAATGCTTTTTAAAAATCAAACCTATCTTGAAATGACACTCGTCCGTAATGGCGTCCTTAGCAACCAACATAGCAACAGTAGAAATGTGACACTGTAACGACTCTCTTCCGAGAGGTGAAAGATTCACCGTAATAACGAACAAACCAAAGATTAAACACAAGAACTGAGCAAAGATTATGAAAACAAAATGCATATTTCTCTCTAGAAATGTCATCAGAATGCTTTATTAAATCAAAATTATCTTGGAAGAAGGCACTTTCCTCCGAAAATGACAGGAGCGGCGGCCATGTTTTTGTTTTGAGAGGCCCGCATGAAAGAGTCACATGAGGGAAGGGGGTATGGGGTCATGGGGGGGGGGGGGGGGCGATCCCAGGTGACATTGTTCAAGAGGCAGGGTTCACCCTGGACAGGTCACCAGTCCATCAGGAGAAATGAGGTGGTCGGTATCATGCAACCTAAACTAAAACATTAGTCAGGTCAAATTCAGATTAAAGCAAGAGTCTCCAGATCAAAGTCAGAATTCCTGATGATGTCATCAGGGCTTTGACAATAGCTAGAATTCTGTCTTTGATCTCAGGAGGACATGAAAGAAACACAATTGAGGAAAGTAGAAGAGAGCATGGCAGCATGATGGTGCAGTGGGGAGCACTGTGGCCTCACAGCAAGAAGGTTCTGGTTTGAGTCCAGGCTCGGGTGGGGAATCTTTCTGTGTAGAGCCTGTATGTTCTCCCCATGAATGCGTGGGTTCTCTCTGGTACTCCAGCTTCCTCCCACTGTCCAAAGACATGTAATTGGGGACGAGGCTGATTGGACACTCTAAATTGACCGTAGGTATGAATGTGAGTGTGAATGGTTGTTCGTCTCTGTATGCTGACCCTGTGATGGACTGGTGACCTGTCCAGGGTGAACCCCGCCTCTGGCCTGTAGATGCTGGGATAGGCTCCAGCCCCCCCCTCGACCATCAGTGTAGGTCTTTTGTTAATTGCATGCCACATGAAATTATTGTTGGTCAGTTTTCTAGCGACTGTCTCACAGTGGCAAGACAAGAACACTTCTACTTTTAATGTTGACAGTTTGTTCAACACTGAACTTCATCCAGTACCATGTTGTCAAACACTGGAACCTCCACAGCACCTGAACAGGGACTTGAACCCTGGACCCTCAGATTAAAAGTCTGATGCTCTACCCTCTGAGCTCCTCAGGCTCTTTCTACAGCATTGAGACAGGAACAGAAACACCTGTGAAGGTCAAACTGATGCTTTCTTGACTTGTTCAGTCCTCCATGTTGAAGTCCACCATGCTTTTGATTGGCTCTGATTCTCTGTGGCAAAATCCAAAAAAAGGCTCCAAAAATGTCCTGAATGTCACAAGAATGCACAGGACAAGATGTTAGTTTCCTTCATGTCTGCAGTTCCTCCACTGGAAAGTAAAGTCAATGCTGCTCCTCTGCTGAAACCTGGGATCGGACCAGGGACCTTTAGATCTTCAGTCTAAGGCTCTCCCAACTGAGCTGGTTCAGTTCTGAGTGAGGGCCCTGCTTCTCTCATTTATAATCTCTTCCACTCTCACTGGACCTTAGAGAGGATTGGAGCTTCTGAAGTCCTGACACATTGAACAGTTCTCCAGGACCATTTTTGATGGATGTCTGGATCACACCAGCCTTTTTTGTTTGTCTTCTTGCACCACCGTGCCGCCCCTACTAGTCGTCTACATATCAGTGTTCTCAGTATTGCACGAACATTCACATCAGTATTGTGCTAATATTTTATTTCCTGGCTCTTCAATCCTCCTATTATGAAGTTGATTGCTTCAGCGACCAGGAGACGTTATCATTGGCAGCTAGTTTGCTATTATTGCTGCTGCTGTTGTTGGTTGTGTGTCTGTCTTCCATCCCCCTGTCCCTCTGTCTTTCTCTCTGCTTGTCTTTCACCCTCATCTTGTTCCCATCTTTTTGTCATTCTCTCCCTCCTTTCTCTCTGTCTTTTGTCTTTCCTTCTCTATATTTGTCTTCTGCTGTCTGTCCTGTCCTGCTCTCTTTCAACAACCAACCAGTCAAAGCAGACGTCCGG
This sequence comes from Aulostomus chinensis, assembly GCF_037954235.1. Classification (NCBI taxonomy): domain Eukaryota; kingdom Metazoa; phylum Chordata; class Actinopteri; order Syngnathiformes; family Aulostomidae; genus Aulostomus; species Aulostomus chinensis. The sequence goes on along the minus strand of NC_141320.1, from coordinate 22,438,700 downwards.
TTAAAAAAATATGATAAAAGAACTCTTGGTTTGATTTGGCTTGAGGCATGAAGAAGATAGGATTGTTTTCCTTTCATTTTAGAAGCTTTTCCAGATTCATGAAAAGATCATCAATCAGTGCAGTATTTCAGACAGACTTCTGGTCCGTGAGCACGAGGAATCCAGCACAGATCCACAGAACTCCAACTGCCATCTTTGATGGTTCCTTTACATCTGTAGGGTGGAGAGATCCTCCTGAGTCTGGCTTGGAATGTTTGTCTGTGGATGTGTTGGCCCTGTGATGGACTGGTGACCTGTCCAGGGTGAACACGGCCTGTCGCCCAAAAGCTGCTGGGATAGGCTCCACCCCCTCATGACCCTGAACAGGATAAGCAGAAGACAATGGACAGAAGTCCTGACACATTGAACAGTTCTCCAGGACCATCTTTGATGAAGGTCTGGATCACACCAGCCTTTTTTGTTTGTCTTCTTCCAGTTGCCTCAACATTGTGTGAGCCAATAATTCCACATCTGTACCAGACACACCTCTGGTTGGTGGGTTGATGGATCTCTCTGTTCTAACAGTGTCTTTTATCTTGCTTTTATCTTTTCTATCTTTTCTTTGTATCTGCATTCTGTGGTGCACGGTGGCTCTGGAAGAGCGCTCTAACTATTGTCACTGTACCCCCCCCCCCCTACAACGAAAATAAAAGATTCTGATTCCGATTCTGACACACACACACACACACACACACACACACACACACACACACACACACACACACACACACACACGTGTATCAACATGATGTTCCGAATGTTTCACTGTCTGTGGTTGTCCAGCTCTCCTTGCCTCTTCACTGTCATTGTCAGAACTCGGAGCAGTCTTCCTCTCCAGGTGATGTCTCTGAGTGATGATGATTGCTGTCTGTTCAACCAGCTTCATTTGTTGATATCTGAGAAGGACTGAAGACAGCAAAGTGTGCTGATTGGCCAACAACCCCTCACAGGTCAAAGGTCACTGCTCTGAGGCGGACCAGTTTACTGTAACAGTGGTGGCACCATCCACTGCTGGCGCTCTCTTCAGTGCTTCTTGTTTCTGCCCTTTGTGTGTGAGCTCCTAGAGCAGCTGGTCCGGCTCCTCCCCTTTTCTTTTCTATTCCTCTAATTTATTTTTTGATTTTCTATTTTTGTAATTCATCATCGATCTCGGCTCACGGTCGCTACACTCTTGACCTCCTGTGAGCCTTGAAGAGAGAGAAGCCACCTTTGTGTCGGAGAAGAGCAGCTTAGTCCAGGCAGCCAGCAGCCTGAGACCAGAGGGTAGCCAATCAACGCGCTTCCCTTCTTCATCGAGCGAATCTCAGCGGGAGCCACGGTCGACGAGGTGGAGGCTTTGGAGGCCGTCCTCCCACCAGTTCGTTGGAGAGGCGTCGTACATCGATGGGAGAATCCAGCTGAGAACGTAAGCCGGTTACGTTGGTTTTCACCGATTCAGGCCTGGACTCCTGTCTCGCTGCCAAACTCCGCCTGACTCCGTAGAGCTGGTCAGCCTCCACTCAGTCCTCTTCATTTGGTTGGAGGTCACTATCGTTCATCCTACACACCTTTCCACCTGCCTCTTAGCCGTCTACTTGAAGCTCAGATAAATCCAGGCTAATTCATACCTGCTACTCAATATGGGCCTTAATTACTCTGCTGGAATTGTCACTCTGTCTTAAGTGTTTTCTTAATTGTATTAAATCCTCTTTAATTTCCAAGAAGTCTTCCAACTCATTCATTCATGCAAGCCACTGATCCACAAGACCTCATTGATGAGCTTCAACCTGAGACTGATTGTTTCTCATTGGACGAGACACCCATTCAATGAGACTCATTGTCAGTCCATTGAAATCTACTGGTGTTCCTGGTGAGTTGATTTAACAACATGAGCTGACAGAATCTACGTTCAGGTAGGAACCACCACATCCAGGGGTCTGGACCTTTGAGCAGGCAGAGCCATCAAAGTAGCAGACTAAGCTAGCAGACGTTAGCATTGAGAAGAAACTGATACCTGAGCCTACTTTTGGGTCTGGTCAGGTGATGACACAATAAAATGACATCATTGTCAGACTGACGCCTGCTCAACACTGACCAAACGCCGCCCTATTGCATTGTGGGAAATTTCTGCTTGGCTCGCGTCCATCAAAACACACAAAGAAATTTCTCCAGAATCAGGATTGACAGTGGATACAATTGATTCCACACTGGTTTCAAGTGCAGGTGTGGAATTTCAGACACAGTCTGTGTTTGTGTTGTTCATTCAGTGATTTTTCTTACAATTCCCAATCAAAGCCCCACATTGCTAATGAACTCAAATTGATGCTAACAGTAATGTAGTGATAGTTGCTAATAAACTAAGTGATGCTGACAGACATGCGGTTAGAGTTTCGATTAACCTCAAAGTGATGCTGACAGTAATGTAGTAAGAGTTGCTTCGAACCTCAAAGTAATGGGACAGTGATTTCAGAAGAATTGCTAATGATCTCAAAATGATGCGACAGTGATGTCGTAAGAATTGCTAATAAACTCAAAACGATGCAAACAGTAATGTAGTGATAGTTGCTCATAAACTCAGTGATGCTTACAGTCATGTAGTAAGAGTTGCTAAAAACCACAAAATAATGCGACTGTCATGTCGGAAGAATTGCTCATGATCTCAAAATGATGCGACGGTAATCTAGTAAGAGCTGCTAATAAATTCAAAATGATGCTAACAGTAATGTAGTGAAAGTTTCGAATAACCTCAAAGTAATGCTGACAGTCATGTGGGAAGAGTTTCGAGTAACCTAAAAATGATGCGGACAGTAATGTATTAAGAGTTGCTAATAACCTCAAAATAATGCGACAGTGATTTCAGAAGAATTTCTAATGAACTCAAAATGATGCTAACAGTAACGTAGTGATAGTTGCTAATGAACTCAGTGATACTTACAATAATGTAGGAAGAGTTTCAAACTCCCTCAAAATGATGCTGACAGTCATGTAGTAAGAGTTGCTACTAAACTCAAAATAATGCGACAGTGATGTCGGAAGAGTTGCTAATGAACTCAAAATGATGCTACAGTGATGAAGTAAGAGATGCTAAAAAACTAAAAATGATGCTGACGGTAATGTAGGAAGAGTTGAAACTAACGTTAAAATGATGCTACACTGTTGTCATAAGAATTGCTAATAAACTCAAAATGATGCTAACAGTAATGTAGTAAGTGTTTCGAACTACCTCAAAGTGATGCTGACAATAATGTAGTAAGAGTTGCTACGAACCTCAAAATAATGCGACAGTGATGTTGGAAGAATTGCTAATGGTCTCAAAATGATGCGACAGTGATGTAGCAAGAATTGCTAATGAACTCAAAATGATGCTAACTGTAATGGAATGAAAGTTTCGAATGGCCTCAAAGTGATGCTGACAGTCATATAGTAAGAGTTGCTACAAAACTCAAAATAATGCGACAGCGATGTCGGAAGAATTGCTAATAAACTCAAAATGATGCTGACAGTCATGTAGTGATAGTTGCTAATAAACTCAGTGATGCTTACAGTAACGTAGTAAGTGTTTTGAACAACCTCAAAGTGAAGCTGACAGTCATGTAGTAAGAGTTGCTACTAACCTCAAAATAATACTACGGTGATGTCGTAAGAATTGCTAATGATATCAACATGATGTGACAGTGATGTAGTAAGAATTGCTAATGATCTCAAAAAGATGCTACAGTGATGCCGGAAGAATTGCTAATGAATTCAAGAATGATGCTGACAGTAATGTAGTGATAGTTGCTAATAAACTCAAAGTGATGCTGACAGTAATTTATGAAGAGTTGCTAAAAACCTTAAAATAATGACACAGTAATGTAGTAAGAGTTGCTATGAAACTAAAAATAATGCGACAGTGATGTAACAAGAATTGCTAATGATCTCAAAATGATGCGACAGTGATGTCGTCAGAATTGAGAGTCGGGGTTTTCCAAGTTGATCTCCTCCCACGCATGAATTCTCTGGTTCATTCCACTTACTGCGAAGACGAGCCGTGGATGTATTGTCCTGAGCCCAGGGCTTGTCAGATACCATGACCCTCAACTAAATGTGGCAGAAACCCTGCCCTCTTCATTTAGGGCTGGAAGGTGTGAGAGATACTGGGAGCTCATCGAGGCTACGTCCTCCGCGGTCTCCTCAGGCTGGCCAGCACAAGAGGAGACCGCCAACTGGCCAGGACAGGCGGTCACCGTTGTTGTTGTTGCCGCCGTGGTCGGCCTTTCTTTCTTTCTTTCCTTTTTTCACACGATCACAGGGGAGAGCGCGGACGCAGTCCCCCACTGTCAGAAATTATGCAGTTGAGATTCCCACATTTGGGGAATTCACCAGGGTCAGCACAGCCCCAGTGCAATGGCTGAGCCTCACCCGGGGAGAACCACCTTGCTGATCATGGTATCTCCCCTGCCAGGTAAGTATGACTCGCTGAGCTTAGGAACAGACATGAGCTCCAGGGACACAGCCTTCTGACTGACAGGCAGGGAGGCCGACACAGCGCCTGATCTTTCCTACCTTGTGCCAATCTGCCGCGTGCGCAGCCCCCTTTGTTTCTCACAACGATGCCGGATGTCGGATATCCCAAGCCCGGGAAGCTCAGGCACATTGAAGGTTCAGGTCTTTCAGAGTGCATTCCAAAGCCTTTTGGGAAAGGCTCCGAGAGCAGTGCCGTCAGCGGACCTCCATCCTTATCTGGAGTGCAAACGGAGCCACAACTTGACGCCCAGCGGCAGCGCGGGCGGAAATCCAGCCCCGGCCTCATGTGCAGCACTCGAGAGTTGGCCTGAAGAGCACGGGATTTGCTCCTGACAAAAGGGGAGGGGCCCGCACTGTTCCTGGAAGGCCATTGCGGCCGCAGGCTGAGGAAAAGCTGCAGTGCAGGAGGAGAACCCTGGTCCGGCTTTGGGTGGAGCAGGTGAGCGAGTGCCTGGCGGAGGCTTGTTTTATTTCCGACGAGAAATGCGGGGCATTGCACCACTCCTGGAAACACTGCAATACCAGGTTGATGCGTGGAAAGGACGGAGCAAGCTCCCGTTCCATCTCCCTGTTCCAAAAAGCAATTTAATATATGGTTCCCGGATAGGGAACGTACCAGATATTAAACTGATAAGAACAGATACTACACTTGATCTTAGCCAAAAGGCCGAGAAGCGATGCCTGTCAGCCACCCGACGTGAGAGCCAGCACCCCCGGTACAGCCAATCCCGGCCGCGGCTGTGGGCAGGAACTGCAACATTTTGGGTGGCGACACAAAATGCAGTGCCATAAACACTACATCTGGCACACTGGTTGTCCCCACTGCTATCCAAAGCAAAGGCAATCGGTGCCTTCACCCTGCTATGCTAGTGGGGCGACTCAAAGTAAAACAAAGCGGTGTTCAAAGCCACAAGCCAGCGACTCATCCTGGAGTCGGGGTTTTCCAAGTTGATCTCCTCCCACGCATGAATTCTCTGGTATCATTCCACTTACTGCGAAGACGAGCCGTGGATGTATTGTCCTGAGCCCAGGGCTTGTCAGATACCATGACCCTCAACTAAATGTGGCAGAAACCCTGCCCTCTTCATTTAGGGCTGGAAGGTGTGAGAGATACTGGGAGCTCATCGAGGCTACGTCCTCCGCGGTCTCCTCAGGCTGGCCAGCACAAGAGGAGACCGCCAACTGGCCGGGACAGGCGGTCACCGTTGTTGCCGCCGTGGTCGGCCTTTCTTTCTTTCTTTCCTTTTTTCACACGATCACAGGGGAGAGCGCGGACGCAGTCCCCCACTGTCAGAAATTATGCAGTTGAGATTCCCACATTTGGGGAATTCACCAGGGTCAGCACAGCCCCAGTGCAATGGCTGAGCCTCACCCGGGGAGAACCACCTTGCTGATCATGGTATCTCCCCTGCCAGGTAAGTATGACTCGCTGAGCTTAGGAACAGACATGAGCTCCAGGGACACAGCCTTCTGACTGACAGGCAGGGAGGCCGACACAGCGCCTGATCTTTCCTACCTTGTGCCAATCTGCCGCGTGCGCAGCCCCCTTTGTTTCTCACAACGATGCCGGATGTCGGATATCCCAAGCCCGGGAAGCTCAGGCACATTGAAGGTTCAGGTCTTTCAGAGTGCATTCCAAAGCCTTTTGGGAAAGGCTCCGAGAGCAGTGCCGTCAGCGGACCTCCATCCTTATCTGGAGTGCAAACGGAGCCACAACTTGACGCCCAGCGGCAGCGCGGGCGGAAATCCAGCCCCGGCCTCATGTGCAGCACTCGAGAGTTGGCCTGAAGAGCACGGGATTTGCTCCAGACAAAAGGGGAGGGGCCCGCACTGTTCCTGGAAGGCCATTGCGGCCGCAGGCTGAGGAAAAGCTGCAGTGCAGGAGGAGAACCCTGGTCCGGCTTTGGGTGGAGCAGGTGAGCGAGTGCCTGGCGGAGGCTTGTTTTATTTCCGACGAGAAATGCGGGGCATTGCACCACTCCTGGAAACACTGCAATACCAGGTTGATGCGTGGAAAGGACGGAGCAAGCTCCCGTTCCATCTCCCTGTTCCAAAAAGCAATTTAATATATGGTTCCCGGATAGGGAACGTACCAGATATTAAACTGATAAGAACAGATACTACACTTGATCTTAGCCAAAAGGCCGAGAAGCGATGCCTGTCAGCCACCCGACGTGAGAGCCAGCACCCCCGGTACAGCCAATCCCGGCCGCGGCTGTGGGCAGGAACTGCAACATTTTGGGTGGCGACACAAAATGCAGTGCCATAAACACTACATCTGGCACACTGGTTGTTCCCACTGCTATCCAAAGCAAAGGCAATCGGTGCCTTCACCCTGCTATGCTAGTGGGGCGACTCAAAGTAAAACAAAGCGGTGTTCAAAGCCACAAGCCAGCGACTCATCCTGGAGTCGGGGTTTTCCAAGTTGATCTCCTCCCACGCATGAATTCTCTGGTATCATTCCACTTACTGCGAAGACGAGCCGTGGATGTATTGTCCTGAGCCCAGGGCTTGTCAGATACCATGACCCTCAACTAAATGTGGCAGAAACCCTGCCCTCTTCATTTAGGGCTGGAAGGTGTGAGAGATACTGGGAGCTCATCGAGGCTACGTCCTCCGCGGTCTCCTCAGGCTGGCCAGCACAAGAGGAGACCGCCAACTGGCCGGGACAGGCGGTCACCGTTGTTGTTGTTGCCGCCGTGGTTGGCCTTTCTTTCTTTCTTTCCTTTTTTCACACGATCACAGGGGAGAGCGCGGACGCAGTCCCCCACTGTCAGAAATTATGCAGTTGAGATTCCCACATTTGGGGAATTCACCAGGGTCAGCACAGCCCCAGTGCAATGGCTGAGCCTCACCCGGGGAGAACCACCTTGCTGATCATGGTATCTCCCCTGCCAGGTAAGTATGACTCGCTGAGCTTAGGAACAGACATGAGCTCCAGGGACACAGCCTTCTGACTGACAGGCAGGGAGGCCGACACAGCGCCTGATCTTTCCTACCTTGTGCCAATCTGCCGCGTGCGCAGCCCCCTTTGTTTCTCACAACGATGCCGGATGTCGGATATCCCAAGCCCGGGAAGCTCAGGCACATTGAAGGTTCAGGTCTTTCAGAGTGCATTCCAAAGCCTTTTGGGAAAGGCTCCGAGAGCAGTGCCGTCAGCGGACCTCCATCCTTATCTGGAGTGCAAACGGAGCCACAACTTGACGCCCAGCGGCAGCGCGGGCGGAAATCCAGCCCCGGCCTCATGTGCAGCACTCGAGAGTTGGCCTGAAGAGCACGGGATTTGCTCCTGACAAAAGGGGAGGGGCCCGCACTGTTCCTGGAAGGCCATTGCGGCCGCAGGCTGAGGAAAAGCTGCAGTGCAGGAGGAGAACCCTGGTCCGGCTTTGGGTGGAGCAGGTGAGCGAGTGCCTGGCGGAGGCTTGTTTTATTTCCGACGAGAAATGCGGGGCATTGCACCACTCCTGGAAACACTGCAATACCAGGTTGATGCGTGGAAAGGACGGAGCAAGCTCCCGTTCCATCTCCCTGTTCCAAAAAGCAATTTAATATATGGTTCCCGGATAGGGAACGTACCAGATATTAAACTGATAAGAACAGATACTACACTTGATCTTAGCCAAAAGGCCGAGAAGCGATGCCTGTCAGCCACCCGACGTGAGAGCCAGCACCCCCGGTACAGCCAATCCCGGCCGCGGCTGTGGGCAGGATCTGCAACATTTTGGGTGGCGACACAAAATGCAGTGCCATAAACACTACATCTGGCACACTGGTTGTCCCCACTGCTATCCAAAGCAAAGGCAATCGGTGCCTTCACCCTGCTATGCTAGTGGGGCGACTCAAAGTAAAACAAAGCGGTGTTCAAAGCCACAAGCCAGCGACTCATCCTGGAGTCGGGGTTTTCCAAGTTGATCTCCTCCCACGCATGAATTCTCTGGTATCATTCCACTTACTGCGAAGACGAGCCGTGGATGTATTGTCCTGAGCCCAGGGCTTGTCAGATACCATGACCCTCAACTAAATGTGGCAGAAACCCTGCCCTCTTCATTTAGGGCTGGAAGGTGTGAGAGATACTGGGAGCTCATCGAGGCTACGTCCTCCGCGGTCTCCTCAGGCTGGCCAGCACAAGAGGAGACTGCCAACTGGCCGGGACAGGCGGTCACCGTTGTTGTTGTTGCCGCCGTGGTCGGCCTTTCTTTCTTTCTTTCCTTTTTTCACACGATCACAGGGGAGAGCGCGGACGCAGTCCCCCACTGTCAGAAATTATGCAGTTGAGATTCCCACATTTGGGGAATTCACCAGGGTCAGCACAGCCCCAGTGCAATGGCTGAGCCTCACCCGGGGAGAACCACCTTGCTGATCATGGTATCTCCCCTGCCAGGTAAGTATGACTCGCTGAGCTTAGGAACAGACATGAGCTCCAGGGACACAGCCTTCTGACTGACAGGCAGGGAGGCCGACACAGCGCCTGATCTTTCCTACCTTGTGCCAATCTGCCGCGTGCGCAGCCCCCTTTGTTTCTCACAACGATGCCGGATGTCGGATATCCCAAGCCCGGGAAGCTCGACCGATGCCGTTTTCAAGGCTCACCTTGTCGCTCGGTGAACCAGCGTGGCCTCGAGCCGCATTAGAATTGCTAATGAACTCAAAATGATGCTAAAAGTAATGTTGTGAAAGTTTCGAATAACCTCAAAGTAATGCTGACAGTCATGTAGTAAGAGTTTCTATGAACTTCAAAATAATGCGACAATGATGTCGGAAGAATTGCTAATAATCTCAAAATAATGCGACAGTGATGTCGGAAGAAATGCTAATGATTTCAAAATGATGCTGACGGTAATTTTGGAAAAGTTGAAACTAACCTCAAATTGATAATACAGTGATGTCATAAGAATTGCTAATAAACTCAAAATGATGCTAACAGTAATGTAGTGATAGTTGCTAATAAACTCAGTGATGCTTACAGTAATGTAGTAAGTGTTTCAAACAACCTCAAAGTGATGCTGACAGTCATGTAGTAAGAGTTGCTACTAACCTCAAAATAATGCAACAGTAATGTAGTAAGAATTGCTAATGAACTCAAAATGATGCTGACAGTAATCTAGTGAGAGCTGCTAATAACCTCAAAATGATTCTGACAGTAATGTAGTGAGAGCTGCTAATAACGTCAAAATAATGCAACAGTAAAGTAGAAAGAGTTGCTACGAACCTCAAAATAATGCGATAGTGATGTCGGAAGAATTGCTAATGATCTCAAAATGATGCGACAGTGATGTAGTAAGAATTGCTAATGAACTCAAAATGATGCTAACAGTAATGGAGTGAAAGTTTTGAATAACCTAAAAGTGATGCTGACAGTAATGTAGTAAAAGTTGCTACGAACCTCAAAATATTGCGACAGTGATGTCGGAAGAATTGCTAATGAACTCAAAATGATGTTAACAGTAATGTAGTGATAGTTGCTAATTAACTCAGTGATGCTTAAAGTAATTAGTCAGTGTTTTGAACAACCTCAAAGTGATGCTGAAAGTCAGTTAGAAAGAGTTGCTTAAAATAATGCAACAGTAATGTAGTAAGAGTTGCTAACAACCTCAAAATAATGCGACAGTGATGTCAGAAGAATTGGTAATAACCTCAAAATGATGCTGAAAGTGATGTCGGAAGAATTGCTAATGAACTTAAAATGATGCTAACTGTAATGTAGTGATAGTTGCTAATCAACTCAGTGATGCTTCCAGCAATGTAGTAAGTGTTTCGAATAACCTCAAAGTGATGCTGACAGTCATGTAGTAAGAGTTGCTACGAAACTCAAAATAATGCTACTGTGATGTCGTAAGAATTGCTAATAAACTCAAAATGATACTAACAGTAATGTAGTGAAAGTTTCGAATAACCTCAAAGTGATGCTGACAGTCATGTGGTTAGAGCTGCGAGTAACCTAAAAATGATGATGACAGTGATGTCGTAAGAATTGCTATTGAACTCAAAACGATGCTAACAGTCACGTGGTGATGGATGCTAATAAACTCAGTGATGCTGACAGTAATGTAGTAATAGTTGCTAATAACCTCAAAATGATGCGACAGTGATGTCGTAAGAATTGCTAATGAACTCAAAATGATGCGACAGTGATGTTGTAAGAATTGCTAATGAACTCAAAATGATGCTGACGGTAATCTAGTAAGAGTTGCTAAAAAACTCAAAATAATGCGAAAGTGATGTCGTAAGAATTGCTAATAAACTCAAAATAATACTGACATTATTGTAGTAATAGTTGCTACGAACCTCAAAATGATGCTACCGTGATGTTCTAAGGATTGCTAACAAACTGAAAGTGATGCTGACAGTAATGTAGTGAAAGTTTCGAATAACCTCAAAGTGATGCTGACAGTCTTGTAGTAATATTTGCTACGAACCTCAAAACGATGCTACAGTGATGTAATTAAAGTTACTAATGATCTCAAATGATGCTGAGAGTGATGTCGTAAGATTTGCGAATAACCTCAAAAAATGCTACAGTGATGTAGGAAGAGTTGCTAACGACCTCAAAAACAATGCTACAGGGATGTAGGAAGAGTTGCTAATAACCTCAAAATAATGCGACAGAGATGTCGTAAGAATTGCTAATGAAATCAAAATAATGCTAACAGTAATGCAGTGAAAGATTCGAATAACCTCAATGATAATAATGAACTCAAAATGATGCTGACAGTGATGTAATGAGGGTATCTACTAATTTCAAAAAGATGCGAAAGTGATGTCATGAGAGTTGCTTCTAACCTAATAAATGATGCGAAAGTGATGTGGTGAGAGTTGCTACTATCCTCAAAATGATGCTCCAGTGATGTACTGAGAGTTGCTGAAAACCTTAAAATGATGCTGACAGTCATGTAGTGAGAGTTGCTACTATCCTCCAAATGATGCTACAGTGATGTACTGAGAGTTGCTTAAAATCTCAAAATGATGCTAAAGTGATATAGTGAGAGTTGCTACGAACCTCAAAATGATGCTCCAGTGATGCAGTAAGAGTTGCTTAAAACCTCAAAATGATGCTGACAGTAATGTAGTGAGAGTTGTTAAGAACCTCAAAATGATGCTACAGTGATGTGGTGAGAGTTGATAGTAATTTCAAAATCATGCCAAAGTGATGTAATGAGAGTTGCTACTTACTTAAGAAATGATGCTACAGTGATGTGGTGAGAGTTGCTACGAACCTCAAAATGATGCTAAAGTAATGTGGTGAGAGTTGCTACGAACCTCAAAATGATTCTACAGTGATGTTGTGAGAGTTGCTACGATCCTCAAAATGATGCTACAGTAATGTATTAGGTTGCATGCAGTGATGAAGTAAGAGTTGACACTATCCTCAAATTGATGCTTCCAGTAATGTAGTGAGAGTTTCTTCTTAACTGAAAATAAAGCTACAGTAATGTAGTGAGAGTTTCTTCTTAACTGAAAATAAAGCTACAGTGATGTAGTGAGAGTTTCTTCTTAACTGAAAATAAAGCTACAGTGATGTAGTGAGAGTTTCTTCTCACATAAGAAATGATAATCAAGTGATGTAATGAGAGATGCTACGGACCTAAGAAATGATGCTACAGTGTTGTAGTGAGAGTTGCAACTAATGTCAAAATGATGCTAAAGTGATGTAATGAGAGTTGCTAATAACTTCAAAATGATGCTACAGTGATGTAGTAAGAGTTGCTCATGACATCAAAATGATGCTACAGTGATGTGGTGAGAGTTGATAGTAATTTCAAAATCATGCCAAAGTGATGTAATGAGAGTGGCTACTTACTTAAGAAATGATGCTACAGTGATGTGGTGAGAGTTGCTACGAACCTAAAAAATGATGCTACAGTCATGTAGTGAGAGTTGCTAAAAACCTCAAAATGATGCTGACAGTGATGTAATGAGAGTTGCTACTAACCTAAGAAATGAGGCTGACAGTGATGGGGTGAGAGTTGCGACTAATCTCAAAATGATGCTCCAGTGATGCAGTAAGAGTTGCTTAAAACCTTAAAATGATGCTGACAGTCATGTAGTGAGAGTTGCTTAAAATCTCAAAATGATGCGACAGTGATGTGGTGAGAGTTGCTACTATCCTTCAAATGATGCTACAATGATGTAGTTAGAGTTGCTTAAAATCTCAAAATGATTTGACAGTGATGTGGTAATAGTTTCAAAAAACTCAAAATGATGCTCCAGTGATGTAGTCAGAGTTGCTACGAACCTCAAAATGATGCTGACAGTCATGAAGTGAGATTTTCTACTATCCTCAAAATGATGCTACAGTGATGTGGTGAGAATTGCTAAAAATCTCATAATGATGCGAAAGTGATGTGATGAGAGTTGCTCAAAACCTCAAATGATGCTGTCAGTAATGTAGTGAGAGTTGCTACGAACCTCAAAATGATGCTCCAGTGATGTAGTGAGAGTTGCTACGAACCTCAAAATGATGCTACAGTAATGTAGTGAGAGTTTCTACGAAGCTCAAAATGATGCAACAGTAATGTGGTGAGAGTTGCTTAAAACCTCAAAATGATGCTACAGTAATGTGGTGAGAGTTGCTTAAAACCTCAAAATGATGCTACAGTGATGTAGTGAGAGTTGCTACGGACCTGAAAATGATGCTCCAGTGATGCAGTAAGAGTTGCTTAAAACCTCAAAATGATTCTACAGTGATGTGGTGAGAGTTTCTTAAAATCTCAAAATGATGCGACAGTGATGTGGTAAGAGTTGCGAAAGACCTCAAAATGATGCTAAAGTGATATAGTGAGAGTTGCTACGAACCTCAAAATGATGCTCCAGTGATGTGGTGAGAGTTGCTACTATCCTCCAAATGATGCTACAGTGATGTAGTGAGAGTTGCTTAAAATCTCAAATGATGCAACAGTGATGTAGAGAGAGTTGCTACGATCCTCAAAATGATGCTACAGTAATGTATTAGGTTGCTAAAACCTCAAAATGATGCTACAGTGATGTAGTGAGAGTTGCTACGAACGTCAAAATGATGCTCCAGTGATGTGGTAAGAGTTGCTAAAAATCTCAAAATGATGCTACAGTGATGTAGTGAGAGTTGCCACGAACCTCAAAATGATGCACCAGTAATGTAGTGAGAGTTGCTCCGAACCTAAAAATGATGCGACAGTGATGTGGTAAGAGTTGCTAAAAATCTCAAAATGAAGCTAAAGTGATGTGGCGAGAGTTGAAAAAAAAAATCAAAATGATGCTGTCAGTAATGTAGTGAGAGTTGCTACGACCCTCAAAATGATGCTACAGTGATGTAGTGAGAGTTGCTAAAAACCTCAAAATGATGCTACAGTGATGTAGTGAGAGTTGCTTCAAATCTCAAAATGATGCTACAGTGATGTGGTGAGAGTTTCTTAAAATCTTAAAATGATGCGACAGTGATATGGTGAGAGTTGCTACTATCCTCCAAATGATGCTACAGTGATGTTGTGAGAGTTGCTTAAAATCTCAAAATGATGCGACAGTGATGTGGTGAGAGTTGCTACTATCCTTCAAATGATGCTACAATGATGTAGTGAGAGTTGCTTAAAATCTCAAAATGATGTGACAGTGATGTGGTAATAGTTTCAAAAAACTCAAAATGATGCTCCAGTGATGTAGTCAGACTTGCTACGAACCTCAAAATGATGCTGACAGTCATGAAGTGAGATTTGCTACTATCCTCAAAATGATGCTACAGTGATGTGGTGAGAATTGCTAAAAATCTCATTATGATGCGAAAGTGATGTGATGAGAGTTTCTCAAAACCTCAAATGATGCTGTCAGTAATGTAGTGAGAGTTGCTACGAACCTCAAAATGATGCTCCAGTGATGTAGTGAGAGTTGCTACGAACCTCAAAATGATGCTACAGTAATGTAGTAGGAGTTACTAAAAATCTAAAAATGATGCTGAAGTGATGGGGGGAGAGTTGCTAAAATCCTCAAAATGATGCTACAGTAATGTAGTGAGAGTTGCTACGAAGCTCAAAATGATGCAACAGTAATGTGGTGAGAGTTGCTTAAAACCTCAAAATGATGCTACAGTGATGTAGTGAGAGTTGCTACGGACCTGAAAATGATGCTCCAGTGATGCAGTAAGAGTTGCTTAAAACCTCAAAATGATTCTACAGTGATGTGGTGAGAGTTTCTTTAAATCTCAAAATGATGCGACAGTGATGTGGTAAGAGTTGCGAAAGACCTCAAAATGATGCTGACAGTAATGTGGTGAGAGTTGCTAAAAATCTCAAAATGATGCTAAAGTGATATAGTGAGAGTTGCTACGAACCTCAAAATGATGCTCCAGTGATGTGGTGAGAGTTGCTACTATCCTCCAAATGATGCGACAGTGATGTAGTGAGAGTTGCTTAAAATCTCAAATGATGCAACAGTGATGCAGAGAGAGTTGCTACGATCCTCAAAATGATGCTACAGTAATGTATTAGGTTGCTAAAACCTCAAAATGATGCTACAGTGATGTAGTGAGAGTTGCTACGAACGTCAAAATGATGCTCTAGTGATGTGGTAAGAGTTGCTAAAAATCTCAAAATGATGCTAAAGTGATGTGGTGAGAGTTGCTAAAATCCTCAAAATGATGCTACAGTGATGTAGTGAGAGTTGCCACGAACCTCAAAATGATGCACCAGTAATGTAGTGAGAGTTGCTCCGAAACTAAAAATGATGCGACAGTAATGTGGTAAGAGTTGCTAAAAATCTCAAAATGATGCTAAAGTGATGTGGTGAGAGTTGAAAAAAAAAATCAAAATGATGCTGTCAGTAATGTAGTGAGAGTTGCTACGACCCTCAAAATGATGCTACAGTGATGTAGTGAGAGTTGCTAAAAACCTCAAAATGATGCTACAGTGATACAGTGAGAGTTGCTACTCATCGAAGAAATGATGCTAAAGTGATGTAGTGAGAGTTGCTTCAAATCTCAAAATGATGCTACAGTGATGTGGTGAGAGTTTCTTAAAATCTTAAAATGATGCGACAGTGATATGGTGAGAGTTGCTACTATCCTCCAAATGATGCTACAGTGATGTTGTGAGAGTTGCTACGAACCTCAAAATGATGCTCCAGTGATGTGGTGAGTGTTGCTTCTATCCTCCAAATGATGCTACAGTGATGTAGTGAGAGTTGCTTAAAATCTCAAATGATGCTACAGTGATGTAGTGAGAGTTGCTACGGACCTCAAAATGATGCTCCAGTGATGCAGTAAGAGTTGCTTAAAACCTCAAAATGATGCTGATAGTAATGTAGTGAGAGTTGTTAAGAACCTCAAAATGATGCTACAGTGATGTGGTGAGAGTTGCTACGAACCTCAAAATGATTCTACAGTGATGTAGAGAGAGTTGCTACGATCCTCAAAATGATGCTACAGTAATGTATTAGGTTGCTAAAAACCTCAAAATGATGCTACAGTGATGTAGTGAGAGTTGCTACGATCCTCAAAATGATGCTACAGTAATGTATTCGGTTGACTAAAAACCTCAAAATGATGCTCCAGTGATGCAGTAAGAGTTACTTAAAACCTTTAAAAATGATGCTGACAGTCATGTAGTGACAGTTGCTACTATCCTCCAAATGATGCTACAGTGATGTCGTGACAGTTGCTAAAAATCTCAAAATGATGTGACAGTGATGTGGTAATAGTTTCAAAAAACTCAAAATGATGCTCCAGTGATGTAGTAAGAGTTGCTACGAACCTCAAAATGATGCTGACAGTCATGAAGTGAGATTTGCTACTATCCTCAAAATGATGCTACAGTGATGTAGGAAGAGTTGCTAAAAACCTCAAAATGATGCTGCAGTGATGTAGTGAGAGTTGCTACTAATCTAAGAAATGATGCTAAAGTGATGTGTTGAGAGTTGCTTCAAATCTCAAAATGATCCTCCAGTGATGCAGTAAGAGTTGCTTAAAACCTTAAAATGATGCCACAGTGATGTGGTGAGAGTTGCTACTAACCTAAAAAATGATGCTACAGTCATGTAGTGAGAGTTGCTAAAAACCTCAAAATGATGCTGACAGTGATGTAATGAGAGTTGCTACTAACCTAAGAAATGATGCCACAGTGATGGGGTGAGAGTTGCTACTAATCTCAAAATGATGCTAAAGTGATGTAATGAGAGTTGCTACTAACCTAAGAAATGATGCTACAGTGATGTGGTGAGAGTTGCTACAAACCTAAGAACTGATGCCACAGTGATGTAGTGATAGTTGCTAAAAACCTAAAAATGAGGCTCCAGTAATGTATTAGGTTGCTAAAAACCTCAAAATGATGCTACAGTGATGTAGTGAGAGTTGCTACGATCCTCAAAATGATGCTACAGTAATGTATTCGGTTGACTAAAAACCTCAAAATGATGCTCCAGTGATGCAGTAAGAGTTGCTTAAAACCTTTAAAAATGATGCTGACAGTCATGTAGTGACAGTTGCTATGTACCTAAGAAATGATGCTACTGTGATGTGGTGAGAATTGTTACCGACCTCAAAATGATGCTAGAGTGATGTAGTGAGAGTTGCTACTAATCTCAAAATGATGCTAAAGTGATGTTGTGAAAGTTGCTATGTACCTAAGAAATGATGCTACAGTGATGTGGTGAGAGTTGTTACCGACCTCAAAATGATGCAAGAGTGATGTCGTGAGAGTTGCTCCTAACCTAAAAATGATGCTTACAGTGATGTCGTGAGAGTTGCTACTATCCTCAAAATGATGCTGAAAGTGATGAAGTGAGAGTTGGTACAAACCTCAAAATGATGGTGACAGTCATGTAGTGAGAGTTGCTAGGAACCTCAAAATGATGCTACAGTAATGTGGTGAGAGTTGCTTAAAACCTCAAAATGATGCGACAGTGATGTAGTGAGAGTTGCTACGGACCTGAAAATGATGCTCCAGTGATGCAGTAAGAGTTGCTTAAAACCTCAAAATGATGCTACAGTGATGTGGTGAGAGTTTCTTAAAATCTCAAAATGATGCGACAGTGATGTGGTAAGAGTTGCGAAAGACCTCAAAATGATGCTGACAGTAATGTGGTGAGAGTTGCTAAAAATCTCAAAATGATGCTAAAGTGATATAGTGAGAGTTGCTACGAACCTCAAAATGATGCTCCAGTGATGTGGTGAGAGTTGCTACTATCCTCCAAATGATGCTACAGTGATGTAGTGAGAGTTGCTTAAAATCTCAAATGATGCAACAGTGATGTAGTGAGAGTTGCTACGATCCTCAAAATGATGCTACAGTAATGTATTAGGTTGCTAAAACCTCAAAATGATGCTACAGTGATGTAGTGAGAGTTGCTACGAACGTCAAAATGATGCTCCAGTGATGTAGTAAGAGTTGCTTAAAACCTTAAAATGATGCTGACAGTCATGTAGTGAGAGTTGCTACTATCCTCAAAATGATGCTAAAGTGATGTGATGAGAGTTGCTAAAAATCTCAAAATGATGCTGTAAGTAATGAAGTGAGACTTGCTACGAACCTCAATAATGCTACAGTAATGTTGTAAGTGTTGCTAAAAATCTCAAAATGATGCTAAAGTGATGTGGTGAGAGTTGCAAAAATCCTCAAAATGATGCTACAGTGATGTAGTGAGAGTTGCCACGAACCTCAAAATGATGCACCAGTAATGTAGTGAGAGTTGCTCCAAACCTCAAAATGATGCGACAGTCATGTGGAAAGAGTTGCTAAAAATCTCAAAATGATGCTAAAGTGATGTGGTGAGAGTTGAAAAAAAAAATCAAAATGATGCTGTCAGTAATGTAGTGAGAGTTGCTACGACCCTCAAAATGATGCTACAGTGATGTAGTGAGAGTTGCTAAAAACCTCAAAATGATGCTACAGTGATACAGTGAGAGTTGCTACTCATCGAAGAAATGATGCTAAAGTGATGTAGTGAGAGTTGCTTCATATCTCAAAATGATGCTACAGTGATGTGGTGAGAGTTTCTTAAAATCTTAAAATGATGCGACACTGATATGGTGAGAGTTTCTACTATCCTCCAAATGATGCTACAGTGATGTAGTGAGAGTTGCTTAAAATCTCAAATGATGCTACAGTGATGTAGTGAGAGTTGCTACGGACCTCAAAATGATGCTCCAGTGATGCAGTAAGAGTTGCTTAAAACCTCAAAATGATGCTGACAGTCATGTAGTGAGAGTTTTTAAGAACCTCAAAATGATGCTACAGTGATGTGGTGAGAGTTGATAGTAATTTCAAAATCATGCCAAAGTGATGTAATGAGAGTTGCTACTTACTTAAGAAATGATGCTACAGTGATGTGGTGAGAGTTGCTACGAACCTCAAAATGATGCTAAAGTAATGTGGTGAGAGTTGCTACGAACCTCAAAATGATTCTACAGTGATGTAGTGAGAGTTGCTACGATCCTCAAAATGATGCTACAGTAATGTATTAGGTTGCTAAAAACCTCAAAATGATGCTACAGTGATGTAGTGAGAGTTGCTACGATCCTCAAAATGATGCTACAGTAATGTATTCGGTTTTCTAAAAACCTCAAAATGATGCTCCAGTGATGCAGTAAGAGTTGCTTAAAACCTTTAAAAATGATGCTGACAGTCATGTAGTGAGAGTTGCTACTATTCTCCAAATGATGCTACAGTGATGTCGTGAGAGTTGCTAAAAATCTCAAAATGATGCTGCAGTGATGTCGTGAGAGTTGCTACTAACCTAAGAAATTATTCTACAGTGATGTGGTGAGAGTTGCTACTAACCTCAAAATGATGGTGACAGTCATGTAGTGAGACTTGCTGCTAACCTTAAAATGATGCTGACAGTGATGTCGTGAGAGTTTCTTTGAACCTCAAAATGATGCTACAGTGATGTAATGAGAGTTGCGACAAACCTAAGAAATGATGCCACAGTGATGTAGTGATAGTTGCTAAAAACCTCAAAATGAGGCTCCAGTAATGTCGTGAGAGTTGCTACTATCCTCAAAATGATGCTAAAGTTATATGGTGAGAGTTGCTACTAATCTCAAAATGATGCTGAAAGTGATGTCGTGAGAGTTTCTACGAACCTCAAAATGATGCTACAGTGATGTAATGAGAGTTGCTACAAACCTAAGAAATGATGATACAGTGATGTGGTGAGAGTTGCTACTAATCTCAAAATGATGCTAAAGTGATGTTGTGAAAGTCGCTATGTACCTAAGAAATGATGCTCCAGTGATGTGGTGAGAGTTTTTACCGACCTCAAAATGATGCTAGAGTGATGTCGTGAGAGTTGCTACTAACCTAAAAATGATGCTTACAGTGATGTCGTTAGAGTTGCTACTATCCTCCAAAATGATGCTTCAGTAATGTAGTGAGAGTTGCTACTATCCTCAAAATGATGCTGAAAGTGATGAAGTGAGAGTTGCTACAAACCTCAAAAGGATGCTGACAGTGATGTAGTGAGAGTTGCTAAAAACCTGAAAATGATGCTACAGTGATGTGGTGCAAGTTGCTACTAATCTCAAAATGACGCGAAAGTAATGTAATGAGAGTTGCTACTTATTTCAAAATGAGGCTCCACTGATGTAATGAGAGTTGCTACTAACCTAAGAAATGATGCTACAGTAATGTAGTGAGAGTTACTACTAAATTAAAAATGATGGTGACAGTCATGTAGTGAGACTTGCTACTAACCTTAAAATGATGCTGACAGTGATGTCGTGAGAGTTTCTACGAACCTCAAAATGATGCTACAGTGATGTAATGAGAGTTGCTACTAACCTAAAAATGAGGCTCCAGTGATGTCGTGAGAGTTGCTACTATCCTCAAAATGATGCTAAAGTAATATAGTGAGAGTTGCTACAAACCTAAAAATGATGCTACAGTGATGTAATGAGAGTTGCTACTAACATAAGAAATGATGCTACAGTGATGTCGTGAGAGTTGCTACTAACCTTAAAATGATGCTGACAGTGATGTCGTGAGAGTTTCTTCGAACCTCAAAATGATGCTACAGTGATGTAATGAGAGTTGCTAAAAACCTAAGAAATGATGCCACTGTGATGTAGTGATAGTTGCTACTAATCTCAAAATGATGCTAAAGTGATGTTGTGACAGTTGCTATGTACCTAAGAAATGATGCTACAGTGATGTGGTGAGAGTTGTTACCGACCTCAAAATGATGCTAGAGTGATGTGGTGAGAGTTGCTACGAATCTCAAAATTATGCTAAAGTGATGTTGTGAAAGTTGCTATGTACCTAAGAAATGATGCTACAGTGATGTGGTGAGAGTTGTTACCGACCTCAAAATGATGCTAGAGTGATGTCGTGAGAGTTGCTACTAACCTAAAAATGATGCTTACAGTGATTTCGTGAGAGTTGCTACTATCCTCAAAATGATGCTGAAAGTGATGAAGTGAGAGTTGCTACAAACCTCAAAATGATGGTGACAGTCATGTAGTGAGAGTTGCTACGAACCTCAAAATGATGCTACAGTGATGTGGTGAGAGTTGCTTAAAACCTCAAAATGATGCTCCAGTGATGCAGTAAGAGATGCTTAAAACCTCAAAATGATGCTACAGTGATGTGGTGAGAGTTTCTTAAAATCTCAAAATGATGCGACAGTGATGTGGTGAGAGTTGCTAAAAATCTCAAAATGATGCTAAAGTGATATAGTGAGAGTTGCTACTAACCTAAGAAATGATGCTACAGTGATGTGGTGAGAGTTGCTACGAACCTCAAAATGATGCTACAGTAATGTGGTGAGAGTTGCTACGAACCTCAAAATGATGCTCCAGTGATGTAGTAAGAGTTGCTACGAACCTCAAAATGATGCTGACAGTCATGAATTGAGATTTGCTACTATCCTCAAAATGATGCTACAGTGATGTAGGAAGAGTTGCTAAAAACCTCAAAATGATGCTGCAGTGATGTAGTGAGAGTTGCTACTAATCTAAGAAATGATGGTAAAGTGATGTGGTGAGAGTTGCTTCAAATCTCAAAATGATGCTCCAGTGATGCAGTAAGAGTTTCTTAAAACCTTAATATGATGCCACAGTGATGTGGTGAGAGTTGCTCTTAACCTAAAAAATGATGCTGACAGTGATGTAATGAGAGTTGTTACTAACCTAAGAAATGATGCCACAGTGATGGGGTGAGAGTTGCTACTAATCTCAAAATGATGCTAAAGTGATGTAATGAGAGTTGCTACTAACCTAAGAAATGATGCTACAGTGATGTGGTGAGAGTTGCTACTAACCTCAAAATGATGGTGACAGTCATGTAGTGAGACTTGCTGCTAACCTTAAAATGATGCTGACAGTGATGTCGTGAGAGTTTCTTTGAACCTCAAAATGATGCTACAGTGATATAATGAGAGTTGCGACAAACCTAAGAAATGATGCCACAGTGATGTAGTGATAGTTGCTAAAAACCTCAAAATGAGGCTACAGTGATGTGGTGAGAGTTGCTACTAATCTCAAAATGATGCTGAAAGTGATGTCGTGAGAGTTTCTACGAACCTCAAAATGATGCTACAGTGATGTAATGAGAGTTGCTACAAACCTAAGAAATGATGCTACAGTGATGTGGTGAGAGTTGCTACTAATCTCAAAATGATGCAAAAGTGATGTTGTGAAAGTCGCTATGTACCTAAGAAATGATGCTCCAGTGATGTGGTGAGAGTTGTTACCGACCTCAAAATGATGCTAGAGTGATGTCGTGAGAGTTGCTACTATCCTCCAAATGATGCGACAGTAATGTGGTAAGAGTTGCTAAAAAACTCAAAATGATGCTAAAGTGATGTGGTGAGAGTTGAAAAAAAAAATCAAAATGATGCTGTCAGTAATGTAGTGAGAGTTGCTACGACCCTCAAAATGATGCTACAGTGATGTAGTGAGAGTTGCTAAAAACCTCAAAATGATGCTACAGTGATACAGTGAGAGTTGCTACTCATCTAAGAAATGATGCTAAAGTGATGTCGTGAGAGTTGCTTCAAATCTCAAAATGATGCTACAGTGATGTAGTGAGAGTTGCTTAAAATCTCAAATGATGCTACAGTGATGTAGTGAGAGTTGCTACGGACCTCAAAATGATGCTCCAGTGATGCAGTAAGAGTTGCTTAAAACCTCAAAATGATGCTGACAGTAATGTAGTGAGAGTTGTTAAGAACCTCAAAATGATGCTACAGTGATGTGGTGAGAGTTGATCGTAATTTCAAAATCATGCCAAAGTGATGTAATGAGAGTTGCTACTTACTTAAGAAATGATGCTACAGTGATGTGGTGAGAGTTGCTACGAACCTCAAAATGATGCTAAAGTAATGTGGTGAGAGTTGCTACGAACCTCAAAATGATTCTACAGTGATGTTGTGAGAGTTGCTACGATCCTCAAAATGATGCTACAGTAATGTATTAGGTTGCTAAAAACCTCAAAATGATGCTCCAGTGATGCAGTAAGAGTTGCTTAAAACCTTTAAAAATGATGCTGACAGTCATGTCGTGAGAGTTGCTACTATCCTCCAAATGATGCTACAGTGATGTCGTGAGAGTTGCTAAAAATCTCAAAATGATGTGACAGTGATGTAGGAAGAGTTGCTAAAAACCTCAAAATGATGCTGCAGTGATGTAGGAAGAGTTGCTAAAAACCTCAAAATGATGCTGCAGTGATGTAGTGACAGTTGCTTCTAATCTCAGAAATGATGCTAAAGTGATGTGGTGAGAGTTGCTAAAAATCTCAAAATGATGCTCCAGTGATGCAGTGAGAGTTGCTTAAAACCTTAAAATGATGCCACAGTGATGTGGTGAGAGTTGCTAAAAACCTCAAAATGATGCTGACAGTGATGTAATGAGAGTTGCTACTAACCTAAGAAATGATGCCACAGTGATGGGGTGAGAGTTACTACGAACCTCAAAATGATTCTACAGTGATGTAGTGAGAGTTGCTACTAATCTCAAAATGATGCTAAAGTGATGTAATGAGAGTTGCTACTAACCTAAGAAATTATTCTACAGTGATGTGGTGAGAGTTGCTACTAACCTCAAAATGATGGTGACAGTCATGTAGTGAGACTTGCTGCTAACCTTAAAATGATGCTGACAGTGATGTCGTGAGAGTTTCTTTGAACCTCAAAATGATGCTACAGTGATGTAATGAGAGTTGCGACAAACCTAAGAAATGATGCCACAGTGATGTAGTGATAGTTGCTAAAAACCTCAAAATGAGGCTCCAGTGATGTCGTGAGAGTTGCTACTATCCTCAAAATGATGCTAAAGTTATATGGTGAGAGTTGCTACTAATCTCAAAATGATGCTGAAAGTGATGTCGTGAGAGTTTCTACGAACCTCAAAATGATGCTACAGTGATGTAATGAGAGTTGCTACAAACCTAAGAAATGATGCTACAGTGATGTGGTGAGAGTTGCTACTAATCTCAAAATGATGCTAAAGTGATGTTGTGAAAGTCGCTATGTACCTAAGAAATGATGCTCCAGTGATGTGGTGAGAGTTGTTACCGACCTCAAAATGATGCTAGAGTGATGTCGTGAGAGTTGCTACTAACCTAAAAATGATGCTTACAGTGATGTCGTTAGAGTTGCTACTATCCTCCAAAATGATGCTTCAGTAATGTAGTGAGAGTTGCTACTATCCTCAAAATGATGCTGAAAGTGATGAAGTGAGAGTTGCTACAAACCTCAAAAGGATGCTGACAGTGATGTAGTGAGAGTTGCGAAAAACCTGAAAATGATGCTACAGTGATGTGGTGCAAGTTGCTACTAATCTCAAAATGATGCTACAGTGATGTAATGAGAGTTGCTACTTATTTCAAAATGAGGCTCCACTGATGTAATGAGAGTTGCTACTAACCTAAGAAATGATGCTACAGTAATGTAGTGAGAGTTACTACAAAATTAAAAATAATGGTGACAGTCATGTAGTGAGACTTGCTACTAACCTTAAAATGATGCTGACAGTGATGTCGTGAGAGTTTCTACGAACCTCAAAATGATGCTACAGTGATGTAATGAGAGTTGCTAGTAACCTAAAAATGAGGCTCCAGTGATGTCGTGAGAGTTGCTACTATCCTCAAAATGATGCTAAAGTAATATAGTGAGAGTTGCTACGAACCTAAAAATGATGCTACAGTGATGTCGTGAGAGTTGCTACTAACCTGAAAATGATGGTGACCGTCATGTAGTGAGAGTTGCTAAAAACCTCAAAAGGATACTGACAGTAATGTAGTATCCTTGCTAAAAACCTGAAAATGATGCTGACAGTGATGTAATGAGAGTTGCTATGAACCTAAGAAATGATGCGACAGTGATGTAATGAGAGTTGCTAGGAATCTCAAAATGATGCTCCAGTAATGTCGTGAGAGTTGCTACGAACCTCAAAATGATGTTACAGTGATGTAATGAGAGTTGCAACGAATCTCAAAATGATGCTACAGTAATATCGCGAGAGTTGCGACTATCCTCAAAAATGCGACAGTGATGTAGTGAGAGTTGCTACGATCCTCAAAATGATGCGACAGTGATCTGGTGAGAGCTGCTACGATCCTCAAAATGAGGTGGCAGTTATGTAGTGAGAGTTGATACTAATCTCAAAATGATGCTGACAGTGATGTGGTGAGAGTTGATAGTAATTTCAAAATCACGCTAAAGTGATGTAATGAGAGTTGCTACTTACCTAAGAAATTATGCTACAGTGATGTAGGGAGAGCTGATACTAATCTCAAAATGATGCTACAGTGATGTTTTGACAGTTGCTAATAACCTAAGAAATTATGCTGACAGTGTTGTGGTGAGAGTTGATAGTAATTTCAAAATCATGCTAAAGTGATGTAATGAGAGTTGCAACTTACCTAAGAAATGATGCTACAGTGATGTGGTGAGAGTTGCTTATAACCGAAGAAATGATGCTACAGTGATGTAGGCAGAGTTGCTACGATGCTCAAATTGATGTTTCCAGTAATGTAGTGAGAGTTGCTACAAACCTCAAAATGATGCTACAGTGATGTCATGGGAGTTGCGACTAACCTAAGAAATGATGCTACAGTGATGAAATGAGAGTTGCTACAATTGTCAAAATGATGCGACAGTAATGTAGTGAGAGTTGCTACGATCCTCAAAATGATGCTACAGTGATGTGGTGAGAGTTGCTACTTACCTAAGAAATGATGTTACAGTGATGTGGTGAGAGTTGCTAGAAACCTCAAAATGATGCGACAGTGATGTCATGAGAGTTGCTACGAATCTCAAAATGATGTGACAGTAATGTCGTGAGAGTTGCGACTATCCTCAAAATGATGCGACAGTGATGTAGTGAGAGTTGCTACGATCCACAAAATGATGCTAAAGTGATGTAATGAGAGTTGAGACCAACCTAAGAAGTGATGCTACAGTGATGTGGTGAGAGTTGATACTAATTTCAAAATAATGCTAAAGTGGTGGCGTGAGAGTTGCTACGAACCGCAAAATGATGCTACAGTGATGTAATGAGAGTTGCTACTTACCTAAGAAATGATCCTAAAGTGATGTGGTGAGAGTTGCTACGAATCTCAAAATGATGCGACAGTGATGTTATGACAGTTGCTACTAACCTAAGAAATTATGCTGACAGTGTTGTGGTGAGAGTTGATAGTAATTTCAAAATCATACTAAAGTGATGTAATGAGAGTTGCTTATAACCGAAGAAATGATGCCACAGTGATGTAAGCAGAGTTGCTACGATGCTCAAATTGATGCTTCCAGTAATGTAGTGAGAGTTGCTACGAACCTCAAAATCATGCTACAGTGATGTCATGGGAGTTGCTACTAACCTAAGAAATGATGCTACAGTGATGAAATGAGAGTTGCTACAAATGTCAAAATGATGCGAAAGTGATATAGTGAGAGTTGCTACGATCCTCAAAATGATGCTACAGTGATGTGGTGAGAGTTGAAACTATCCTCACTATGAGGTGACAGTGATGTCGTAAGAGTTGATACGAATCTCAAAATGATGCTGACAGTGATGTAATGAGAGTTGCTAAAAATGTCCAAATGATGCCAGAGTGATGTAATGAGAGTTGATAGTAATTTCAAAATCACGCTACAGTGATGTGGTGAGAGTTGCAACTTACCTAATAAATGATGCTACAGTGATGTGGTGAGAGTTGCTACGAACCTCAAAATGATGCTACAGTAATGTCGTGAGAGTTGCTACGATCCTCAAAATGATGCTAAAGTGATGTAATGAGAGTTGCGACAAACCTAAGAAGTGATGCTACAGTGATGTGGTGAGAGTTGATACTAATTTCAAAATAATGCTAAAGTGGTGTAGTGAGAGTTGCTACGAACCGCAAAATGATGCTACAGTGATGTAATGAGAGTTGCTACTTACCTAAGAAATGATGCTACAGTGATGTCGTGAGAGTTGCGACTATCCTAAAAATGATGCTACAGTGATGTAAGGAGAGTTGCTACAAATGTCCAAATGATGCTACAGTGATGTAATGAGAGTTGCTACAAACCTAAGAAATGATGCTACAGTGATGTAATCAGAGTTGCTACAAACCTAAGAAATGATGCTACAGTGATGTGGTGAGAGTTGCGACGAACCTCAAAATGATGCTACAGTGATGTAATGAGAGTTGCGACAAACCTAAGAAGTGATGCTACAGTGATGTGGTGAGAGTTGCTACTAATTTCAAAATAATGCTAAAGTGGTGTAGTGAGAGTTGCTACGAACCGCAAAATGATGCAACAGTGATGTAGTGAGAGTTGCTACTAACCTCAAAATGATGGTGACAGTCATGTAGTGAGACTTGCTGCTAACCTTAAAATGATGCTGACAGTGATGTCGTGAGAGTTTCTTTGAACCTCAAAATGATGCTACAGTGATGTAATGAGAGTTGCGACAAACCTAAGAAATGATGCCACAGTGATGTAGTGATAGTTGCTAAAAACCTCAAAATGAGGCTCCAGTAATGTCGTGAGAGTTGCTACTATCCTCAAAATGATGCTAAAGTTATATGGTGAGAGTTGCTACTAATCTCAAAATGATGCTGAAAGTGATGTCGTGAGAGTTTCTACGAACCTCAAAATGATGCTACAGTGATGTAATGAGAGTTGCTACAAACCTAAGAAATGATGCTACAGTGATGTGGTGAGAGTTGCTACTAATCTCAAAATGATGCTAAAGTGATGTTGTGAAAGTCGCTATGTACCTAAGAAATGATGCTCCAGTGATGTCGTGAGAGTTGCTACTAACCTAAAAATGATGCTTACAGTGATGTCGTTAGAGTTGCTACTATCCTCCAAAATGATGCTTCAGTAATGTAGTGAGAGTTGCTACTATCCTCAAAATGATGCTGAAAGTGATGAAGTGAGAGTTGCTACGACCCTCAAAAGGATGCTGACAGTGATGTAGTGAGAGTTGCTAAAAACCTGAAAATGATGCTACAGTGATGTGGTGCAAGTTGCTACTAATCTCAAAATGATGCTACAGTAATGTAATGAGAGTTGCTACTTATTTCAAAATGAGGCTCCACTGATGTAATGAGAGTTGCTACTAACCTAAGAAATGATGCTACAGTAATGTAGTGAGAGTTACTACGAAATTAAAAATAATGGTGACAGTCATGTAGTGAGACTTGCTACTAACCTTAAAATGATGCTGACAGTGATGTCGTGAGAGTTTCTACGAACCTCAAAATGATGCTACAGTGATGTAATGAGAGTTGCTAGTAACCTAAAAATGAGGCTCCAGTGATGTCGTGAGAGTTGCTACTAACCTGAAAATGATGGTGACCGTCATGTAGTGAGAGTTGCTAAAAACCTCAAAAGGATACTGACAGTAATGTAGTATCCTTGCTAAAAACCTGAAAATGATGCTGACAGTGATGTAATGAGAGTTGCTATGAACCTAAGAAATGATGCTACAGTGATGTGGTGAGAGTTGCTACTATCCTCCAAATGATGCTGACAGTCATGTGAGCTTCATCAAGACCCAGGCCTCTATTTGTGGTCATGCATCATTGTGGCTGACCAATGGTCCAACTTCATCAGTCAGTCAGTCAGAGACATTAGCATTTGTCGGCCTGGCCTGCTGCCAAAGACTAACACTGCTTTAGTTGATTTACCTGTGCAGCCATGTCACGCTCCTCTCGGCCACCTCCAAGGTCAGACGTCAGGTTAAACCAGCCAATGGCGGAAGAATCACTCTCAGAATCTGAAGCGCTCGTAGCTGCAGGGTTTTTCCACACAGCTTCTGTTGAGAGACAAAGTCCATCACTTGATTAACTCTCACCAACAGAAATGTGCAGTTTTCCACTCAGGACAGCTGCTGCATGCTGCTGTTTGTAAAAAGAAGGTCCAGTGGATCCGTTCAGTTCTACATTATTCAGCAGAGAGATGTCACCATTGAATAATGACCATATTTCCTAAAATTATAGCTCAACCACAGAGGGACCAGGCTACTAGAATGACCTCTGTTTACTAGAAGTGCTTCTCCTACGGTGGTGAACTCCTCAGCTGTCAGTGGAGTCAAATCTGTCTTCGAGAGGCCAGAGGTTCCCACACTGGTTCCCTCTCATCATGCAGCCCTGACAGCTGTGTGTGCTGTTCCAGCGTGTTGGCACCTCACTGATGAGTTTCAGGGTTGGCCCTCCCATCTGTTGCTGCACCTGAGCCAGCTTCTCCTTGGCTGTAGTGCTGATCTGAAGGATGTGACAGTGTTCCTGGCTTTGTGTCTGATGATGGAAGTGGGGATCTGATCACAGGATTTTCTGACTCCTAGATTCAGACGATGTGCAGTGCAGACTGAGTGGTGAATTTGGAGCTGTCTAGTGGATGCTGTCATGTTTGGTGCTGCGTCGCTCACAAGACACTTGACTTTGTTGGTGATGGCCCAGTCCTCCATCAGGCCTCTTTGGACTGGGGCCAAACTGTCAGCAGGGTGACTTTGTGGAAAGTCTTGCACTCCCAACACATTCATTCTCACTAATGCAGTGACAGGTCAGAGCCAAGGGAGCCTCCATGTCCACAGATGTCCACATGGCAGCTGGACTTCCTTTTTCACTCCTTCCCGTTCCTCCTGGTACTTTTTGGCCACCGTTTGTTTGATGGTCTGAAAATGACACCCAGAGTAAATCAATACATTGAAATTAGAGATGAAATAAACTGGAGATATCAACGACTGCTTTAGATCATTTCCACACAAACCTTTCTGGTTGGCAAACATATGAGGCTCAAGGACCTGAACCAGTTCCCTGAACCCTTCCCTCTCAACAGTGCTGAGGGGCTGGCAGTCCTTCAGGATGAAATTCAGCAGAGCCTCATCCAGCATCTGCTTCCTGGAAGCTGGATGGTTAAAGATGAAGGAGAGAAGAAATGAAGAGGAATTAATGATCAATGAAGCAACTGTGAGTCAGTTGGACAGTGTCTGTATACCTGAGTTCATCCTGGTGGATCTGGGACTTCATTCTCATGCCTGGCCCCATCATGCCTCAGCACTGAAGAGGTGCTTTTGTTGAGATGAGACGCTTCTGTCCAACAAATGCCACATTCAACCTGCAGAAAAGAACATGAGTACTCAGCTAAAAGTTCCTTTCTTCATGGTGACTGGTGTTTCTTAGTCTTAGACCACCAGGTTTCCAATGAGGTGTATCGGATACGTTGTTGTGTGCCGCTGAAATCCGTCCAATTCCGGCGTTGTTTCCTCATGAAATATGTTTGCCTTAAAGCTCATTAAAGTGTTGAACCACAATATCGTTCACCATAACTTAGTCAACTTCAAGATAACCTACTTCTACATTCCAGTCCCGGCTGCTCCTGTTCTGCTGCAGTCCAGAAAACAACAACCCGATACAATTGGCGCTCCTTCCCACAGCTCCGGCCCGGATCCGCATGGTTCCGCTGACTGACTGTGAGACGCGCTCCCTCCAGAGTGGCACAGCCCGATGGGGGTCCTTATCTGGCACGGGGGCGTAAAACAGGTGCGACTGGAAAGCCTGGTTTATTCTGCGTCGAGGGAACGCGTTGCTCTGCAATTCACCGCCAAGCCGCTAGGGGGTGTGGCTTTGTCTTTGTATTGTTTACGGGGCTCTTGTCGGATTCCTTGGTTTTCTTCCGGTCACAGACAACAATTGTTGGCCATTTGTCAGTCTTTGTAGTGCCGCCAATAATCCTTTCTTCGGCTTGGTCCATTTTTTCTTGACGCTTTCACCACAGAAACTTTGAAAATGGCGGTGTTGTTGTGCTGCGACTGAACCGGAAATGACGTTCTGAGCGGACCAATTACAGTCCTCGACGTTGACGTCACCACGCGTTTACGTGACACGGAGGCAGGATTTTGTTGGGGTTTGCGTCGACGCGACGCAGAAGCATAAATCAGGCTTTCGTGGTTTAGAATCTCACGCCAAGCCGGAGAACCAGGTCTTGAATCAGTCACGTGGTCACTGCCGGTCGGCGAGGCTTTGGACGTCACTAAATACGTCATCGATAACCGTTTTTCAAAACGAAATCCTGGATCACTCCACTCATCACTACCGCTGCTACCAGGTTAGCGAGTCTGGAGTGGCACAGAGAACAGAGCTTGGACTCTGCTCGTTTTGAAGAAGAAGAAGAAGAAAAGAAGCGGAAGGCCTCGGTCTTTGTCTCCTGAAGGCTGAGTGGCGCCGGTAGAACCTCAACATGTGCGCCACGCAGCTGCTGCGGGTGTCGGTCCAGGAGCGGATCCTCGCCGCCGCTGAAGACTTCCTGCTGCAGCTGGGAGAAGGAGACTCAGCGGCTGGAGTCCCGGTGCTGAGAGCGCTGCTCACCGAGCGGCTGGCGGCGGCCGCGGAGCAGATCGTGGCTCTGCTGGAGGAAACCGTGGCGGAGTACGAGCGGGAGAACCACCGGCAGAGGTTGCTGCTCGATGCCGTGCTGAAGCCCCGAGTCAGGCTGGACAGAGCAGGTGAGTCCCCCCACACTGACCAGGAGAACCGAGAGACCGCAGTCCTGCCAGCAAGTGTCTCCGGTCTGGTTGTGTCCGTAATCCGGGTCATTGTGCTCAGACCGTCTGAGCAGGAGTGGAACAACGTAGAAGTGTTTCGTAGTTGACGGCTATTCGGTGTTGGTGGAGCCTTAAAACCTCACCTGGCTCGGGACACGCTGGGCGCCATCTTGGCTGCTTCCTGACCAACAAGTAGATGGCGCTGTTTGGTTTCCAAGCTGCGTCCTTCCCGCCGTAGTTCTACTGCTTTTTGTATTTGTTTGGAAGAAAAAAACAAAACTAAGAAACACGGAGAAACATCTCATAGGTTACACGTTACAAATTTTGTCCCAGCCAGAGTTTTCCTCAATTACTGGAAAGGAAAGGGACATTTCCTGATTGTTATTAATAAAGTAATCTTCGACCTTGGCTGACTGCATGTTGCTGTGTTTGGGTGGACTGACATGTTTAGCATCAGTACAGGTTCCCTCTGGTTCTAGGGACTGAACTCTCATTCTCCTACAGGGTCTCATTCTAGAAATGAACATTCTGACTAGCAGATGTGATCATGAATGGACAAAACCATTCAGCAGAGGGGACCTATGACCTTTGACCTGGGTGACACAACGTTGATCCAAGCATCTGAAGCCAGCGTTTCTGCTCCCAGTTTGCTGACTGGTCCTCAGTAGCAGGACGTCTCTTTTCATTGAGTTGATTTCTGTTTC
The DNA here is from genome assembly GCF_037954235.1 of Aulostomus chinensis. Taxonomy (NCBI): domain Eukaryota; kingdom Metazoa; phylum Chordata; class Actinopteri; order Syngnathiformes; family Aulostomidae; genus Aulostomus; species Aulostomus chinensis. Next base: position 22,406,537 of record NC_141320.1, on the reverse strand, counting down.
TGTCTGTTGCTCCGCTGTTTCAGAGTCAAATGAAGAGATTTCTGATGTTGCTGTTTGTGTCCTGCAGATGTGGAGCAGCTGCTGGTGATTAAAGAAGAGGTTCCCCCTGAGCTGCAGGACCCAGAGCCCCCCCACATTAAAGAGGAGTGGGAGGAGCTCTGGACCAGTGAGGAGGGAGGGCAGCTTCAAGGGCAGGAGGAGGCTGATATCACCACGTTCCCCTTCACTCTGGTTCCTGTGAAGAGTGAAGGGGACGAAGAGAAACCTCAGTTCCCACATCTTCATCAGAGTCTAACTGAGGAGAACTTGAAAGAAGAGTCTCTGAGCAGCAACCCAATTCATCCTCTGAAAACAGAAGCTGATGGAGAAGAGTGTGGAGGACCAGAACCAGAACCAGAACCAGCCAGCAAGGTAGATCCAGATCCACTTGTACAACCCCAGACTGAAGACCAGATGTCAGACTCTTCTGAAGCTGAGACTGAAGTCAGTGAGGATGATTGGGTCAGACCTGATAACACGGCCACTTCTGAGCACAAGGAACCCTTTGGCTCAAGGAGGAATATGCTTCAGAAATTGAGCCCAGGACAGGAAGCGAGTCATTGCAGCTCAAAAGAACAAAAACTAAAGACTGGAAGAGAATCAGAGATCATCAGGAACGTGACCTTTGGTCCTTCTGAATCTGAGACAGAAGTCAGTGAGGATGAGCGTCCCTTTAGGTGCTCAAAGTGCAGTAAAGGTTTTAGTTACAGAAGGAATTTGGATGTACACATGAAAACACACACTGGAGAAAAACCATACCCCTGCTCAGTTTGCGGCACAGGGTTTTCAGAAAATGGATATCTAAAAAGACACATGAAGAGAACACATACTGGAGAGAAACCATTCCCATGCTCAGTTTGTGGCACCACATTTGCAGAAAAGTCAAGTGTGAAAAGACACATTCGGAGAGCCAATACTGGAGAGAAACCATTCCCATGCGCAGTTTGCAGCACAAGATTTTCAGAAAGGGATTGTCTGAAAAGACACATTAGGAGAGCCCATACTGGAGAGAAACCATTCCCCTGCTCAGTTTGCGGCACAAGATTTTCAGAAAGGGGTTGTCTGAATAGACATATGAGAAGACATACTGGAGAGAAACCATTCGGCTGCTCAGTGTGTGGCAAAACATTCTCAGAACAGGGACATCTGAAAAGGCACCTGAACGTGCACACTGGGGAGAAACCATTTCCCTGTGCACTTTGTGGCAAAAGATTCTCACAAAAGGGAAATCTGGGAAAGCACATGAAAACGCACACTGGGGAGAAACCATTCCCCTGTGCATTTTGTTGCAAAAGATTTTCAGAAAAAGGATGTCTGAAAAGACACATGAGGAGAACACACACTTGAGAGACATTTGTCTTGCTGAATTAGTTGCAAAAACTTCCTAGATGAGGAAAACATGAAACAACACAACAGAAAAATGTCCTTTGTCCATTCTGTGTTGGTGTGACTCAAACTGAGTAGATAATGCAATTTATCATGGTCGTTCAGACCCAACTTGGAGGTTCTGGTTTTAGAAAGCGTTTTTCAGATAATGCAGCAGGAAATGAACTCAGTTAACCTGACATAATGGAGCCATCATTGGATATGACGGTGAGAGGGCTGATCTTATTTTCTCTGAGGTCACCATGGAAAGATCCACCTGGTACCACTTACTGATCTTTATATTGACGTATTGATCACTGATCAAACACTGAATTATCTTTGAGTGTCTTCAGACTATCTTACATGAGTGTATGTTATTGTTACGATGGTTTCTCTTCCTGGTTCCTGTCAATACATGTGCAGCTGTCGAGTCTTTAACCACTTGTTGGTGCAGCCTGATAATAAAGAATTACAAATGTCCAGCCTAGATGGAACTCATACATGGAGTTTTAGACAACTGCTGGCCTTCATCCAGCTTTATTGATAAATATAATTGAGTATCATCTGTGTAACAATGGAAATTTATGGACTGTTTCCCAATAATATGACCTAAAGGAAGCATACATAAAGTGAAGAGTATTGGCCCCAGCACTGAACCTTGAGGAACACCGTGTTTAACTTTGGTTTGTATAGAAGATTTATCATTAACGTCTACAAACTGAAATCAACCTGATGAATACGATTGAAACCACTTTAATGTTCCCTGAATGCACAGTTTAATCGTAATAATGGTACACTTCAGAATTAACGACAGCACATATACATTTGTTGTGTATGTACGCTGAACTTGAACAGTCCGTTGTCCCAATGGAGGCAAGTGAGAGTGAGGCCTGCAGCCAGACTACAAGGTCGGCTACAAGAAGGAGTTCTCCTGGAGGATAAACAATGGGGCAGCCGATAAGGAAGCTGTGGGTTTGGGCGGAGGAGCACACATTCCAATCTGTCTTCTCTTTCAGTCCAATCCAAATTGTAAAGTTAAATTTCTGGTCTTCAACATCACTCTCCTCTTTGCAGAGCGGCCAACTGCTCCGAGATGGTTTCCATCCTGGGTTTCAGTTCAAGAGTCTGTTGTTGCCCCGCTCTGCCAACCTCAGTCATTGCGTTGACAATGACTGAGGTTGTGTGAGCTGCACATCACATCAAGTGTTGATGCCCACCAAGGGGTGTCTTTTCAAAAAGAGGAATATTACGCCTCCATTTCACACAGACGAGACGGCAAATTTGGCACATTTTCTGTCTAAAAAGGGCTGGAGAGAGATGGAGGTGAGGGAGGAGAGGAGACAGAGAGGTGGGGAAGAGAAGAGAGAGAGACCAGACATTATGTTTGCTGCTCCATTTTGATTGTTGCTCTCCAGCTTCAGCTCAATAAAAACCTCTTCATCACATCAGTCCCATGTGGAGCTGCGTTGTTCCAACAACACTGAGCTCTCAGCTCATAGCAGTTCTACAATAAAGGTTCCAACACAACATTCCATTGATCCATGAACAAAGCAGGCAGTGAGACCATGATGATGTCACATCTGTCCACTGTCCAGATGTCAGAGCTGAAAATGATAGGATGCCATGTTCCCTTCAACAACAGTCCAGCAGAAAGCCACCATGAAGACCTGAGGAGGAGCAAGGCAGCTCACCACAGTCAGGAACTCCCAGTCACCTCAACAAGATTTCTGTCCACTCACGTTCAACCAGACCAGCAGATCACCTGCATCCCCACTGCCTCACCACCAGAGGGTAGTAGAACATCAACTATAGAGGCTCCCACTGAGGAATGAACACCACCACCAGCAGACCGCTCTCCCTCCCTGACAGCATTTAAAGGAGATGAATGATGGATCATCAAACTCCACCATTCACTGTGACTCAGGGCCGCTCCCTCTGCTCTGACTCTCTTTGATTGTTTGTCTTTGTTTTATTCAATCAAGTTGTTCCTCCTCTCTCTCTTCTTGCTGCTCTACCCCCCCCCCATGTGATGTCTACTACCTCCTCCTCCTTGATGACACTCATTGTGAGGTCTCTTCATCAGCCCTCCTCTGCTTTCTGAGCCACAAACAGTTTTTCTGAGTCGCTAAAACCCCGAACTCCATCTTGAACCCAGACTCTCAGAAGCCTGACCACATTTACTGAACTGGTCCCTCTTTGGTGAAACCATCACCACGTTTCTGAAGGCTCTGAATGTCCTGATGCTGATGTCATTCTGCTTCCTCTGACACAGGCAGGTTTGGTCCGTTCTGGCACTGTGACATCAAAGACTAAATTCTGAGATCAAGAAGAACATTTACAAAACATGAACAAAACTTGATGACAGAATTCTTTGTCCTCCTCCATCACCGCGATGCCATCGATGGTCCGTTACTGTTGCAGTGCAGTAACATCATGAGTTGTGTCAAACCATCTCTGTCAGCTCTGCGAGTGTCTGGAGTGACGTCTCCAAGGACACTTGCTGCCAGGACTACAGAGTAAACATCAACATCTGTTTGCATCTGGCTTCAACTGTACTTTTCCTCTAGGTTCAACTTTGCTAGGTTACAGTGACTTGTGTACAGAGTAGTGACTTGATCAGCTGGTGGTGATGATGTAGCTTTAGGATGCTAACACAGTTGTTACTCAGGGCACCGCTGGTTGTGATTTAGAGTCCAATGAGAAACGCTCAGTCTCAGGTTCCAGCTTGTCAGTGAGTTCTTTGAGGGTCAGAGGCTTACATACAAATATAAAAACCAGTTGAAACACTTCCTGGAATTTTAAGAGGATTGAATACAAACAAGGAAGCACGTAAGACAGAGGAATAATACCAGTAAAGCAATGAAGGCACATGGAGGATCAGACATGAATCATAAGATTTATCTGAGACTCAAGTGGACGGCAAAGGTAGCAGGTGAGAAGGTGTTCAGGATGAAGGGTCAGTGACCTCCAAACAAAGAAAACTCCTGAATGGAGGTTGAGCAGAGTCTGAGGAGTCAGGTGGAGCTGGCAGTGAGACAGGAGTTGAGGCCTGAACAGATGCAGCACTGGTCTTTGTTACTGTGACAGCACGACAACCAACAGGACCTGCTTACGTTCTCAGCTGGATTGTTCCCATCAATGTACGGAACCTCTCCAACGAACTGGTGGGGGGACGGCCTACCAAGCCTCCATCTCAACGACCGTGGCTCCCACTGGGATCCGCGATGCTCTTCTCAGGCACAAGGTGGTTTCTCTCCACTGGTCAGGATGGAGATTCAAGGCTCACGGGAGGTCAACAGTATTGTGACCGTGAAAAGGGGGAGAGGAGAAGTTCTGTTTAAAGTTAAAGAACAAAGAAACAAAAAAGTAAGCAGAAGAGAAAGAAAAGGGGAGAGACGGACCAGCAGCTGGAGGAGCTCACGGAAAAATAAGAAGCGCTGAAGAGCCTGAACCCAACCCAACTGTAACGGATGGTGTCGTGACTATTATAATAAACTGGTCCGCCGTGGGGGTGACCTTTGACCTGTGTGGGGCTGCTGGCCAATCAGCACCCTTTGCCGTCCTCAGTACTTCTCAGATATTCCTGTATTAAACAGGTCAACAGAGGGCAGTCATGCATCCCTCAGATCCTCCAGAGCAGGGGTTTTCAGTTAAAATTCTCCTGGGTCCAGTTTTCAAACCTCTTCAAGCTTGGGTCTGGAGGCCTAGCACAGTTTTTCATGACTGCTGATTTCAGTGATGGGCCCACGCCTGCATGTTAGCCAGCAGTCGAGCTGTGCTTTATGATCCAGGGGCATCTTTAGCCGATGGAGGTAGACTTTAAGGCTGTTGTATCAGTGTCTGTTTGGTCAACAATGAACTTTCAGATCGAATGAAGTCGCCGGCATTTCAATAATAGTTCAGTCGTATTTATTGTCTGCTTTTTTTCCACATTAACCTTAAACCTATTGTCCAGCAGGGGGCAACATAAAGAAAAGAATGAAATGAAAATGGATTCAAAAATACTCAGAATTTACTGGCATTTGACTGCACGTATATGACTATGTGAGTGTGTGAGTGTGTGTGTGTGTGTGTGTGTGTTTTGAAGAAGACTTCTTGTCTCCATTTTTGTTGTCACTCTTCTCAATTTTCAGTTTCACTCATTAAAATGAAGCAGCTTTGACGTGTGTACTTCTCTTGTGCATCAACAACTTTGGTCTTTAAGCTCCTGACAAACACACCACACGTCACTCACTCTATAGATTAAATCTGCTGATAACACAAAACACGTGACCCTGTGACCCTGCATGACGTTTTGCTCCAACTTTCCAGAACTAATAGGAGGAACAGCATGGATCGTTCTGAGCAAGAACTCTGACATCACCATCATCATGAACAAGAAGGCAGTAGGACTCAACTTCAACAAATCTGAAATGTCCCCTTAAGCTCCTGCTACTTTGAACTGATGCCTAAACCTTCAGTTTCCATTCATCACTCAGAACCTCTCACAACCACAGAAGAACAAGCAAAGGTTTGGAGCAGTAAAGCCTTCAATAATGACATCATCATGTTTGAGGGTTTTCTTCCCTCAAACTGTTTCTACCAACACGACAGAATCCTGGAAATATTTCAGGTGTTGACCTCCCAGCAGCCTGAAGGTCAACCTGCATTATCTGTTATGTTGCTGAGCAGAGGAAGGAGCTCAATGGTAGAGCGCTAGCTTAGCATGTGAGAGGTGGTGGGATCGGTGCCCTCGTTCTCCAGAAGACTTCAGCTTGTTCTGTTGTTGAGCTCTGATGAAACCACTGACTTTGAACCACACACAAAGTGAAGGAGTGACTTAAGATTGATGGCACCTGAGGAACTTCTAGGTTTCCTAAAATCAACTGGAAATTCATTCACTAGTTAAACAGTGACTCTACCAGAGGGGATGTAGCTCAGTGGTAGAGCGCATGCTGAGCATGTGTGAGGCCCTGGGTTCAATCCCCGGCATCTCCAGCTGGACCTGTGTAGCCTTCATCTTGTCAGCTAAAGTGATCCTTAAATGTGACAACAGTCGATTAACTATCAGAGGACATCTTCTACATGTTCAAGGTGGGCGAACTTTCCACAAATGTTCAAAATTACTTTTGAAAATGAAAACATAGATCAAACCTGCCCTGTCAATCACCCACAATGGGCGGATCGTCCCACTCCCTATCAGGTTCCCCTCTCCGCGACCCAGGAGGCTCCCTCTCCCTATCAGGACTAGAAATCCATTGGGGTCTCCCTGCTCAGGTAGGAGTCCTGCCCACAACGTTAAGCTGTTGATGTTCTAGAGGAGACAACATCTGATCTTTGTTAGATCCACCAGTCAAAGGTTTTCTTTAAAGGCTGTAGCAGCTGAGAATGAGGGATTAATAACCATCTCAGTGAGGACATTTTGAAACATGATGACATTTTATTGACTTGGAACACTGCAAAAATCATCTCCCCTCCAAAAACCCTCCTCTTCAACTTTGTACTCAAGTTGTCTCCTCATCTGGCACCACAGGATCCAGGACGTTCAGTCAAAAAAATCATTAGTGATTTCAAAAATGGCCATCAGACACAAAATAAGACTTCAAACAGGTTTACAATTTTATTTCATGTTGACACATTTAGTCCATTTAACATCAGGACTGCTCCCAGATCAGCTCCATGACCTCATCCCTGCACCAGAGTACCGCCCAAGTTCATCAAGGATGGCCAACATGAGCAGGTCGAGATTCACCTCCATCTTTGGAGGCTGATGAATTTCCTCCTGAGGACCGTCAGGCTGTTTCCTTACTTTGCTGTGACCCAACAGCAGACAGCAACAAGGACTGTGGTGCACTTGGTAAAACCACCATCTGGAGTCTGGAGCAAGATGCTGATGTGATCCTTTGATGAGTTTAGAATTAGTCAGAGATCAAAGACTGAAGCAGGAGATCAATGCACAGAACCCAGAGATCATAGACAGAATTCAGACATCACACATAGAATTCAGACATCAAACACAGAATTCAGAGATCAAACACAGAATTCAGACATCAAACACAGAATTCAGAGATCAAAGACAGAATTCAACGATCAATCAATGTGAGGAACCAGCGTCTCATGTGAAGATGCTTCTGAACTCATGAAGTGAAATCCTACCAAATAGAGATGAGTGAGTCCAACTGGACCTGAACAGGAGAGAAATAAAGGAGTTATTGTTATGCAATTGTTATTTATTTCCAGGCCAGGTGAGGGTTGGATTTTGTTCATTCATGTTGAAGTGAACTGACAGTGGGACTGTGGACCTGGGCTGAAGTCCAGCTCACTGCTGGTTTAATGAAACCACCTGATTGTTTTTCCTATCAGCTCTGATCTGATGGAAGAAACAAAAAGCCAAACTTCATTCGTCCGTGTCCAAACTCCACGTCTGTTGATGTGCAGCACTCCAGTTATTTGTTTCTTTCCAGACAGAAGCAGGTTGGTGGAGGAATAAAACCTCAACAGTGAACAAACAGCAATGAGAGAAGTGAATCCTGCACTCAGAGAAGTTGTGTCTGCACTCGCCAACCAGGAAACGCGTCTATCTTCTGTGTGACTGGGGCAGCTGCTGTGAGCTGCGTTTCTCAGCTGTGTGGGGGCGGGACTCTGTGTGTGATTGACAGGTCAACTGTCTGCCAGACAATGTTGTGGGACACAAACACAAAATGCGAGGTGCCATTTCCATTCTGGGTCGATCAGCTCTGGGACCGTTTTGTCTTTTGAATGAAGAAATGCATTAATTTCAGGTAGCAGCTTGTAAAAATGCCCCGGCTCAACCACCAGACCTCTGTGTACACTGTCAAGAAAAAAAACTATTAAAAAACAGTAAAAAGTCAGTCAGCAGAGTTTCCAGATGAATACCGTCAAATTACAGTAATGAACTGTTCCACAAAATTACATGGAATAAACTAAAAATACACAGCAGGTTTCACAGTCCCAACTCATTAAATTACAGTCCATTTAGTGTTGATAAATGTGCATTCAACTGCAGGAAAACAGGCCCATCATGGAAAAACACATGAAGAACAAGGACCTTTCAGGTTCTTCTCTAAGTTCAGGGCTCTTACTGGTTCATTTATGAAACAAACCAGTCTATGAGCAGGAATTTCCCATTAAAAAAGTTCATTTGACAGTGGAAAAGCAAGCATAGTGCATTAAAATAGCCAAGTTTAAGGTCAATCACTGTCAATTGAAGCTATTTAGTTGTTACTTTATGAAACTGAGCCAACTTTCTACAGTGATTTCCTGTTAGATTCTTTTTTCTCCAAGTATAAAAACTACAACAATGTATAAACACAGAATCTGTACTTTGAACAATAGAGAATTTCTACATATTTACAGTATCAGTCCATCACTTTAGAGGATTGGAATGTAAAAAAATCATTGGACAATGGAAATCATTTATCCTTTAACGAAACAACTTCAGTGCAGAGTTGATAACTGCACTTCAAACTTTGAACTGGTGTCCACATCAAT